>NC_134716.1:32844852-33161323 GCF_049634645.1 Pelodiscus sinensis | reverse complement strand
AGGCTAGAAAAATCTCAAAATCCTAGTGTGACCCAAATATGTCTGAACTCATACCAGGTTTGATCAAAAGCTAGTTCAGAATTGTCAAAGGATTTGAAAAATGGGTGAATTTTATTTTATTAGCCTTGATCTTTCCTGCTGACAACCAAGGGGGATTCTCCTTAGTGCAAATGGAAAAGGACCACTGGAGCAAAAGTCCTGAATTCTAATCACTTAGATGAGTGCTTTATACAAACATCATGGCTGTATGAATGTGGAAATGGTTTTGTTACTCTGACTCACATAAAATCAATTCCAACAGAAGACCCAGCTATGTTTTTAAAATAAAGTAGTTCTGACACTTGCACACACACTTTTTGCACTTTTTATTTCACTTTTAAAGAAAATATGCACTCACCTTATAATCTGGTACATTCAAATATATGTTACAAACTCCCCTAATTTTAACCCAAAGCAGCTGTTAACCGGAGTTAGGAACATGGTTTGGGTTTTAGGTTCAACAATTATCTGAGGAGAAAGTTACTAGGTTTTTTGTCCACCCCAGTCACAGGAATTAAGAACTAAAGAGCTCTATGTCTGGAGGAAGATCTTGGGAACTGCAGTAATCACACTCACTCTGTGGGCGGTAGCAATTTTTATTAAAAAAGGTATTAAAATTATACACAATAAAATACCTATGGTGACCACTGCGTAAATTTATTCGATCACCCCACGTGGTAGCACAAATACTCCTTTAGTATACAGTTGCAATTGCCTAGTATAACACCAAACTCACACACCCTCCTGAAGACCCTGAGGAGTCGGAGGACCAGCCTCACTCTACTGGTGGAGCAAGGGTCCCAGGGAGAAGTAAGAGAGTATTGTAGCAGAGGAAAATAAAAGACTTAAAGGTGTACTATTACTGAAAAGGGAAATGAGGAATAGAGTTTGAGGAAGAAAGTCCTGCCAAACACTACCTGCCATGGGGTATTATAGGCCTTCTTGCGTCACCTATAGCCAAACCCCTTAAAATCAAAACCAGATTTCTGCACCCTAAGATTTTGAGGGTGCACGCAGTTAATTGGAGAATTAAACTAAGGCACCGTTTTGAATATGCGTGAAATATCACTTCATGCCCTTGTGGACAAATTCGTAACATGGGCACTTGTGTCTAATACCACAAGAAATGCCACACGTCACCCACCGCCTCTGCTTTCTTCCTAAAGCAGGAGGTTCAGCCTGGAAGGCCATTGTATTTTTGGGACCTTCAGATACCACACAAGATAATGATGTGTACTTTGTCAGCACACTGGCCTTTTTGTGGTTAGACTGACCTAGTTAGAAGATATACTTTATATATTAACTCTTACTTATAACCAATATACACTACTGCTAAAGCTAACTTCTTACAGGATAAGATCCCCATAAAATACAGATTACTGCTAGAATAGCATAAAACAGGTTTAGGAGAGTATAGAGGTATACAAACTACACAACCAACCTTAAAAAACTTACTTTTTCTTCAGAGCCCACAAAATTATTAGATGTGGATATCCAAAGATGCATTTGTAATACCGTTGTAGTCATTGCATAAACTCAAATTATTTACTATGCTATGTTGTTGTACTGTATATATGTTCTTGTCCCTTCTGAGCCTCAGTAAACATTAACAGTGGTTTATTGGTGAGTCATGTAGTTTTGTAGAGCCACCATTTTCAGAGGGTTAGTACTTGCTAGCTGCAATTTAAGCCCATTTTTTTACTTAGCCTCGGAGGTTATCAAGAACAATGTTTCTACTTCCTACTTGTAACAACCTTTTATGTATTTGAAAACTGTTATGTCCCACTTCAGTTTTCTCTGGTCTAGACTAGGGAGCTAAGTGACTAGTTGGCTCCCCGATAAGCGTAAGCAGTCACTGTAGCATAAATAGTAGTTGAGTAGTCACTCAATTAGTCACTTTCCCCCCTTGCTGCCTCTATGAGAGAGAGGCAACAAGTGGGAGGGGAGCAGGAGCTGGTGCTGGGGGCAGCCGGCTTAAAAGCTGGTTCCCCCAGCACTGTGTCTGCAGGGGGCAGAGGTGTCCCTACTGCTGCACCTCTCTGTTAGAAATGTATAAGAGCTGCCCGCAGCCCTTGTACATTTCGAAGAGAGAGGTGCAGGAGTAGGGACCTAAGCAGACCTGCTGAAAGCTCTTCCTTTGAAATGTACAAGAACCAAATTTACAAGAACTGCCCATAGCTCTTGTACATTTCAAAGGGAGAGAGACAGTGGGAGAGCAAGTGCCCCCTTATCCACTAATCAAGTACTCAATGTAAATTCCACTGACTACTCGATTTTAGTTGATTCATTGAAATTTAACATCCCTAGTCTAGACCAGCGGTTCCCAACTGCTGGTCCATGGACCAGCGCTGAAGCCAGAGGTTGGCAGCAGCTTCAGTTCCAGTAGCTGTGGTGGATAATTTTACCCAGCTGTGGTGCTGAGGGTGAGGAGGCGGAGCAGGAGGCACCTCCCTCCCTCCTCCTCCCTCACACACAGGTAAGATGGCAGCCCAGCCAGGGCAACGTGCTCTCCTCCCTCCTCCCGCCTCTATCCATAGGGGGGTACGATATGCACTTGAGGGGGGGAAAGAGGAGAGAGCACATGCTCTGCCAACACCCCCATCCACGTGGCAGTAACAGCCACACTCCCTACAGAGGGCAGCTTTGATCCGGGGAGTGGGATGGACTTAAAGGGCCTAGAGGTATTTGATGAGGGTGTGGTGGAGTCATGGGGCAATAGAGTGTTCGCATGGGCTGTAGGGTCAGAAGTTAAGGGGGCCAAAGGGCACAGAGCATGGGGTGGGGGTCTAAGGCAGCACTCTCTTCCTCTAAGATTTTCCATCCACGAGAGGAGTGAGTTTTGTCTTATGCATCAATATGGAGGTCATGTGCGCATGTTTGGATGTGTGCCACTGTGACACCCAGATTATAAACCTCTCCCCTTTTCCCTCTGCTGCCATGTCTCCCACCATCTCCTTTCCCCATCTGCTCCCCTGCTGCTGCCCCACACTCCTCACCCTCCTCTGCTGTCCTGGCTCCTGCCCTTCTCACTCCCCTCAGCCCTCTTGGGACCTGCCTCCCTCCCATCCTCTCTGACCCATGCACCTGCCCTTCCCTTTCCCCCTGTGCCCATCCCTCCTCTAGCCCCCTTCCCAATACCCTCTCTTAACTCACCTCCCTCTGCTCACCTGCCCTGCTACTCTCCTCTGCCCTTTGGTGCACATTCCTTCCTTCCCTGTGTCTGCCCTTCTGCTTTACCCTCACAATCCCTCTGGCACCTGCACCTTCCCTTACCCCTGCACCCTCCTGGTGCCTCCCCTTTCCCTCACTGCCCTTGTCCTCCCAACACCTGTCCCCTTTCCCCTCTTTCTCCCTGGTGCCCAAACCCTCACCACCCTTTGCCCCAGTTTTCCTCACACCCTTCTGAGCCCTCACACAACTTGCTCCATCCCCTGCCTTCCTCATGCCCACCCCCCTTTCAGCCCCTCTGCTCCTGACACCCACTCTTCTCCTCTCCTCTTCCTTCCTCTTGCCCCCATTGCCACTCCCCTCTCCTCTCCCAGCATCACCCAATCCCCTCCCCTCTCCCACTCCCACTGATACCTTCCCATTCCCCACCACCACTCCTGCTCCTCCTGCCCTTTCCCCTCATTATCTCCTCTTGGCTCCCTGGCATTGGCCTCTCTTCCACCCTGCCCTTGGTGTTTTCCCTTCTACTGCCTTGGCCCCCTCCTTTCCCCTCAGAACAAGCCCCTTGCCCTCCTCACCCCCACCTTCCCCTTAGTTTTCCCCCTGCCCCTTCCCTCACTTTCTGCCTTCCTGACATCTGCACCCCTCAACCCCCTCTAGCTCCCTGGTTCCCTGGGCTGGGCTGTGTGGTGGGCAGTTGCCCCTTGTGCCAGGGCTGGAGCTTGGTCTGTGGTGCTATTTTTAGTACCCTGATCCAGGAGCAGCTGCATCATATCCCAGCTCCAGTCCCGGCACAGAGGACAGCCATCTGCCATGCGACCCTGCTCTGGGAACAGCTGGGGCTGTGTGGTGGCTGGGGCTGGGACCACAGTTCTATATCCCTGACTCCAGTCCACACTCCATGTGCCGGAACTTGAGCCAGGGCCATGACTTGAGCTGGGGCCACGGTGCTATTTTTAGTATCGCAGCCCAGGCTCCAGCTCTGGTGACTGCCCAGTTGTTCCTGCCATGGGGAAGCCATCCACCATGTAGCCCCACCCCCGGGAGCAGCTGGGGCCACAGTTGTGTAGCTCTGCTAAGGGGGTGGGCGTGACTCAAATTCTTGGTGCACACCCATGCAGGTGCTCACCTTACAGGGAACCCTGGTGAAAGGGTGTTAGGCACAGTGATCAAGGGGCTGGGATGAGGTTAGTGTTGGCTGAGGGAGGGCATGGGTTAGAGGTCCAAGGGCAAGAGGGATCAGTGGTTATGGAGCCAGGTGCGGTGCAGCTCGAGCTTCTGTCTCTGGGGGCAGCAGATCTGAGGGTGTCTGAGCTGGGTCAAGGATCTCAGAGCTTGTGGAACAAGCAGGGTCAGTGAGGCAGGATCAAGGTTTGACACAACAGGCAGTCATGGATTAAGGGGCATGGGAGATGGGGAGCGGTGGAGCAGGATCCAGGGAAATGGGAGGTTGCCAATGTAAGTTGGGGGTCACCGGGACACAGTGTGCCAAGGTTGGTAGTGACAGCGGATGCAGGACAAGTACCAGACAAGACAGAGATGGTTGACAAAAGGAAACTGGCAGCAAGGGGGTATTGGGAAGCGGGAGACAGTGGGCACTGGTGTGACAGGCTTGGCAAGACAGACTTGTGAGGTAATGGGGTTAGTGGGATATAGGTGATATCAGATGATGGGTTTGGCAGGTTTAGTAATACAGAGACACAGAGTACCAGGTTTGGGTAGACGGGGTCAGAGGGTTCCATGGTTGGAGGTAGAGGGATGTGTAGAGACAAGTCTGGGTGAGTGGGTAAATTTGGCAGACAGGTAATATTTATTTGCATATTCATCACTTGCTTAATGAATATTCAAACATGTAAATAAAACAATACTAGTCCGCCAAAAATTTGTGACTGGGTTTGCCCACAGGATAGAAAAAGTTGGGAACCACTAGTCTAGGCTAAATAAACTTTTTTTTTTTCAATTTTTTTTTCAATCTTTCCTCAAAGGCCATGTTTTCTAGACCTTGAATTATTTTTGTTGATCTTCGCTGGACCGCTTCCAGTTTGTCCCCATCTTTCCTGAAGAGTGGTGCCCGGAACTGGACACACTACTCCAGCTGAGGCCATGTTAGTGGAGAGTAGAATGGAAGAATTATTTCTCATACCTGTCTCATAACATTCTTGCTATTACATTCAGAATGATGTTTGCTTTTTTTGCAGCAGTGATCTATTGTTGACTCATATTCCAGTTGTGATCCACTATGACTCCCAGATCTCTTTTCCACAATGCTCCTTCCTAGGCTTCCGTTTTGCGTATGTGCAATTGATCCTTCTTATAAGAAGTACTTTGCATTTGTCATTATTGAATTTCATCCTATTTACTTCAAACCATTGCTCCAGTTTATCCAGATCATTTTTAATTTTAATCCTGGCCCCCAAAGCACTTTCTTAGAATCATCCCAGCTTGGTGTCATCTGCAAACTTCATAAATGTACCTGCATGCCATTATCTAAGTCACTGATGGAGATCTTGAACAGAGACAGACCCAGCACTGTCATCTCGGGGACCCACTTGTTATGCCTTTCAAGCTTGGCTGTGAACCACTGATAATTACTTGTTTTTCAACAAGTTACGCACCCATCTTATAGTAGCTTCATCTAAGTTGTATTTGCCTGGTTTATTTGAGGTCATGTAAGACAGTATACAAAAGATATACCACATCTGCAAATTCTCCCCATCCACAATGCTTGTTATCCTGTCAGAGAGAGCTATTAGGTTAGTCTGGCATGATTTCTTCTTGAAAAATCCATGCTGATTGTTTCTTATCAACTTATCTTACAAATTGATAATTTACTATATTATCTTTCTGCATACTGACATTAAGATGACTGGTCTCTAATTCCATGGGTTGTTGCTAGTTCCCTTTTTTATAGATTGGCTCTAATGTAAATAATTATTTAATAATAATGAAACATGAGAAACCCATAGAGCTAGGTTTCAGGAAAAAAAGGAGCTCAAAAATCTAACTCAACTCTAGAAATAGCTTTGCTATTGGATCTAAAACAATGTCAATCAGGGATTTTTAGACTAAACTGGTTTTAAAATGTTGATTCCAAATCTCAGATTCTTCCCCAAAAGTATTACATTAATTTTTCCCTGCAGCAAATGCCAAATGTATTGCTCTACAGAATGCAAAAAGTCTATGTAGCTTCCCAAACCATTTGCAGTATGAAGAAAACTATCAAGAAAAATAATTCATCTGTTGTTAAAGCAAAAGCAGAGTTAATAAAATATCCATGCTAAAGCCTAGAAAATAAGCTTGTGTTGAAATCTTTTCCTAGATGCATGATGTTGCACAAAGGAACCTGCTGGGACAATTTTGAAATTTAGGTTTTAATCTCTCAGGCGTGCATATTTGGTAAAGAACAGAATTAAGGTTATCAAGAAAGTCTAAAATTTATGAGTCTGGTCACTTTAAATGCCAAAGGAAAGGAAACAATAAAAGTGCTAGATTACCACTTTAATTAGTTTTTTTTCTTTTTTTTTTTTTTACCTAAAGATGTTTAATTGTATTCATGCTGTGGAAATATTTTCACATCAGGGGAAAATAAATAGTGCCATCTGACTAATCACAGTCGATCAAAGTTTGGACAATTGCAGAAAACACTTATAAATCAGTCAATAGAAATGTAAAGACATACACATTTGATGGATACTTTTGAATAACAAACAAACTTATAAGCCAAAAATAGATCAGTTTCTTTATACCTGTGTAAACTATTTATTGAAAACTATTTCTCAGCTGTAGTAAGTGTAATCGTTCAAAAAAGTTAAAATTAGCAGATTGATCAATATCCCACATGTCACTAAAACAGATCAATTCTTCCAGCAGAGTGAAGGAAGGTGCACAAATCTGAAGGCTTTATTGTCTGATAAATTTCTCTACTGTTGCTCCTCACAAAATTTTGAACTTTGCTTTCTTTCACATTTGAAAAAGTAAGTTTTCCTCCTATGGAATCCAGACACAGTGAAAGCAGTATTGTTCCAATGTTACTGCATTCTAATTGCATGTAATACAAAAAAAAATTGATTCAGAAGACTGGCATGTGTTTGAGTATTGTTACACAGCCGTTAGACAAAATGTACCCTAATGCACATTGTGCACTCCTTTAAAAAGGCATCATATTGACCCCATTTGGTGAAAGAGATCAGATAAATATTCTCCTAATGCATTCTATAGTTTTCAGACTGTTTCCATTGTATGCAGCCAGAGCTGGCCCACAATATTTTGGCACCTGAGGCGAGGAGCTCAAATGACACCCCCATACTCCCTCGCTGCACCAGCAGCAGACACAATTTTCTACACTCTAGGTCCTAGTGGCACCCTTCCCCCAACAGTCTGGCTCCTGAGGCAGCCACCTTAGTTTGCCTCATGGTAAGGCCAGCACTGAATGCCAGCTGTCTTGAGCCACAAAGAAATGTGTTCTTTTGTAGTGTACATAATTACCACAAATGTTGTTCCTTTGCAGTCTATACAGTTGTAGTAACTCTGATTTCTATGAGACTATCTACCCATTAAGGCAGTGATCAGGAGCCTAGGCTAATGAGAAGACATCTCAGTGGGCCACAATATTGTTGTAACCATGACAGTCTCCTGGAACAGGGTAGTTTTGCTAACTGCGCTCGCATACCTAGAATTTGCAGGGGTGCTTTTGCTGGGGCTGCACAGCTCTCACAGTCATTGATGTCTGCACCTTGCTTCATATGCCCTTGTTTTACATGCATGTCACTTGAGTAATACCGATAGTAAAAAAAACCAAACAAAAAAAAACCTATGTGGATGGAAATTTAAAGAATCTGGCAACCTTGCATATGGGCAATGATAAACAACATGTTTAATGGGCAACAGGTTCCCACCACTGCATTAAGGTACTACTTAACATTAGTAAGTGGCAGGTCTTTAAATATCTACTGTATCTTTTCTACATTGCTATTTTAATCAGCAAATGGTAGCATTAACAACCTTGTTTTTAATTTAATTAGAGAATTTTAACGAGGTTCTAATAGCACCTGTGAAGCTGTCCAATAATTATGATGATCAGCAGGAAATATATTGTTCTGTGTGTCTCCTTATTGGTGCTGTTTTCTTGGCTGCTAGTTACCATAATACTCAAACAATTTAGAAATCACATACAAATAATATGCCTATTGTTATCATGTACAGGTTAAACCTCTCTAATCCAGCACACTCTGGTCTGCAACATCTGTGGTCTGGCATGATTTTAATTAGCCGGATGTCCACTTCTCTTGGGTTTGGCCAAGTTTTCCACGATCCCAGAAAGTTTGTTTTTAGCCACCAGTCCTGGCTCTGTGTTCTGAACTGTTGTTTAGTTCCATTGTCTTCTATATGTCTTCTAAGAGCCCAGTAAGCAGTGGGAGTGTTGGTAATGCTGCTAAACAATATTAACCTCCCCTGATTCAGCAAATTCTCTGGTTCGACGCTTTTCAGGTCCCGAGGGTGCTGGACTAGAGAGGTTCAACCTGTAGCGATAAAAAATTTGGAATGCTTAAAAGCCAGCCAATTTTAAGATCTTGGATGTGTAATATTAAATGTATCAGGGTTCCACTAATTCTTCAATAAGCAGATTATTTGTAAAATGCATGTTTAGTCTTAATTTTTAAACTTACTTTTAATTTGTTGAATATTATGCATGGTAAAAACAATTGTATTTTTTCCAATCATGTGAAAGGCTGACAAAATATATACATTCCTGTCTTACATCCATTGACGTTAATGGACATTCACGAGGCATAATTTGGCCAGTCATTCTCATGTCTTTTTTTAATGCAAAGTTCTTAATCATCCTCTGTCATTTAAATCTCTCCTGTAAACTCGCTATGATATCAATACTTAGGAGAAATTAACCACACTTCATCTTTTCACCTGTGTGTCATTTTAGACTTTCAAGAGTTTCAAGGGAGGGACTAAGTCATCTTTTGTAGCATGCACAGCATCTACTCTGTATTAGGAGCTACTTTAATATAAATAAAACAGTTGTAGTAATTTAAAGCAGGTTTCTATTTATAACCATATTAAATCTGCTTTGGTCATTATAAACCATGATATGCCTAACATCTGTTTCAAATGATAAATGACAGCAGTAATATTGACAGCAGATTATGGCTTTAGTGAAGCACACTGGAAACTGTCCTCAGAGAATGTAGGACAGCATTCGTGTATGCTGAAATAAGCAAAGGTAAAGTCAGATAAAGTTTTAGCCTGCCCATTCGTGTATGTGAAGTGTCTGAGCTTCCTGGTCAGACACCATCTCCCATGATATACCATGGACTCTACTGTTAGAAGTGGGAGGTAGTACATCATGGTATCATGGGAGTCCATGGCCGTGGTGCATCATGGAATAGGGTGGCCAGATGTCCCATTTTTAACTGAAATGCCTATTAACAGTCCAGGCAGTGGGAAGCCAGGAGGCTAATACATGTTTCCTATCTTCCCTGGATCCGTGTAGCTCTCAGAAGCAGCCACCAAGTCCTTGTGGCACCTAGGCACAGGGAAGCTCCATCCAAGTATTACCCTCATGCCCACAGGCACTGCCCCTTCCTCTCCCATTGACCGGGAACTGTGGCCAATGGGAGCAGCAGAGGCAACACCTGCATGAGGACAGCACGTGAAGCTTCCCTGGCTGCAAATCATCACAAAGACCTAGTGGCTGCTTCCAGGAGCTAGAGTAAGTGCCACAGGGATCTTGAACTCTTTCCCATGCCCCAACCCTCTGCTCCACCAGGATTCTCCTCCTGCACCCAAATTCTTTGCTGGAGCCTACATCCCAACCTCCTGCCCCAGCTGTTAGGCCACTCCTGTGCCCCGAATCCCTCATCTCCAGCACCATCCCAGAGCCCATAACTCCAACTGGAACCTGCACCCCCTCCTGCACTCTAAAACCCCTCATCCCCAACCCCACTCCAGAGTCCACACACTCTACTCCCTCCCATACCCTGAGCCCTTTAGCCCCAGCCCAAAGTTACCTCCTGTACTCCAAACCCTTCATCTCAGGCCCAACCCCAGAGCTTACACACCCTGACAGAGAGCTCACTCCTGTCTACACTCCAGCCCCAGGTCAGAACTTTCTCTCATGCCCCTCATTTCTGGCTCCACCTAAAGCCTACAACCCTAGCCCAGAGCCACACCCCCGTGAACCCCAACCTCCTGCCCCATCCTGGTGAAATTGAGTGGGAGAATGAAGTGATCAGGAATGGAGCATTAGAGAAGGCATGGGACAGGGTGTGTGTGCTATTAGGAAGTTGGCAACCTAGCATGGGAAAAATTCAACCAGTACATCTCTCCTGATGACATGTGGAAGTATTTCCACATAGAAATTGTTCATTTTGTGGGCATTTGGGTTCTTGATTTAAATTGTCCACAGAAAGTAAACATTTTTCACACAAAAAACCTTCATGATTTTTCATCAAAAACAATGTGAACAGGAAAATTTCAGCCCCTTATTCTATACCCCATTTCAGATGTTACCAGTTCTACTGTTAAGAAGGCACATGCCATACAAGTTGCTATATCATTAACCTTTTGTTAATGATATAGTATGCAAAACTGATTTTCACTCAGGTGATGAATCTGGTCTATCCACATCAGTCTCATGACTTGAATATAAGTGTTGCCTCTTTTGCAGAGGAATCCTATCTAATTGCGTTACAGGTGTTGAAAATCAGGTTGTATTACTTCTGTCCCATGACGTTATACAGCAGCTCAGACAAGACTATCACAATGGTATCTTCTGAACTTAAAACTATAAACCTATCAATCTCTTAATACCCTTTCCTGTAAGAGATCAATATGCAGTTAGTATGCAGTAATTTCAGTTTATTCGTTTGTTTTTCTTTTTTTCCCCTTTGGTTGTGTTTTTATTTTATTTGCTGGATCTCTGGCTTTGTTTGTGTTTTGGTGGTTTTTTTTCTTTTCTTTTTTTCCCCCGTTTCTTTCTTTTACTCCAGGAATTGGGCAAGGGGTTCCAGTAGTGGCACTTATTGTGGAAGGTGGGCCCAATGTTATCTCTATTGTCTTGGAGTACCTACGAGACACTCCGCCTGTTCCTGTTGTGGTATGTGATGGCAGCGGCCGTGCGTCTGACATCCTTGCTTTTGGTCACAAATATTCAGAAGAAGGAGGGTGAGTCATTTGCCTGGAAACATTCATGAAACTAAATAATTATTAATGTGCATGGCTATTTTTGGTGCTAATATGGAGGCTGGGAAACTATTAGCAACATAACACAATACTGAATCCATTCTCAAGTCTCAGTTTCTAGCACTGAGTCAGTGCAAAAACTGACATATTAACATAGTCAGTGCAAAAACTGTCTGGCTCCTAGATGGTGAAAGCCAATGAAAGACTGTAGAAACCCTGATGAACTATATTCGCAGGTGTATCTTTGAGATAAATCCTAGCCATATCATATGAACATCTGCATATAGGCATGCACACTGTAATGAAAGTCTGGCATAAGCAACATCTTACCATTGCAGGTCAGGCTGTCAAAAAAAGGGACCAGAACAGTGGGCACCTGAAATTGTCACAGCAATCTGAGCTGGCTTATGAATTTCGATACACTTTGGTGGTATGCTGTTAGCTATCTCTAGCTTTTGGCATAGCCGTGTCCTTTGTATATTCATAGTCCTTAATTGTTCACATTGGCCAGGTAAATCTGCTTCTTGCTGAATTCTGTACAGGAATTCCATCTGTCTGCCTCTATTCATGCTCTGCTGCTTTTGCAGTGGTTTTAGCATCTCTTTCCCCCTTTTTTTCCCACTAATTTGAGGAAAGGCAAGGACAATATTTAGATGATTGTGTAGATATTGTAAACCTGTTTTTGGCTGAATTGGTGTCTAAATTGTACTTTTGTGAATCCCATGTGTGCTTAATGATTAAGTGCATACATTTTTAATATAATGTGTTATTTTTCTGTAATAGTGATGAATACATAAGAATTCGTGCTGGGAAAATTAAGTCTGAGCACTTAATGACTAGCAATCAATGCTCTCATTCTAAAACTTACGGAATTAATTCATGGTTTTCCTCTATAGTTCCTTCATACTGCTTTGAGGTGGTTCAGATCCTGGGTTCTTATTGGGACTACTGTGCATGTATATATATGTAAATAGATTTATAAAATGAGAGCACATGTATAAATAATATAACAGTAGATCTTAATCACAAATGTAAAATATACTTTAATAGTGTAATTATCAAGAACTTTTGTTTTACATTTTAAAATATTCTTATGGGGAATGAGGGATCAAATAATGTTTTAATTCTCAAGTTTTTTAATCGTTTATTTTAATTGAAAAAATCACTCAAATATAAGATTTAAATTCTGACAATTTGTTATGGTCATGTCCTGGTACCAAAATGTGTCCTCACTACACCAGTTTGCAGTTGATGGAAACTTAATAAGATTAAGTTACCTAGCATCATAAGCAGCAAGCCATTTTTAATCTGGTTCTCAAGCGTGAACTTCCTAGATTTATCCATTCCCTTTGTTCCTGTGAATCACAATTCGTTGCTTGATTTGACCAATTCCCAGGATTTCCTAGGTGACAACTGCAGTGTTAGCATATTTAATGAAACACTTGAGGTTGTCCCAGTGACACTAGGTATTATACGCATCTGCTTCCAAGTATAAAATAAGGTTGGGGCATGCTAGTTTTTAGGAATAAGTACAAAACTCCAATATTGTGCTCATGAAAACTTTTCACAGAAGTAAATTATACCTTAAGTTTCATTCTGTTCCAGATTTTATTAACCTTTGTAATTTTGTTCAAATGCTATTTAAAATATGGCACAATAATACTAAGACAAAACAAAAAGCTTACAAGAGAGCACACTTTGCACAAAAATTGAAGTGACTGCAGTTACAAATCTTTCTTTTGGACTGAGTCTCCGTAAGTAGATAAGGCAACTCTCTCCTCCAGAATTCAAGTTTATTTAGAAGGTCCAAATTACATCCTGAACTCAAGACTTCTTTTTTTTTTCTTTTGTCTTTTTACCCTGTGAGCTTGTAGAGTTCAAGAAACACTCAGGGCTCGTCTACATTGGCCCCTTTTCCGGAAGGGGCATGTTAATTTCAGAGATCGTAATAGGGAAATCCGCGGGGGATTTAAATATCCCCCGCGGCATTTAAATAAAAATGTCCGCCGCTTTTTTCCGGCTTTTAGAAAAGCCGGAAAAGAGCGTCTACACTGGCCCCGATCCTCCGGAAAAAGCGCCCTTTTCCGGAGGATCTTATTCCTACTTTGAAGGAGGATCTTATTCCTACTTTTCTAAAAGCCGGAAAAAAGCGGCGGACATTTTTATTTAAATGCCGCGGGGGATATTTAAATCCCCCGCGGATTTCCCTATTACGATCTCTGAAATTAACATGCCCCTTTCGGAAAAGGGGCCAGTGTAGATGTAGCCTCAAACTTTTTACAAGTTGGGTATTTCTACAAGACATAAATTATCATCATCTTCTTCATCGGTTGGCTGATCTGACTCATTCAGAAACTAAACATCATCCTTGATTGCAATTTTTATAGGTTCAGCTCATTACCATCAATATTATCAAGCTGTTTGTTTCAGGATTCTAAATGCCTAATCACTGCAGGCTGCACTGGTTTTATACACACACAAAAATGTACATACTGGGTGATGCTATGAGGCACTCACGTTTCTTTGAGAATATGATCGCTAACATTTCTTTTGAGCTGTTTCCATGGGTGCAGAGCCAAGTCTGAAAGAATAGGACAAAGAATAGTCAGTCCTCTTGCTTGGATTTCAATCAGTGTGGCTCAGTTGGTGTGGGTTTTTGTTTGTTTGTTTGTTTGTTTGTTTGTTTTTCTGAGAGATCCCAGAGTAGAACTGGCAGAGCTGGCCTTACCATTAGGCGAACTGAGGCGGCCACCTCAGGTGCCAGACTGGGGGGGGGGGTGCCACTAGGACCCAGAGAATTGAGATCTTTCAAAGTTTTGGCCCAAGCGAGGGGGTAATGGGGGCGCCATTTGAGCTCCCTGCCTCAGGTGCCAGAATGTTGTGGGATGGCTCTGAGAACTGGACAAATGCTCATCTGTATAAAGAGCCCTTTTATGTGGATTTCTTCAGGGTTCTATCTTGTCTCCCCTTTCTCCTGTTATTCACATTTTCCTCATATAATATATATATATATTTATAAAAATATGAGGAAAACATTTGTTTTAAAACTTCTTATTTAAGAATAACTCTCTGCAAGTGTAAGCATTTTATAGGGAAGACAACTGTTCTTGAAATCACCACTGACAAGGTCAAAACTGGAGGCTGTTCCTTATTGGAGTAAGTATCTTCTAATTACGGAACAGTTGAATATAAAGAGAGGAAATTTTGCACAATAAAACTGATTTTCTAACATAAGCAAAACGTTGTGTGGCTACTGTGATAGGAGGTTGTATGCACAGGAAAGCCCCAGACCTGTATCAGTTTAAGAGCTGGGCCCAAAGCACTCTATACCTCATGGAACCTGGCTGTATTTTTATTTCCATGATTACAGCGACATGTTTTAAGAAGAAAAATCAAAGGGAACCCTGAAACACAGCCTTACAATAAGAAATAATTGGTGATAGGTCAGTTTTGTGGCCTAATTACATTTTGCCTTGCAATAAAAATCGCTGCATGTTAAAGTAATAAGGTATGCAGTGCTTCCTAATGATTAGGCTGAGTTTGAGTACCATTTATACTGAATTTGCGTTTTTAATGTAGCTGTTGCTGACACTGGAGATTGTTTTATTGCATTGATTTTGAAAGTTTTGCAGCAGTGCATGGAAGGAAGACAGCTGTTATAATATAGTTTAAGTATAAAGAGAGGTGACAGGGATGCATAAGCAAGGTTAACCTCTAAGCTGAGACATCTGCATTAAACAGTAGCAAGCCCTTTTCATTCATGCTTACTTTCTTTAGGACATAGTAGAAATGGTGTATTCTTTAAATGCAATACTACTTATGTTATTGATATCATAAAATATTTGTGATATCAGGAGTAACTTAGTGGCTGAAATGCTGCAATGTCATTAATGCAAGATCAGATTCCTGCATATTTCCTCTTATCCTGCTCCTTGTGTTACCCTTCCCAAATAAAGGTAAAATAGCATTTTTATTTACAGGTGCTTGACTTCAGTGAGACTATTCACATACGTAAAGTTAAGGACATGCTTAAGTGTTTTTCTGGACCCACAATCATAAAATCTGTATGAGCAGATGAACTATTGAAGTGGTTAAGATAGAGGTTAAATTCTGGCTTCTCACCAAGTAACTCTCCGCAAAAAACTTTTGACTTTGTAATCAAACATACCTTCCCGTTCCCCTTTCCTACATGCACGCGCACACACAGACCAAATCAACTTTAAAGTGTGACTATTTATAGACTCATTGATACTGTGAGAGTGGTGTGCAGCCTTCAGGCTCAGTTGCTAATTAATTCTTGCATTTAAAAATAATTAGATTAATGTTATTTCACTGTTTAAACAAATGTTTCCTGTGGAAGAGGAAACACTTAAAATAGTTGAAGGTAATCTCCCAAGTCTAAGTGTTAGAATAGTGTCTTAACTATTGCATCAGCTCTACCCTTGGTGAGACCTTTAATGAATTTGTGAATATAGTAGTAATGTGCTTTGAGACTAGTATTTATAAGGAATGACACATTATGTATGTGTTCCAACTGAGCTATAACATCATCTTCTGGGGTTTAATAGGGATTGCCTTTGGGAGAGTCTCTTTTCAGGTTTTGTATGGCACCCATCGCTGTATATTTTCTTAGCTGCCATCACCTGAGGATCAATGATGACTAATAATTACAGTTTAAAAAGCAAGAAGAAATCACTGAGGCTTCTCCATTGAGAATTTTAATTCTTGTTCTGAAAAAGTTGTATCATAATATAATGGGGACATGCACTCAGTGAAGCTACATCTACACTGCAGCGCTATTTCAGGATACTAGAGTATCCCAAAATAGCTATCCCGCATCTTCAGAACATGCCCATTATTTCAAAATATAATGGACTCGCTATTCTGATGTCCCTGTAAACCTCATTCCGCAGGAACGAAGGGTCGTTTTGGAATAGTGGGTTATTTCAAAATTTGGCTCTGTGTAGGTAGCACCAAATTACAAAATAATCTACAGGCAGTCCCCGGGTTACGTACAAGATAGGGATTGTAGGTTTGTTCTTAAGTTGAATTTGTATGCAAGTCGGAACTGGTACATATTGTAGGGGAAACTCTAGCCAAACATTTCTCCAGAGCTCAGTTTTATTCTCCCACACCTCACTTCCCTCAGTCCTTTATTCTCAAGCTGAGGTGTCTGCTGAGAAAAGCCGCTCCGCGTCTCCCTGGTCTGCTGGGGGGGGGGTGTTAGCTTCGTGTCTCCCTGATCTGCTGGGGGGAAGCAGCTAGTGCGGGGTTGCCTCACCCCGTTTGTAAGTAGGGATCCGATGTAAGTCGGATCCATGTAACCCGGGGACTGCCTGTATTTTGAAATAAGACTGAAATAGATATGCAATTTGTGTTGCTCAAATTGTGTATCTTATTTCAACCTACGGTGCAGTGTAGACATGCCTTAAGACTGTCGTGACATTTAGTAATTGTATCTAAATGGGACTTTGTTTTTGTACCATGTACATTTATAAGGTGCTTGCTTTTCTGAGCCATCCCAGAATGCTTCAGAGACTATTAACTGTACAGATAAGAAATGCTTCTCTGATGAAATGCAGTCATTTCAGCTGTAGGAAGACAACAGCCAAGCAAACAGCTGTATGGGATGGGAGAAAAACACTAAGCAATGGGCCTCAGGCAAATACCTACTTTTATTAAAGTGCCTACGGATCTTTAATATTCAAGCAGAAAAAAAATAGCCAAGTGGCTTATTAGGTCTCCTCTCAAAAACAGACACATTGCAAAATACATGGTACTCAAACGTATGAAAAATTAAGTTAGTCCTACTGTAGTGCAAAATTTTGGCTTATTTATGTTTCCTGAAACAACCAAAACACAACTACAAGAGACTATGGCTGCATTTGTTATATACAGTTTAATAATGTAAAAACAGATGACAGTGTAAAAATCCCTTTTTATCTTGAGAGCTCCCTTCACTGGCCAAAACCTCTTCTGAGACTGAAGCCCCAAAACTTTTGCCACTGTTCATACTTGGTTGGGTTTCCTAACTGGGTCATTTATGGGTCTGGATGCATCATGACTGTAGGTCCCTTTCAAGAGGCACCAAAACCTTGTAAGCCAAATCAGACTCTTATTTAATGTACAGTTCCAACATACTGCGGTGGGTTATTTTTTCTACTTTTTAGCCTGGCGCAAACTGATATATCTATCTAATGTATACCTGCATGATAATGATATTCTTGTATTTTCCTTTGATTAATGCAATTCAGCCACTAAACAAAGTTGCTTAATTCAACTCACTTTTGTGCAGTACAAGATTTATTACGACAATGTGTCTTTTAAAATACTTACATAAAGGTACAGATGAATCACAACAGGTTGAGAGAGTAAAAATCGTATTGACTGCATGGTCCAGTGTCATCAATATCCAGTACCACAAGTAGTAGCCTGGAGCTGGCGGTAGTCATTACACATCATCAGTATTGAAAATACTGAAGTTACCTTTAGACAGCTGACTGAACAATGTAGAGAGCTTTGACTCCTCTTCACTGTTCATTGCAGCATGGCATGGCACACTGTGCAGATGTTGACGTGATTCAGTGTAGTATGTATTTTATCTTCTCTACTATTGGGCATCATCTCAAAAGAGATTTCCATGTGAGGCAGAAGTATGCCAAAACCTCTCATCTGTCTCTTTTTTGCTCTGGCTGACCCAACAAGGAGCTGTACTTGGAGAGTACATTTTAGGCATAATTAAAATGCAGTTTTAAAAAGGCAATAGAAATTGAGTATTTTAATTCTCAGGTGCCCTGTTAAATAGCTCCCATACATCTTATGACCATGTTTCTTTGGGGAATATATATATAAAGCCCAGGTTCCCTTACTACTAATGCCTATTTCATATCTGACAAGTTAGGTGGGAATGGTTATAGGCTTAATGCTTTTCACTGTTCTTTCCCCACTTCTTCTGAAATGGCACATCTTAATTTTTTTGAAGGCTTTTTTCATTTAGTGGGTATTTTAGTGCAGTTTTGGAGGTGGGAAGGCAAGTAATGTAAACATAAGATACATTAAAATATTAATGGTTTGAGTTATCTTTCACCTGTAATGCAATACATTGCACTTTAAAGTACTGCAGTATATGAGAATAGAAATTTCACTTACTGTGGTAATATCTAGGCCTAGAATAATATGAGGACAGTCTTAACTTGGTTTCTGTGCTTTTGTTGCTTTGTCGAACCTTATTTTTGTTTGAATTTTGCTTTATTTGATTGCTTAACAGTAATAAGATTATTTCAAATGTTTTTTTCTTTATTGATTATTAGATTACTTGTACACATAAAATGAAAATTAACCAGAAATAAAGGAAATAATATTCAACAGAATCCTCATAATGACTGAGATAAACAAAAACAAAAAGTATGGACATTTCCTTAGCAAGAATGGAATAGATAATGAGATATCTACTAACAAAGCTTTACTCCCAGTTGTTTTATTGTTTACAAAAATGGAATCTGGGAATTCATCAGTTTCACAGATAAAGACCCCTTCCCTCTGCCCCCCAAAAAATTACCTCTCTCAGGCAAAGTAAATAATCAAACCAAAGAGAGAAATCTAAAGAAAATTAGGGAGAAGAATAAAACATCAACAAAGTTGTCTTATACCTAGGGTTGCCAGGTGTCCGGTATTGACCTGGACAGTCTGGTATTTTTGCCTCCTGTCTGGTTTAAAAAAAAAAAAAAAAAAAAAAAAACAGAAAATACCAGACACCTAATATGTCTGGTATTTTCTGATTTTTTTTTTTTTTTTTTTTTACCAGACAGGAGGTGAAAATCCCAGGTGCTTACCTGGTGAGGAGCAGGAAGACAAAATAGCGGACAGCTGCTGGCAGCCTGTTAGGGCCAAAAAGCACCAAAATCATTTATTAAAGGGGCCTTTTTTTTTCGCTCAACAACTTTAGTCTCTCCCTTTTTTTCTCAACAGAATTTTTTCTTCTGTGTTTTTTGTTTGCTTGTTTTGGGGGGGGAGGAGAGTGTTCAGTATTTTTGGTTAAACCATCTGCCAACCCTATTTATACCATGCTCCTGAGATGTCATGCAACAACATGACAGATTATTCAGGGTTCAAACAGGTGATGAGGAGGAAATCTGTCATCAAAGATAAAAATACAGCTGATGACTAAAGGGAAAGACTAAGGTGCAGGTTATGGGTTGGATTACCCAAAGCAGTACAAAGTGGCCTTACACCATCCCTCTAGCCCAGCATATGAGAGAGACAGGCTTGTTGGAGCTGGACACCGGGAGGGCCATGAGAGAGCAATCCTGCGGTCACCTGAAATCCCAACCCTTACTTGTGCCAGGATCAGGCAGCCCTGAATCAGAGATAATCGCTGATACTAGTATTTAATATTCTTTCCAAAGAAGAAACATCAACTTTACAAGAATACTGTTCCTTGACCATATTTTCAAGGGATCAATGTGGCAGCAGATCCTCCTTTTGCTATGATTTTAGATATTCAATACATAAAACAGAAGCTATTAGAGACCCAAAACTGCACTAGGACAACAAAGTATGAAATGATGCCTCTTAAACTTCCACGTAGAGGGCTGTATTTCAGAAATGGGTGCTGTGCTAATTTGTATATGTGAAACAAAAAGTTGTGAGCGCTAAGCAGGTAACTGCATGTGTAATTGCCTGATTTTGTTGCAGATGCTAGTACAATTACATGGTTTGCTTATGCTTTGTTTATATGTGCATTTTAAATATATATAAAACAATTAACAGTGTACAATATAATTGCATCCAGTGCAGTCAAGGATATTTGATTTGAACAGCTTCTAGCACTTTTAGGGTCATACATAGGAAATAAGGTTTAGCCTTGAACCAAATTATTTCACATTTAACACAAATCTTAGCTGACATTCCTATGTATGCTTTATTAGAAGTAGAAAGTTATTAGCCCTGGTGTTTTTGTTTCTCTTTCTGGTATAATTATTTTCAGTTTGCTATATCGCCAAGACACTGAATAAGAAAATATTAAGGCTGACCATAGGCCTACAAACCACTCTGCTATAAATAAGCATATTTATAAGCATTGAAAATTAGTGACAGATCACATGATAAATCATACAAACCACCAGTTTGAAAACTTACGGTACGTCTAGACTACCGCGTTTTGTCGACGGAAGTTTTGTCAACAGATAATGTCGACAAAACTTCCGTCGACAATTTGCGTCCAGACACATGGAGTTCTGTCGACAAAGCAAGCCGCTTTGTCGACAGAACTCCGTAGTCTGGACGCAATGTTACAGGCAATAACACCATCTGTCGACAGAACTCTGTCGACAGAAGGTGTTTTGCCTCGTAAAATGAGGTATACCAGCGTCGACAAAACCGCGGAGTTCTGTCGACGTTATGTCGACAGAACTCTGCGGTAGTGTAGACGCTGGTATTGTTTTGTTGACAAAAGTCCACTTTTGTCGACAAAACTAGGTAGTCTAGACACACCCTTAGACTGTCAATTCATGCCGCTGTTGTTTAAAAAAGGAACTGCATTAGTTTCATCTGGGCTTTGCTTTTAAAAACAATCTGTGGCATGATATGGCCTGGGTAATTTTAATACATACAAAGGATGTTTTAAAAAATTATGGGCCAGACCTTGAAAGTCTTGTCCTGTTTTCACTCAGTGCTTACTGAGGCAAATTCATGCTCAAGAAGTTTGCCTGAAGGAAAGCTGACAACACTCTAAGTAAAATTTCAGGATTTGGAGCTAATTTTGTTTTTAGAAATTTACTGTGGTCTGGTTAGAGACTAAAAGAGTTTTGGAAATGTTTTTTATATTTGTCCATAGGCCACATCACATCTTATTACAGATTCTGAGTTGTTTCACATGCTTCACATCTTTTCCAGTAAGGGTTTTAATAATATCAACTGCCCTTTACTGAACATTTTTCTCATTATAAGATGGAATAACACATGTTAAGGCACCCTTGCTGGATTAGGAAACATTTTTTTAAAATATTTGCCCTTTCTACACCATTTTAGACCATAAGACCCTTTTTATTCGGTTTTTACTAAATCAAAATTTCCTTTAATTTTGAAAAGTTTTTCCTGAATGAGGCTTGGCACTGTTTATGTAATCCACATACTAACTTGCACCATAAGAATTATGTTTGACTATGAACAAAACTATGTGTTTCGGTGTATTGAAGACTAGCTGGTTTGGGTGTAAGTATAGTTGTGTACATAGTTGAATATCAGCTGTGTGCTAACTGCAGTGATGCACTGCACAAGGAATGCAGAGAAGTTGCTCACATTTTCATATATTGTGGCATCTTATTACAGATGCTTCCATGCAGTGGCCCAGATTGTGCCGCCAAGATCCTCATGTTTGAGAGCTGCACATTGAGAGTTCTCTACTCTTCCCACATGGAAGGAGTTTCATCTACTTTCACAGTATTATCTCCATGCCCCTTCTTGTGCAGTACCCTCTGGATAATGTTTAGATTTTCATAGGGGGAGTAGGCATGCTGGTATCAAGGATGAGTGGCCCCGGAGCAGATGGAATTACATTCATTATGTGTATAGAACAGCCAATATCCCAGATGTTAGGATACTTCACAGAGATGTGGGAGACCCAGGATCAAATCTCTGATGGAGAGCAGAGTTCTGTTCTGGGGTAGTGCTTTCTTTCTCTCTGGCTTTGATGAGAAATTTCATCTGAGACCTCAGAAACCTACCTGATGCAAGTTTTAGTTTGACAAATGAGCATTTGGCCCTTAAAAACACTTTATGGAAAAAATTTCCAACCAGTTCTAATGAGAAGATGTTTCCAACTCCATTTTGTGGTGATTTTTTGCAGCTCTGATTCATTTCTGCACCCCTGTATTTTGTGAAGGAGAGCATGTGATGCTGCAACTTTGTTTGATATTTGCAAGCCATGTTTGTATATCCCAAAGCAATTACCTTAAGCCATCTCTGACTATTACATACTCTGCTACCTCACTGCAATTGCTACAAGATTTTAAAATCATAAACCTTTGTTATATCTAACATAAAATGGGAGCTGTGAAGATTTTCTGGTTCTCATACTCCGTATTTGATTAACATTGACTTGCACTAAAACATTGACTCATCTAATAAGCTGGAAAACTACAACATTTTAAATGAGAAAACTGCATTAGTATGGAGGCTTTCACATTTCAAAAGATACATTTCCTAATTTACTTAACCCACTAATTTGTAAGATATTAAGAGTAACTATGTTGTATCCAGGACAATAAATTAATTGTTTCAATTATCAAGCCCTCTACTATCCAGAAGCTCAGTTCATATACTCAGTTCATAGCTGCATGCAGTATTATTTCATTTTGATGTTAAGTACTAAAATTTGTACTCCGAAAGGAAGGTAAAATCTTGAACTTACCAAAAGCAAATCTTGCATATGATTTCTTGGTTGGGTTCAGTCACTAGGTAATTTATTTTAACTCTTCCTTTCCCTATTCAGTGACTGTCTACTTCAGGAAAGAATCCGTAAGCAAAATGTGGGATATAAACAGCTAAATACAAAATTAAATGTATTCACAGACTGTTTTTCTAAATAACCAAAGTAGCTTAATAGGTTTCCCCTATTCTTCTCCAGAATTTAATCTCCATGATAAGGACAACTACTATCTGAAGATCCATTTCTTCTGATATGACCATATCACTTATACATTCAGAGTTCACTCAGCTATGTAAAATGTTTATGATCTCCAGTTATTTGCTACCTTCTACTATATTCTTGGATAATCATGCTTATTTTATGTAGAACATCAAAGCTGTATTTTCAGAGACGACAACTATCTACTGTAGACTTTCCTCACATCTTCTATATTTGTTAATTTCTTAGCTGGCTCATGCAAAATATTACAGCAGTCCTGACTTTGGCAAGTTTTCCACATACTTCAGAATTTTAGACTGCTTTTACTACTGATTCCATAAATTATAATAACACCATCTTTCATTACTAAAATATCATAATGTTCAATATCTGTTTCAACTGATGACTAATTTTATCACATTATATTGCCCAGAGACTAGATCCTGAATAACTTCATCTTTACTTGGTCAGAACTTGTGCTTAAATCAAGATTTCAGCAAGATTTGGCCCTATAAGTCTTTGAGGGGATTCACTAGTACCACATTATTGGTCAACAGCTTCATCATTGTTCTACATATGTATGCTAATGATGCAAAAGTATATGCCAGCATATCAGTAATATTGTTAATATATTGTAACAAACTTACATGTAGAAGTATTTGCTTATTCCAACAGCAGTCAAGCACAATATCTGGAAGTTTAAGAAGTTTGGTGTGTGTTTATTTTTAATGTGGCAAGTCATCCATACAGATGATTTACAGTATCTTACAACAGATTGTGCCCTCACTGTGGTTTGATGGTAATTTGTTAGAAGTCCCGTTAAATGAGTAATACTGACACTGCAATTTTAGGTCACTCTGTCTTGCCTTAGAGGATACTAAAGCACTTTATGGACTTTACATAGAGGACAAACATGAATTACTCTCAGCTACTGAAATGTAACCACCTCCAGTGTGGACTGTGACTTCCCTTTTGACAGTGACAGATCAGTCCTCTACAACAATTTAAGACAGGAAGAGAAAAGAAATATAATTAAAATTTGCAAATGGAGTTGAGAGAAACTACAGGCAGTCCCCGGGTTACGTACAAGATAGGGACTATAGGTTTGTTCTTAAGTTGAATTTGTATGTAAGTTGGAACTGGTACATAGTATAGGGGAAACTCTAGCCAAACATTTCTCCAGAGCTCAGTTTTATTCTCCCACACCACACTTCCCTCAGTCCTTTATTCTCAAGATGAGGTGTCTGCTGAGAAAAGCCGCTCCGCGTCTCCCTGGTCTGCTGGTGGTGGGGGGGGCGCTAGCTTCGCATCTCCCTGGTCTGCTGGGGGGAAGCAACTAGTGCGGGGTTGCCTCACCCCGTTTGTAAGTAGGGATCTGATGTAAGTCGGATCCATGTAACCCAGGGACTGCCTGTACTCTAGAACTTGGTATAACAGTGAAATCAACACCTTTACTCTGGCAAAAAGTGCAGAGGGGATAGCCACTGGAAACAGGTAGCCAGTAATTCAGTTTTAAATTTCATCTGAAAGATCAAGTGTTCAGCTGCACAATTGACAAATGATGATTAAGGATAAACGTTCCAGAAGTGCCCACTGAGACTCTCCAGTCAGATAGGGTTATGTCCACATAGTAGTAATAAATCTTGGCACTCCGAGTCTGGGTCTACTGGCTCTGGCTGCACACTTAAAAACAGCAGTGTAAACATTCAGGATCAGGTTGGAGCTCATGTACTGAGACCCTCCCTCATCACGGAGTCTCACAGCCTGGACACCAGCCCAAGCCCAAATGTCTACACTGAAGTTTTATAGCCCTGCATGCCTAAACCGGCTGCCAAGGGCTACCCATGAGCCATGCAACAGAGATTTTATTGTAGCATAGACACTGAAAATTTTACCCTTTGCATGTTGTGGCCACTTTGCATCTCTCAGTACCAGCCTGACTTAGACTTATCCAGAGTAAAATATGTCATTCATCATAGTAGCATATAAAACCTACTGTACAACCTGTGTTTTAAATATGTTAATATTGGGAAATATGGTTGTTCCTTTGCTGTAATTCATATGGTATATTATGATTTATTAAACTACAACAAAAAAATATTCACTAAAAACAGAGAGACAAAATTTAAAAAGTCCCCAAAGCTCCACCAGCAGAACCCTTCACTGAGTTTCTGCAAGCCCGCTGGCAGAACTGTGTGTTCAGCTCGTCCTGAAATCCCAGTATGCGTCAAAGCCAGGCTGTCAACTTGCTTTCATTATGAAATACCCCATAGCTGGTAGACTCAAGTGACTTCTGTCAGGAAATATCTGGGACCTGAAATCAAATCTAGAGGTAAAGGACCATTCCACTGTGTTAAGAACAACATGTTTTCCCAGCACAGCATTTTATGACACTTTTAGGAAACCTCTGCCTTTCAGTCCTGTGCTAAAAGAATGAACTTTTAACACTTTGTTTTCTAATTCTTATCCCCTTGGCCATTCATTTGACACTAATCCTTTTCATTGCCGGTTTTAATTATACACTTCTGTATTTTCTCTGCTTTTCTGAATTTCAGACTTATCAATGAGTCTTTGAGGGACCAGTTACTAGTCACTATCCAGAAGACTTTTACCTACACTCGAACCCAGGCACAGCATCTCTTCATAATCCTCATGGAGTGCATGAAGAAAAAGGAGCTGGTATGTGAATGGTTTTCTAAATCTGAAGTAAGGGACCTAAATGCAATTCCTCATCATGACTGATATTTTCTAAAGTCACTCAGAGATCTGGATGTGCAAACTTCCTAGGCAGCTTTGAATGCATATGGAGAGATTTTTCACTGCCCCTTACAAGTCCTTTTATTTCTGAAATATTTTCAATTGATGTCTCATCTTATTTACTCATTAGCTTAGGCACTGTATTTACATCATGTATTTTAGCATTGAAGTGGCTTCTCTGTTTTGCTTTGTGAATGGTGTTGTGCATGTTTTCTGATGTCCATAATGTGACTGACAAAACAACATGTGCCTGCTAATGGTGTTGGTATATCTTAATCAGAAGATCACTTGCTGATGCTTTCTTGCCATCCATGCCATCTGTACACACACACAAATGCTATTCGTGCTGATAAGAGCTCTGCTCCCATTAAGGCAGGAGGCTTAGGCCTTTTAGTTTTTAGCATTTATTCTCATTTCAAGTGACAATGAAGCAGTAAAGAATTCACACATTGTGTGTCTTAAATTTCAAGCAGTATGTGGGCAGGGGCGTGAATAAATAAGAGCAGAGATGAGCAATAATTTTTTTTATGGTGGGCCCACTCCAAAAATGTGGGAAGTGGTCAAGGGCTGTACTTTTCCAGGATATTAATGGAGGAGGTCTGGGGTCTGGATGGAGGTTGTGCAGAAGGGAGCTTGGGTGGGGGTTTGGGGTACAGGAGGGGTGCACGATTTGGATGCAGGGGAAGACTCTGACCTGTGGGATGGGAGTAGGAGGAGGGTCAGGAGGGAGTTGTGAACTGGGACAAAGAGGTGGAGTTCAGGAGGGGGTGGAGTGCCAGGTGCCCAGAGGGCACTCATTGTTGATGGCTCCCAGCCAGCAGGCCAGTGGGACATTAGACAGGCTCCTGGCCTGCCACACCCCCACATGCCACTCAAAGCGGCTGGCTTCTCAGGCCATGGTGTGTGTATCTTTACAGTAAACCCTTTGGAGAGGTCTCCACTTGCTGCATGCACCTGCAAGCATAGCCCAGGCAGGCCCCATTGGCTGACCACGAGGATTGTGCAGGGGCTGGGGCAACTCACAGAGATTCCCGCCGAGGGGAGCACCACACAGGGATGCACACCATGGTCCCAGCAGCCAGCTGCTTTGAGCAGTATGTACAGGCACAGCAGACAGAGAGCCAGCCCACTGGACATTGGCAGTTCAGAGCATTGTGGTGGGCCAGATCTGAACGTTTGGCATGAGGCTGTATTTGCTCACCCCCGGGTAAGAATAACCTGGAGCTAAAACAGCAACTGGTGCTAGTATTAGGAAACTGATGCTAGTATTTAGGGCTCATTTCTTTAAACCTGTACAATCTCAGAGAACTTACTGACTTTAAGGTAGCAATATAATTTGGCTCATTCTGTAAACAATTCACAAAAATGTGCAACAGAAGAGTCGGGTACTCATACTACAATACAACTCCAATAATACTATAGATGATTTTGTTTGAACGTTGCTGATTTAAAGAAGTGACTATTTAAAAAGGCACTTTCCTAACCCAGCAGACCTGCTCCTTGCATGTATTCTACCCTGGGCAAAGTCTAACCCAGTTAAAAGAACACCACTGTTGTTCCATTTCATGTATCATCAGCCATATTGTTTCTTAAATTCCTACCAGTTGCATCTGTGCAAACCCACTGAAGAGAAGCATTGCCCAGCTGTCAATAAGAACTCAATTTGAAGGCAGGGTGTTGCACATGTGTCACTACAAGCACCATTCAGCCTGTAGAACCTTTGGTGGTGATGTGTGAGGAGAGAACAAGCTCATTTGGAGACCTGAAGTTGACTGTGTAGGCTCTCCCTTAAAAAAAATTGTTTACTTGTGAACTGAACACATTTTAATATCAAACCATAAGCATTAAAACCCACCAAGCCACAATTAACTTTTCTGAATATTACCACCCTTTAAATACTGGTTAAGTCACTAGCCTAAAAAACTGCTAAAACTTTAAGGCAACGTGGTCTCATGGGTGGAGATCTGGACAGAGACTCAGGAGATTTGGATTCTATCCCTAGCTCAGCTCCAGGCCTGTAAAGCAAGACATGTCACTCCATTTCTTCACCTGTAAAATGGAGCTAATAATGCTTACCTCCTTTGTAAAGTGCTTTCAGATTTACTGATGAAAAGTGCAATATTAGAGCTAGGTATTTATTATTATTCATTTAAATGGACTGAATGTATTAAATGCTATTAACCTTGATTTTTGACAGGCTGACTGAATTGAGACTTTTATTTTATAACGCAATAATTCTAAATTCCACTGTAGAGTCACATCAGTCCAAATGTATTCCTGAAATTTCAGGTTGTAGATAGCTTGCAGTACTTTGCTCAAATCACCACTTCTGAAAAGAACGGATACAATCTGATTTAAAAAGATACATTTATTTTTCTGCAGTTTACTAGCATCTTCATACCCTACTGAGCTTGATTATTTCCATTTGAAAATCCAAACAGTGTTGCCTATGAATTCCCATGTAGCATTGGCTAGCAGTTTTGCTTCATAACATCTGTACTTGTCTCTTAATTAAATTATTATAGCTGCTGTACATAAGGTACAACCTTGATTACAGTGTCAATATTACAGAAATACTTGCTCCCTTCCCTCTTCTTTATGGTTGCCAAGCATTTATGGGCATGCCAAGCAGTGTTGTCCCAGTCCTATAACAAAACTATAGAGATGCCAACTATAATAAAAATGAAGTTGCCAGATATACTGCTGCATCTTCACTTCTGCATGCAGCATCACTTGCCAATCACTAACAGAAACATCTTCCTTAGGAAGACCCAGATCAACTTTGCAGAGCATAAAATATTCAGGCAATCAAATAATGAAACTTTCCTGGCAGAAACACTTGAACCCTCAATGTGTGAGGGCCAGTTTTCCCCCCTTGGATCAAAAAGGAGCTCTCACTGAAGACATTTGTTTTTTGGAAGAACCATTTGGTCTTTAAAATGAGCCATGCTGCATATGTGCACACAGAGAGAAAGGAGAAAGAACACGCACGCACGGAGGGAAGAAGCAATAGGTCAGAAGGGAAAGGGAAGAGCTAGGTCAAAGAGAACAGAGATTAGATGGGAAAGCCTAAGAAAATGGAGAATAGATTATATGGATATAATGGAGAGAAATAGAAGATTAAACAGAAATTACACACACACATTCTGAAGAAATATGTGCATTTTATGGTATTTCAGTTTCTCCTGCATTTTAGCAGTTGAAGCACATTTTGGAGTATCCTTTAACAAGTTTATTTTGTTCATTTTACCTTGCCTGAGAGAAATGCAGAGATTAGGAGGATCTTCAAATATGAATTAGCTAGCTGGACTTACATGGTGTAGTCCAGGAAACCAGAGGAGCAAAATTTAGAAAAAAAGAAGCTGGTCCTGACAACCTCCAGTCACACAGCAGCTGCCAGTACCTGACATCTGGCCATTATGGCAGACCCCCATGCTTTTCTACTGCTGCATAAAACAAAATCTCTGACTCAAAAAAGAGGCATTTCAATGTTGAGAATCAGAGCTATTTGACTTGGCAAACTTAGATACAAAAGTCACAATAGAAACTGTATCTCTGTTTTCTTCCCATGTCATGAGTTTGGAGCCATTAAAAGCACAGTGGAAGGGAGAGCCCCCACATCACCATGGCTTGTTTTCCCACCATTGCTGGAAGCATATGGAGGCCCCTCTTCAATAGTGCAATGTTTTGCTTCCTATCAGATGGTATTTTTGCTAAATATCCTTGTAGAAGCTAATGTTTTTTTGGTAGGGAAGTAGGGGATAAGCATGCTGGGTCTGCAAATACTCATCCAAGAGCTGAGTATAGGGATGCCTCAATCAATGGGGCTGGCCCTACTGAATCTGAGAGATTTCAAGGTGACACCTCAAACTCTTCTCCCATCTTTTTTGATGAAACTATGAGTCAACTACCTGAGCCTGCTGGCACCTCTATAGTCCTTCCTCCAACACCACCCCCTTGACCAGCTTCCCCTCCCACGGACTGCATCTCACTCACTCACTCACTCACTCACACACACACCATCCAGTATCAAACCCAGGACCAGTGCCCAGATTTGAGGGGTCCCCCCTCCACCCTGGATTAATTTCTCTCACACCCAGCATCATCCAGTGCTGCCCCTTGGGCTAGTGCCCCTCAAAGGAGGCACCTCCTCCTTCCCCTCCTCCTCCCCCCCGCCATGGGCTTCATTTCTCGCTCACTCCCTGCAGGACTGTGTAGCCCCACTTGCTTCATCCCCCTACAATCCTGCCCTCCCCCCACTCGACCCCAACTGTCCAGCCCCCCCCACAATCCTGCCCTCCCCCCACTTGCTCCCAATGACCCAGCCCCCCCAGACCAGCCTGCTCCCCAATGATCCAACCCCCCCATCCTGTCCTACTCCCCACTCGCCCCCAACAGCCCAGCCCCCCAGACCAGCCTGCTCCCCAATGATCCAACCCCCCCATCCTGTCCTACTCCCCACTCACCCCCAACAGCCCAGCCCCCCCAGACCAGCCTGCTCCCCAATGATCCAACCCCCCAATCCTGTCCTACTCCCCACTTGCACCCAATAGCCCAGCCCCCCCAGACCAGCCTGCTCCCCAATGATCCAACCCCCCAATCCTGTCCTACTCCCTACTTGCCCCCAACAGCCCAGCCCCCCCAGACCAGCCTGCTCCCCAATGATCCAACCCTCCCATCCTGTCCTACTCCCCACTCGCCCCCAACAGCCCAGTCCCCCCCAGACCAGCCTGCTCCCCAATGATCCAACCCCCCCATCCTGTCCTACTCCCCACTCACCCCCAACAGCCCAGCCCCCCTGGAAAAGCCCCCCCCCCCCATTCATTCCCTCCCCCCATTCATGCGCATCCTTCCAGACAGTTTTTCAAAGTGGCAGCTGAGCGGTAACACCAGCCTCGCCCCCTCTGCCTAGAGCGAGCCCTGACAGCAACCCGCCCACCCATTGGTTGGCCGTTGGGCCCTGAGCCAATTGCACTATTGAAGAGGGGTCTCCATATGCTTCCAGCAATGGCGGGGAAGCTGCTTTTCCCCGTGCTGCCAAGCTCCATGCAGCCCCGCGGAGAGGTGTTGGTCTCTCATCTCTTCCCTCCCACAGTACCTTAAAACCTTCGCCTGGAGGAAAGGTTGTCCCATGGAAAGTTTGGTTGCGATCGCTCTTATAGTGTCCACGTTATTAGAGCACAAACATACAAACATTCTCCTTTATATATTAGATATAAGGGAATTAGAATTTTAAAACATTCCCTTGCTCCCAGTCATATTGTCTGATGTTAAATCACACAGGTGTTACACCGTTTTATGTCTCATCAACCTGGCAGGCAAGGGTGTTCCTTGTCAGTATGGGATCATCCCAGAGGCCAAAAGAAGCTAGTGTGCATAAAGGCTGTCCCATAGCGCCCTGCTAGAGCTAAGAGCTGCCTTTCTGTAGCTAAGGGCTGCCCCATATAGCCCTGCTGTAGCTCAGACAACACAAGAGAGGATTGGGCTGGGATGTAATAAGGAAAAAATTCATCTTCACATGCCCATGAATACAAAGATAATTCACTACATCTCTCTAGGGACATTTGTGGCACGTAGCTGCTTAAATCCTGTCTGCAAGCATGATGATGTTCAGCTCTATCATCACCCCCCTCCGAACAGTAGAGGCATCCCTGGAATTTTTTAGTGCCTGCCTGACACACTGTACTCCCTTTGGCTCCCAATTACCCAAATAGCATGAGGGGACATAGATCTTATTCAGGCAAATCAGGAGTTCAGTTCATCAAGAAGGCAGGAGCCATGCAGCAGCAGAGTTGCCTACCCCACAGCTGGGGGCTTGTCCTCTTCATAATCCCCAGAATCCTGGCTAAGGGCCTCCGATTTGTTCCACTCGATCACTTCCATGATAGCAGGGCTGGTGACATCCCATCCTTGTAGGCAGAGCAGGCAAGCTGTAGTCCTGGTGGAGCAGAACAGAGACCCCTCCATGCTCTGCCCAGTCGGGACCACAGCAACAGGATGTCACGGCCCCTGCGTCACAGCAGGGAGCCCTCTTCGGTGTCGTTGCCACAGCCCCACTCATTCACTCGTGTGACAGTGCTTCCTGCCATTCCGCTGCAGGATGGCCACCCCTCTGATTGGAGGCTAATCCTCCCCCAAGTTCTGGCTGATGGTTTCTTAGCATATCCACAAATGCTGCAGCCCCCAGAGTGAGATGCACACTGCAGCAGGCATTTCTCTCTCATTGAAAGACCAGGGATTCAGATAATGAGGAAGTTCAGATAATAGCATTTCAGATCAATGGGAATATACTGTACTCAGTATTAATACACAGATAAATGAGATTAGTAGGAACCCTGAGAAGAGCCAGATTGACAATATGCACTCTTACACATAGAAAGAATAAGAAAAGGGTCTACCTCACTGTGCCCTTTGGACACTTGTATGCAGCATTCGTGGGAATACTAAGAACTTTTCTAGCTTGGTCTAGCCTCATGCAAGTCTAGAGTCTCACAACACTCGTACTGAGGCAGCTATTGTAAGGGAGAGCAACCTACCCTAGAAACTTTATACCCTCCTAACTTACGTACATACTTCACTAAAGTCTCACTCCCCACCCCTGCTTGAAGCAGTTTATATTTGTGTGGGTGTGAATCAGCATTCTGGAGGCAAATTCGTAATTCAGAGTAAAAAGGATGGAATCTAAATACTCAGAATTTTGGGAAGGTTCAGATTCAGATCTGGATCTCATACCGTTGGGTAAACTAGATTTATAAAAGACCAGACAAACCATTGTAGAGCTAACTGTTAAGTTTGCATCCAGGTATTAAATCTGGCCTTTTTGTTCAGGCCCATTTCTGATTCCCTTTGCAGATAGCTACATACGTATGTCACCTCTGAGATGCTGCAGTTAACTCTCTGGCATGGATTGGCAACTAGAGAGACAGCTGACACAAAGATGTTATCTTATTTTTGAATCATTGCCATATTCACTACTAACCTACACATAATATGCTGTCAAATGTGCAATGTAAATAAACTAGAGAAAAATAGATTAAATTTGTCACTAATCTTTCAGTGATAGTAAGGTGTTACTTCAGTGAAAGATTTTTTTAAAGAATCTTAAGTAAATGACCTTTTAAGACTGAGTGTGTCACACTTTTACAGAGAATAATGAAAGAGGAATTGAATTACTTTAGAGAGTCAATATATTCCCTTGAGTGGGTGGAGACCTCACCAACCTTGTACCATCAGCCTTTCTCCCCTGCTGCTCCCTATTTCTGCATCTATTCCAGCTCTTTTTCTGTCTGACCTCCTGATTATATGCTCAAGACAAAACATTGCCTGATAAACTGATTTCACACTGGTACTCAAATATTTGCCAAGAGCAAACAGCAGGAAGCTCTAAGGGCTTATCCTTTTCGGTAGAACTCTGCAGTGGCACAAACAAATCACAGCTCCTTTTTATCACAATTTTTCATTTAACTAAATGATGTGATGCTCTCCCATAGTGTCCAGGTTATCTTGTTACCACCCTACCTCCAGCCAGAGAGAGACTTGCTAATGCTTAATTAGGTGTCAGCTCCTTGACCCCACCTGTCTGTTAGCCACCCAAGCAAATGCTTTCAGTAATGTTAGCCCTCAATTTGCATTGCAAAGTAATGGCAGGTGCAACTTTGTCCCAGGCACCTTGCAGAAGTCTCCTCTGATATCCAGTCCCCGTAACTGGCTACTGACAGAAATACCTTGTTTGCTACCCCAAATGGCACAGTGTACATAGCAGCTGAGGATCAGTTCTTGTGTAACATCACAGCTCTGAGAGAGATTTTCAGTGAAATCAGGCGGGCGTGTATTATCAGAGGGTAAGATTTGAAAGAGTGGTGTGTAAGGACAATAATGGGAACAGGCTACCTATACATTCATAATGTACCTTCCAGAAACTCAACTTAATGTTCACAGGCTAAGCAACCATCTAAAAACGATTTGTTCTCACTCAAAGCCTTTCTGTAGCATTTCCAGCCAGGGGTGATGGTGGGGGAAGGGGCCATGAATGAGCTGAGGGCAGCTGAGGGCAGAAGGGGCCAGAGCCTTGGGGCAGCTTGGAGGACTAGCAGGGGTACCCGGTGCTGGTGGCAGAGGACAGAGACCTCCATTCACTGGCAGCAGGAAGAAGAGTGACATCTTCTTAGCCCACTCCTCTCTCCTGGCCACGTTCCTCAGGGAGGGAGCGGGACCACCCCTCACACTCACTGGTGGCAAACAGGTGAAGACACATCCTTTGTCTGGCAGCTAATTATTTCTCAATCTTGCCTGGACTCACATTTTAGGAACATATTTTCTTTTTGACACTATTTTTCATCAGGGTGTTGCAGTCTTTCATTTAACATCTGACATGATATTCTTTATGGCTATACACTGAAAGCAGTGCACTAGAACTCCCTTGCCTCTTGGCACTGAGAGACTCTTAGGGTCATAGATGCATTATTATAGGGTCAGTTCGTAAACAGCACACTAAAGGGCTCTGGAGAGGCTCACTTTATTACAGTGGGCACAGGCATTGCTCGGCTGTAGCCCTGAAAACTCATAAATGCAGCTGAAGCATAAATAGAGAGAATAGGGGATAAAAGGGTTCTGCAATTTAATGAGCAGTTGCTGTGTACGCTGTGTGAACTCTTTGACAAATGTAGCCATGGGAAGCCCAAATCATTACAATAAGGAGAGCTGGTCAGACCTGGGTCTGACCAAAGTGAGGTAGTCTGAGTGCCAAAAAGCACCAATAGCCAATAATCTAGAACTTTTTATAACATCTATTTCAAGAAGATAAGGTCAGAAACTTTTTTTAATGGTTTTTAGTCCTGTCCTTCATCAGGTTATTCTAGGATAGATTTTATCACAAAACTAATTAGTCAATAAGTCTCAGAGGGGTAGCTGTGCTAGTCTGTAACTTTAAAAACAGACAATCCTGTGGCACCTTAGGGTATGTCTAGACGACAAGCCTCTTTCGAAAGAGATCATCTAGACAGCCACAAGACTTTCGAAAAAGCGATCTGCTTTTTTGAAAGAGAGTGCCCAGGCAATCTGGATGCTCTCTTTCGAAAAAGCCCTGTTTGCATTCAAGAATGCCTTTTTTAGAAAGAGCTCTTTTGAAAAAAGGCATTCTTCCTTGTAAAATGAGGTTTACCGCTGTCAAAAAAAATGCTACATTCTTTTAATTTAATTTAGAAAGAACGTGATGGCAGTCTAGACGCAGGTGAAATTCTTTTGAAAAAAGGCTACTTTTAAAAAAAAAAAAAACTCTGTAGTCTAGACATAGCTTAGAGGCTAACAAAAATACATAGATATGTAAAAATACATAAAACCCGCTTCAGATGAATTGGGATGACTCAATGTCATCTCAGCTGAAGAAGTGGGTTTTGCCCACGAAAGCTCATGATACTATCTATATTTTTTGTTGGTCTCTAAGGTGCCACAGGTATACTCATTATTTCTAATTAGTTATTGTTTGTAAAGCAGTTTGAGGATTTAGCTAATCCTATTCCATCAAAGTCAATGGAAAAACTTCCCCTGATTTCAATGGCAACTGACTTTGGCCCATAAAACACCATTGGCCTGATTCAGTGCAAGAGTCCCATTCACTTCAGTGGGCTTTGGTTTAAGGATGTTAGGGACAAGTCGACTATCCGACAAGCAAATGCTTATCAGATAGTTGAGTTGAATAGTCGCTCCCCTCTCCCCTTGCTACCGCTATTAGATAGAGGCAGGAAAGGGAGAGAAAAAGGGGTTACTTCAAAGTGGCAGCACTTCACGGAGCCCAGGATCAGCTGTCCAGCGCTGCCACTTTGAAATGCAGCCATGAGGTTTCAAATGGGCAGCACTACATGAAGCACAGGATCAGCTCTGCGGTGCTGCCCCTTTGCAACGCCACCTTGGCGTTTCAAAGCAACAGCACATCACAGAACCTGGGGTCAGCTGGGAACTAGCTCCATTTCCACAGACCCCGGTTTCTGCGTGGCATTTCCACAGACCCCAGGATCAGCTCAGGACTCCCCAGTTGACTTTGGGCTCCATTCAGCATTTCAAACCCAGCTGACCCTGGGTTCCATGGAAATGCTGCATAAAGCTTGGGATCAGCTGGGGAATCCCCAGTTGACCCAGGCTCCGCGCAGCATTTGAAAGCAGCAGCACTGCATGGAGTCCAGGGTCAGCTGGGGACTTTGAGTCCCCCACTGAACCCAGGCTCCATGCGGGTGTTTCCGCTTTGAGTCCTGCTGGGGACTCTTGTACATTTCAAAGCTGGCACCCGTGTGCATCCCAGGGCCAGCGAGACTTCCCGCTGACTCCGGGCTCCATGCGGAGTTCCAACTTTGAAATGCACATTTCAAAGGAGGAACGCGGAAGTGCTTATCGACTAGTCGAGTAGTCGATAGAAATTCCATCGACTACTGACTAGTAAATTAATCAATATTTAACATCCTTACTTTGGGTTGGGCCCTATATGCTGAAATACAGACACACAGGGTAAGTCTATACTGCCATGCAAGCCTGGTGGTCGAACTCAGGCTCAATACTAACCCTGCCTTCATCTACACACACATACCACTAACCCTGAGATCAAACATACCATCGCATGGGGGAGGAAAGTCTGAGCTGAAATAGGAGTCAGCATTCAAGTCCTATTTCTTTGCAGTATAGATGCAACCCCACTGGACATATGCTCTGGGAATCCATCAAAAGTATCCCACCATTCCACAGTCTGCCTTTTTTTGTGCTCTGAACAGTCAAGTTTTCTGACACTGCACTCAAATAAAGGGTTACAACAGCCATAGTTTGGGTAGGAGCTAGGAAGCTGAGAATATTGGTGACTAGACTTAAACCTACATAATGCAGTGTAAATGCTGGGCCCTATCATTCAGCAATTCCTAATGTAGAGCTACAAATAAGCAGAGGTGTTCAAGCCCTAGGTTAACAAAATCCAAGTCTGCTAACTCAAATTCCACTAACCCTGGACTTACACTGCAATGTAGACATATCCACAAAACCTGTGGTGACATGTAACATAGAAACACACATACATGAATGCTGGAAAAAGGTTCAGTGTTGTTACTACTATCGAGGACATTTTATGGCTGAAGTAAAACTTCTGAGTATTTCAAGTGACATTTTTAAAATGCTGACACTGTCTTAGCTGAGTGGCACCGCTGTTATATTACTCAGGTATAAAAAGAGTTCATGTAAGGAAGAAATTATAAATAGTGGCTGCAAGCTAATGCCTACTAAGAAGAAACTGTCTTGTGAATGTTAAGGAGCCACAATGTAAGATTTAATTTGTCTCTTGCCAATGTGAAACAAGAGAATCCCATCTCTATTTGACATCCATGAATAATGAAATCTTTTCCCCCCTTTCTTTCCTGCCATGTTTTCATTTACTTTAGTGGCAACCACTGTGCTGCTATAATGAAGACTGGAGCTAGGTTCCCATTATAATCCCCCTTATTTTCATTATGTATAATCTGACAATTAAACATTTATTCTGAATTGACACTTGGCACACAAGGTGGTTGTGCCATTAGTTATTCTAACATTAACAAATCAACAAGTCATGCTGGAATATCCAGGCACAATGAGCTGAGTTCAGAACAGAGGTTCACTCTGCATAGAGATTTTACTGGCTGTTCGTTGGCTTTTCTCTCAACCGGAGATGGATCCAAACTTTTCTAAAACTCAGAGATGTAAATATCCAAGGTACTGGTCTCTCATGCAATAAAGTTCACACTTATACCCAGATCCATATTTTTCTACAGATACAGGGTTTAGATGCAGCCCATCTGTTATTTATATTACTCAAATGCCATGGGAAAAGTCTAATTTTCTTCCTTCGTAATTATTGTATGAATGGAGATTTTTGTCTTTCAAGAGTTTGTTAGACCAAGATCTTTCCTGATGGGAAGGACTACTCAGTGGAATGATACAAACGATGATGCAGGTAGCCACCATCATGGAAAATATCGAATGAGATAGCTGGGTCATTTGAGACCCTGAGATGTGGGGTATGTTCCAGACAGAACAAGAGCTAGTAGTCATGAGAGAAAGACCCAGAATAACTGCAGATGGAAATGAAAAAGGGTGGCATCAGCTTGGGAAAATATAAAGAACATTTGGAGATGAAGAACAAGAGCCACCAACTCCCATTGATGTGATTAAGGGTATGTCTACACTTGCACCCTCTTTCGAGGGAGGGATGCAAATGGAGACATTTAAAATTGTACATGAAGCCGGAAGTGAAGTATCCCGTACTTCATTTGCATATTCGTGGACAGCTGCTATTTCGCAATAGCTCTATTTCGCAAAAAAAACCCGGGGTTATTTCGAGGGAAAACCCTTCCCTCGAAATAACCCTTAAACCTCATTTTTTGAGGAGTAAGGGTTATTTTGAGGGAAGGGTTTTCCCTCGTAATAACCCTGGGTTTTTTGGTGAAATAGCGCTATTGAGAAATAGCGCCCGTCTGCGACTATGCAAATGAAGCACAGAATAGTTAAATTGCAGCTTCGTGTACAATTTCGAATGTCCACATTTGCATCCCTCCCTCAAAAGAGGGTGCAAGTGTAGACATACACTAGGGCTACGTCTACACTGGCCCCAAATTCCGGAAAAGTCATGCAAAGCAGGTAAGTCAGAATAGGGAAATCCGCGGGGGATTTAAATATCCCCCGCGGATTTAAATAAACATGTCCGCCGCTTTTTTTCCGGCTTGGGGAAAAGCCGGAAAAAAGCGTCTAGACTGACGCGATCCTCCGGAATAAAGCCCTTTTCCGGAGGATCTCTTATTCCTACCTGAAGGAAGGTATAAGAGATCCTCCAGAAAAGGGCTTTATTCCGGAGGATCGCGCCAGTCTAGACGCTTTTTTCCGGCTTTTCCCCAAGCCGGAAAAAAAGCGGCGGACATGTTTATTTAAATCCGCGGGGGATATTTAAATCCCCCGCGGATTTCCCTATTCTGACTTACCTGCTTTGCATGACTTTTCTGGAATTTGGGGCCAGTGTAGACGTAGCCTACGTGAATAATAATAAGAAAATAACCATCCTAACAAAGTTTCTAGGACAATGGGTACAGGCAATGAACCTGACCCTGTGAGATACTGAGAACAATCTGCTCCCAATGAAGACAGTCATACTTAGGAGCTTGCTGGATCAGACTAACTGAGTTTGCAGTCTGATTAGGCACTGTTCACAAACACAATTTTCAGCTCATTACCACAGGTCAGAAATGCTATTTATATTTATTCTTTATTATTTCTTGGTCAGTAGATTTTAATGCTTCATTAAACTATTATATCTTCCCCTCCTTCTGACACTTTCCCAAAGTCTGAAATATTTATTTAGCTGCAGTATAAAAAATTAGCTTTCAAACACAAGTTAACAAATAAATTATTTTAGATAAAATTCTTGATAGCTGATGACATTTTTGTACTGGAGCAGGAAAAGGAGGTACCATATTTATGAGCAGTAAAATCTGATTTTCTGGAGGATGATAGCTACTCTGTTGAACATATAATTTGGCAATGAAGATCTGAAGAAAGTGAACATCTTTTCAAGGTAGCAGTGATTTACTAGGTGTTAGAACAACAGGCCTTTAGTCCATCAAAACGTGAACTTTTTAACATGAAATTGCTAATATGAAATTATCTAGTTCTTCTGCATCTAAATGGAAGGGACTAACCTGCAACTTTCCTTAATACTAATGCAAATTGAGGATGCTAGGGCTTAGCAGAAATTAAATCTTGGGTACAGGAAGGTAGCTAAGCCTGATCCCATTCAGGGAAACACCATAGCATATGACCACATCCCATTGATTTCAGTGAGATTTATCACCAGTTCCTGCTGCCATTACTCACATAAGCAGGTCTTCTCTCCCGGTCCTATTGAAGTCAGTGACCATGCTGACTTCAAGAGAACTATTCTAATAAGTAAGCACTATCTGCATAAATAAGGGGTGCAGGATCTGACTAATAGTGGTTTTCACTGTGTTTTATTTGCTACCTAGCTTATCTGGCTCCTTTTTCTTCTGGAGAAATGCTTCTTCAAAATTGTAAGCTAGTTGTAAAGATTTGGGACTGTTTCCATTAAAGTCAATTAGGCTTTTCCATATACTTTAATGAGACATAATTAAAATACTAGGTGTTTATGAAACAGTTTGTTGCAATTTTATTTCTTATCATTTCATAAAAAAACAACCAGTTAGTTTGCAAGGTAATCATTGTGGTATTTTATCACAGCAGTTGTTTTGCAACTTGAAAAAAAAACACAAGAATGTCAGTCTCTAGTATAAACTAGATCTGATCTCATGAACTTCTTCTATCCAATCCCCACTATTAATATTTAAAGACCAATAAAAATACTCCTTGTTAACTCAGGGAACTTTGAAGTGCTAGGTAAAATCTCTGACTATTAATTTCATTCAGTAAATGTCTTTCATTTGATCTGATATGCATTTCTCATACTTTTAATTCAAATGAAACTAGCTCATAATAAGTGGTTTTAATCTAGTAGAAACCATGTGCTTTTATTTTTGCACACACTCTGACAAAAATTACAGTCGGGAAAATTAAATTTAATAGTTTCTGTTGCCACTTAAAGCACAGATTTGCTAACACATACTATGTTTCTTGTAGCATTAGCAAACATTTCAGGAGAGATCACTTTCTATCATTTTACAGCCTTGTTTATCTGTAATTTCAATAAAGAAAACAAGGCCAGGTCCTCAGCATGGGGGAAAGTTGGTGTAAGGTTCACAATTCCAGCTGCATAAAAAAACATATCTGGAGTCAACATACTTTAAGACAAACTTCAGTGCCATCCTCACAGTAGGAGGTCAATGGAAGAAATGCTCTCGTTGACTTCCCTTCCTCCTCACAAGGAGCAGGAGAACCAGCACTGATAGGGGCACCCTCAGCATTCGATTTAGCAGGTCTTTACTAGATTTACTAAATTTAATGCTGGAAGATTGACTGCCGTAGCATTGATCTTCCCTTTGGGAGGAGAGAAGAATGTTTTACATGAGGATGCAGAAACTGACCAGGTTCTGGGACTAGAAATCTGGGATGGCCTGGGACATTGTGCAGTTTATATGTTGTGTTCATTGTTCATTTATGTGCCCAGGCCTTTAATGGGTATGTCCAATTATTCCAGATATCTTTACCTTTTCCAGTTCCCTCAGGAAAACCCACCTCCTCAAGCAGTCCCTTCTTCTCCTTGCCTCTATTTGTCAGTAATCCTCTCATCCTTACCATCTCTGTCCTGATCTGTAGCCCTGAGTATGTGTTTCTCTTTCTTACTCTGAGCTCTTTAGGCAGGTAATAGCTCTTGGACCAGATGGACTGATGCACCTACACAAAGCCTTATTGTTTATTACTTCTTTGCATTGCAACAGCATATAGGAGACCTAATCATGGACCAGGACCCTGTTATACTAGGAATTGTATAAACACCTTTGGCAGGTCTGTGCATGAACATGGCAGGCATGTCTCATGCTGTGTTTTACAGGAGGGAGACCAGTGTTTCTAAAGTGCAATGTAAATTTCTACACTATAAATTCATCATCCATCTCCATCATCATCATCATCATCATCATCATAATGAACTGGTCTGTTCCAGTTGCTTAACTGATCAGTAGTTCAAAAGGACTGTTAACCAGCTTGGAAGGTAATAATTCATAGCTATTTCTGATTATATGTTCCTGCCTCAGCCAGTCTGATTTTGTTATCAGTCAAAATATGGAATATTTACACAAATTTTGTAATGAAAAATAATCTGCATACTCATGTATTATATGGGATTTGGGGGGGGGGGGGTTAAAAAGCAAGAGCAGAGTTTGAGGGCTGAGCAAGAGCATTAAACTGGACCTCGCAAGTGGCAAGATAGTGCCCTAGCCACTGAACCTTCCATTCTCTCCTGTGTCTGAAGCTAATTTTTCCAGTTTCAGTTAAAAGCAGGAGGCGTAACGGCTGATTCGGTCAGTTTCAAAGCAGTGCATGGGAGGAATGCAGACAAAATTATTTAAAATAATAACATTCAGACAATATATTTCTAGTACCTACAGCTATGGGCATTTACTTAGTAAAGCTTTATTCCCTTAAAGCACTAGTACTTCAGTTCTAGATCTCTGGCTAACCCATAGCCCTGCTCATGGCTTCCATATTTAAATCCTGCTCGAATACCAGTCCAATTTTAAAGTTCTTTAACAGGTGTGGAAAAGAGATGTTTTAGGCCAAGACTCTTTCAGTGAAAGCCCAGTGTGGCATTAACTTGCTTGACTTGCTTTTACAGTTACCTATAAAGTTTTTTTTTTTTTCCAAGACTGGTCAGCAAATGCACCACAGACCCAAGGATAGGGAATAACCACCACAAGTCTTACCAGCTAAACCAAAATACCTCTCTCCGTGGAAGAGAGGCCCGTTGCTTCATTGTTCTCTGAAGCCTTTCCAAAATATGCACCAATGTAAAAAGGCAATAGTTTCGGTGCACTTTCTCCTCTAAAAAAGTACTACAAAAAGCTTCTTCCAGACATGTCCTGGGAGCAGTGCCTGATTTTTCTGGAATAAGTGGGACAGTGATAGTAATCTTTTAGTCTCCATTGGGGTTAATTATCTGCAATACGTCTCTTTTAAACCCTTCAAAATTCCTGTTGTTCAGAAGTCAGACTACCTTCCAAGAGGTTAAACTTCAATATTTAATTCACTATGCCACTCAATTCCCATTTTAACATCAACCTATTTAAGTCACTTTTTATTTGTAGAAAAGCCTTGGAAGGAAGCTTGATTTTGTCTATAGTCAGATTCAGGGCAGCTAACGAACTCACCTTGTCTCTAAAGCATAAGAAATGAAGGTTGTTCCTTTAGCATTTTAAAAATTAAACAAGATATTTGTTTGACATTATGTCCCAGAGTCAATGTGATGAGGCCAGGAATTACTCTGCACTTTTTTAAATATTCGTGTCTCTTCACCTAAAGACACTTTACTTCCCCTGCCCACCTTATTCCATTTCTGAAATTCCCAGCTCTGTGGAAACACATTCCTTGTGTTTGTATTCATGCACTGTCTATGTATAAACATGGTTTAGCATAGGAGATGGAATCAGATGTCTAGATTATATTCCTCTGCTCTGCCAATTCCTTGCTATGTGGCCTTGAGCAGGTTACTCAATGTGTTCAACTTTCCTCATCTATTAAAAGAGACAGAACACTGTGTACAACTTAACCAAGAAATTGAGACCTAATTTGTTAGAGTTAGTAAAATGCTATGAGATCCTTTCATGGAAAGTGCTAAACAAGTACAAAGGGTTTCTGGAAGTGTTGTTTCCACAACCATCTGATTTGCCCATCTGTTCCTTCCAAAAAAATGAAATTTCTAGTCAAAAGACTGGTAACACTGGCAGGGTTAAAATGAGAAAAAAAAAGTTTGATAATCTAACTTTTTATACGGATTTGTCAATTGATATGCTTGATAACAGAGGTATAAGTTCTAGACACAGAGATGGAGATGTGAAAGTTTCACACACACCCCATTATAGGGTGGTTGACGTATCCGTGACTGTGTTGAACCACAAAGGAAATCAAGTTAGAGGTGAACAAAGCCAACATTCACACTTTTGTATATTTCAGAATTTTGACTAGATCTGTATGCATTGTGCTTTTCAGAGGAACCATTTCCCTATATGAGCACTTTTGTTGTATGCTTTCCTGCTTTTCTCCATGTTGTCAGTCTGAGGACTGTCAACAAAAAATGCAAAGAATTCTCATGCTACAGGGTAAACTCAGAACTTTTACAGCTAATGTTCTGACAATGTTCTCCTCAGTTGCTTGTCCTCACCTCCTCTTTTGACCTGCAACCCTGGATCAATTCACTCACCAAGGTGGCCACTGACTAGATCTGATTATCTCTAAACACTTTACTCTCTCTTCTTTGCTGAATTTTCCCAATTTGACCACCATCTTGTCTTCACCCACCTGTTCACCAATTCACAGTGCTTTAATATAAGCTGTACCTCTGTCCCAGACAGATTTTTAGCCCAGTTACATAGGATTATTAATTTCCACAGTTCTCAGGCATTGTCAAGCTGGCCACCTTAAATGGCTTGTTTTACTAAACTCTGATTCTGCTCCAAGTGTCAGGGGAATAATCAGGCAGAACAAGCTGAGTTATAAATGCTAAAATGTACTGGAATGGTCTGACTACTCTGTAGAACCCGTTTGAGGATGAGAAACAGGAGAATTTCAGAATATATTACCCCTCCCTGCTCCACTGCAAACAGTGCTGATTTTTCTTCCAGGTATATGTAATTATATGTCACTGACATACTGTTCTATGTTAAGAAGAGGTGAGAGAAGGCACTAGCAATATATTCAAAGACAGAACAGGAACATCATTTGGAATTAATATTGGCTCACTAGACATTCCCTTCCACACCTACCCCCAAAAATAGTCATAGTAAAATGAAGGTAGAAAAATATAACCTCTGTCTAAAAGGATGAATATCCTGCCATGTCTTAATGCATTTAATAGGCTGTAATATGATAGAAGATATACTGGTGGCTGCTCTCCCTGTGCACGTCACTTGCTGCTGCAGCTTAGCCTGTATCCTCAGCTGTCCCTAGGTTTGACAGCAGGCACCATCAGTCTGAGATATAAAGAATAAATTTGCTGCTGTGCTTCTGGGCTTTCTCCCCCGAGACGCGGAGTAAAATGTTTTTCTGTGTAGCTGTGTGCTGTGTCCGCTCTGCTAAGGCATTATTATTTCCTCTCTCTTCAAATTGACAGCAGCTAGAAATCTGAGCTTATTTCAGTCCTTTCCGCTCCTTATTGGATGGCTGCAATTTACTATATCAGCCCAAATTAAAGTCGACGTTTTAAAAATGAGGCTGCACTGCCATGTTGGGGACACCTATTCATTCCCAAGCTCTTCCTGCTGGCATGTGCAGCAGGCATAGCAGAATCATGCAGTCAGATGCTAGGGGAGGGGGGGGGGCAGACACCGTGCTTTGCCTTGTTCTTAAGCCATTCCTGGGTTTCCTGTCCAGGTTATCCCAGGATCAACCCTCTTTTGAAGTAGCTGACTCAGGAAACCTCTAAAGATACTCAATAAACGCTGCCAGCTGACCCATTTTTTGGCCTCAGGATCTTTCCAGATGTTCCATTTGTATGTTTTGTATTTTAGCGGTAGCAGCCCTAGCCACCCTTATGACAGATGTCTGGGATAGTTACAACAGAAGACGTGCTGTGATGAGGAGGGTCACGTTGAGTGGCCAGGAAAAGAATGAAATGCATCCATGGCCCAAAGAATCTTTGTTTCTTAACATTTGCCAAAACCAAATTTATTCATTCACATTCCATGCTCCAGAGATGCATAATCTGGTGTAGAGTTGTGACTGCTACATGTAACTACTGCTGCTTCTGCTCCTTCCAGAACATTCTGCTCCTGAACATTCAGGCTCTGGTGTATGGTACACCTGGGGAGGAGGGGAAGGGGGCTGGAATAGTGGCTGCAGTCCCTCTGTGTCAATTGTACAAGGAACTGGAGCTAGTGGATCCACACAAACATGGCTCTACAGTCCATGCATATCCCCACTATGGGCTTCTGGTCCTTACTAGACCCACTACATTGAATGCTGGAAGATCGACCTCCACAGTGTCGATCTTCCCAGAAGTGGAGACATGCCCTTAGACTGAGGCTCATGAGCCGCAAGTGTCTCATCTCCTGCAGCTCTTTATAGCACATGATATTTAAACACAGTGGGTACATCTACACAGCAGCGTTGTTCCAAAATAACATAGTCCGCATCTACACACAAGCAGTTATTTTGACATAATGTCAAAATAATGTCCAGCCAGAGGACTTCTTACTCCTGTATCCTCATTTTATGAGGTTTAAGGGAAGTTAGAGGAAGAGTACTCTTTTCTCAGACTTCTTGCTCTGTAGACAGCACCAAAAGCCAAAATAAGCTATTTCAGCTTAAGCTATGCAATTGATGTAGCTCAAGCTGTGCAGCTTATTTCGGATTTAGCCCTGCTATGTAGACGTACCCTGTGTGATTCAATTTTTAACCAAAGTTATTAACCAATCAAGATGCTTTTACTATGTTCTTTGCAAATTCTAACTGATAACATTATACTACTTGTTCAGTCATTTTTCTGTGAGAATAACACAAAACATTTTCCCTGTTGTGCTGTTTAAATATGAATATATATCACTATAGTAAATGAAACACTGAATTCACACTATTGTGGTTCTTTGAGTACTGCTGATCACTGCTGGGTTTGATTACCACTGCACTAAGATGTAGCTTTTCTTAAGGAAGGTTGTGTCTATATTGAGCAACAAAATGTTTGAATAAAAAATAGAGGAAATTTTTCTGTATGTAACTACACGTTTTCCTTAAGAAAAATAGCCATTTTGTTGACATTTCATACAGTAAAATTGTGTGAATGAAACGGCCTCTCTTCACAGCATACATTTGTTGCCTGTGTATGTCACAAAAGTTACCAGTTTAGAGTGCCTCCCCCCCCTTTTTTTTGGTAATTTGCCAGTGTTCTAAGAATCCAAAATATTCCAGCAAGACTACTGTAAACTGACGTGTTTTAAACACTTAACCCAAATTATCAATAGTCCCCATAGTGTGCACGTCTGGTCTGTGTGTCTTGCAAACAGGCACTGCAAAATAACATATATGTGTTGTGTAAACATGTCATCTGGGAAATGCTGTATATGTAACTCCTGATGCAGCATATATTCTTTAGTGATGTAAATCATTTTTGAATGTCAGTATTTGCGAGGATGCCTTCAGCTAGAATGAAACACTCTACTGTTGTTTGCAGAACTGCAATGCCGAATCTCGGTTAAGGCTGTTAACCAATGGGGCACATCATATTAGATAAAACCTACTATGATGAGGCAGGAATTGCTCAGAGAAGGGGAAGAAAAAAGGGAATCAGTCAAGAAAGAAGGGAGTTTTCACTAGGGAAAAAACAGTGCTGATTTAAAATGACTGTTTTGGCGAAGAATTCTGAGGGCAGAGCAGTTTTTCCCCCTAATTGCTTTCTATCCTGCCCCTACCTTGGTTTCTATTTTGGTTTCTTGCCTGAAAACGAGTTTACCACCCTACTGGACTTCAGTTACAGCTAGCAAGTGTCACAGTGTGCTGTGATCATTGGGCTTGCAGAGATAGTCTGGTTTGGTTCAGTGACCTCCCATTACTTTTTCTTAGGAAGGATTAGAACACATCTAGTTGTCTTGAGAGGATAATGCTGGTCACATTAACATGCATTCAGTAAAATCCACACTTGGGAGAAAAAGAAGCTTCACAGGCTTTCTCTTTTTGTAATATTTTAGGAGGTGAATCCTGGTCCATGTACAGGGCAGGTTTTGTGGGAGCAGAGAGGGGACAATACCATCTGGAACTGTATCTATTCACTGGCTGGTATTGTTTATCCTTCCCCATCAAACTCATGGAGGAATTTGACTAGTGGACCCACCCTGTGTGACTTCACATAAACCGCCCCCTCTCCTGCCCCATGCCTGCATGAAAGGAGCTTTGCAGTGCTGTGTTCTGTGCTACACATGCGGCTTTCCTGCAGCTTTCTCACCTAAAGAATGTTACTGTTGAGCCTACAGAATGAGAGGCACTCTGCTTTATCTTTCATAGAGATTAGATGTTTATTCCTTCACTAATATCAAGTATAAATCATCTGCACTGAAAATAAATGTTTTGCTCTTCACATAGAGGAAAAACAAGGATGCCACAAGGAGACTTTGCATAGAATTAGACTGCAGTCATTCAAGTGTACATTACTGCTGCTTTTGCAACTTGTTAGTGCCACCCATTGTTGGAAATGGGGCTCTGCTCCTGTTTCTAGGACCAAACTGCAATATTTAGCAGCTCACTTCAGGTGTTGTTCTCACCTAGGCTATTTACTTTTGTGAAGACAAGAAAACATTATTTAAAAAGAGGAAAAAAAACCCCTTCACTCCCATTTAACAAGGCTTGTGCTCTCATTTTAACTTGCATTTTTCTCTAGCAGGCCTCATGCCTCAACCTAGGCCCCTTAGGACTCAGAGCATGTCAGTAAACAAGACCCACATTTCCAGAAGATGAAAGCAGCAGCCACAACAAGAGCGAGCACAAATCATATTTTCTTGAAAAGGACTCAGGTTAATAGAGATTCAAACACCCAGCTACAAATGAAAATAACGTGGCTCAATCTAGAGGAAAAATGGAAGGTTGGGTTTTTCTTCTCTGCTTTCTACCAGAAAAAGAACATGATTTTTCAGTGTCAAAAGAAATAACTGAGTAGATAAAACAGAAATTTTCTCTTTAATACAGTTTTAATCATGTTTGGAAGAATGGAAAACTGTTTAAAGATGTGGTTAAAGCTAGGTCAGCATAATGTGAAATCCTGAGTCTAGACTAATAATTCCCTTTTTCCAGTTAGCAGACAAATGGCTATACCAGGCTGTATAATACTATACATTTTTCCCTTCTTTTCTCTTACCAGATTAAAAATAATGCAGTCTTAAGAACAGGCATATAGTTCTTTTTGAAATATCATTTAAAATATGTTTACTTTAGTTAGCTCTGTAAGTAAATGCTTTAAAATGTATGTTTCCTGTTTTAGGGATGTTTGATTGTTCTCTCTTGATTGTATATAATCTACCAAACTGAAGTTTTCACTTCATGCATCTGACAAAGTGGGCTCCAGTACGTGAAAGCTTACACTCAAATAAAATTGTTAGTCTTCAAAGTGTCACAGGACTCCTCAGAATATAAATATAATATATAAAACAGAGTAACTATATACTGCATGACTTGATTAAATGATAACTAAGCCACCAGTAAGGTAAAAAGAATGTAAACACTGAGGGGGCAGTGGGATTCTTTAAAGTGGTCCATAAAGTGAAATAATTAGAGTAATGGAATAAAATTTAGAAAATAAAAATGTAGGTGAACATCAAAGAACTGTGGAGTAGTGTCTGTTGCAAACCTATGATCTAAGTGCTATTATTTTAGAATTGTGGTAGCAACCCAATAGTTAAGCTTAAATAAAGTTCCTTTAAATAAAATAAAATTTGATCGCCCCCCAAAAAGTTTAGCTTTTCTCAATGCCTAGATGTACAGTTCTCTTTTCATCTTAATGAGAGAATGATGTATACACATCAAGTGAGGGAAATAGTGTGATTACCATTAGAAAGCCCATCTTTGCATCGCTGACACTTACCTTTATTATCTGTACTTAGAAATGGTTACTCTGCAAATGTCAGTGCAAATTTTAACTACCCCAAGTGGTCAATGAGCGGTTTTAAAAGTATCAAAATTCTTCTTTTCAGTCTACTGAAAATATTTTCTCTACTAGGCTAGCTGGAAATAGTAGCAATCAGGAGACAGACATTAATGATATGTGAGACATTCTATTCCTTGGTGGATACATTGGGAGCAAAAGATTTGGATATTCTATCTAACTCCTTGCTCACCCAAAACCTTCATTATAGTCCTGTATCGCAAAGGTGTTCAACATGAATCATTCAGCTTTATTTCAGTGTGTATTATGGATGCTTTGCATTTATCAGGTTCAGTGAGAGTTTTGCCTCACAGGATTTGGCCCTAAATGCTCATCCCTGGGAATGTGGAAATTGATGGGCACCTAAACAATCCATAGCTCTGCAAAGCACATGTAAAAATCCCTAATGGATGGCTAAGTAGCCTCTTTACAATGCAGTTCATTTCTGGCCCCTCATCCTTTATCTCTGAGAAGGTGAAAACATGGGTATTAGTAAAATTCATGATTTCTACACAGGCATGGCTCCTTTTCCCCTCATCTCTCTGCTTCTCCCAGGTATTATTTTATCCCTTTTGTTGTTTCTTAGAGAGAGATGGTAAAAAACAAATGAGTGACAGGTGCAGATGTATTCCTAATAAAAGCTGACAGGAACATGCAGCCCCGTTCTTTAATTAACAGCCCAGGAATTACAGCAGCCCAATAGCAACCACAGTGCATCAAGGTACAAAAGTCAGCTGTGCTACTGACAGTTTTGCACATATTGCTGATCTTTGTTCTATGGAGATGTATAAAATATTCCTCCAAAAGCTTTTTCCTTAACCTTGTAATTATTACCTCAGAAAAAAAATTACATCTGAATCCACCTAGCTTGATGACAAACTGCTGACATTGGTAAAAATAGTTTCTTGGTTCTATAATGAGAACTCTACTCATAGAAGGAACCCAGCTTTCTGGAATTTAATTCCATCAGAGAGACGACTGTTAAATATTGTCTTGTTTTATTGTTTTAAAGACTGTTTTCTCTTGCATGCCTTTAATTTAAATAAATAAGACTTTGCTTTAGTGAGACTGTCTAGTCACTCTAATAACCAGTCATTGCTCTTGAAGGGAAGAGAATTAGAGGATCTGAGCCTCTGTGGCTATGTCTACATTACAGCCTTTGTCAGTTTTTGCGCAAAAAAACACAGTATAGACCTGGCCATTTTGTGCAAAAAAAAAAAAAAAAAACCCCTTTTGTGCAAGAACCATTATTCCTCAAAAGAGCAGGTACACAGGATCTTGCACAAAAGGGGTTTTTGCCCCATCTACACTGTGGTTTTTTTGTGCGAAAACCTCTTCTACAAAATGGATCGGAAGAGACTATGCAACTGAGAGTGCGAGAAGTGCTAGTGAGCGCTTCATTTGCATTGTCTCTGCCAACAAAGGCTGCAGTGTAGACGTAGCCTGTCAGACCTGCTGAAGTTATAACAGTGAGAGCCAAGGGAATGAAGCTCTCACCCCGAGCTATGAGTGGGAGAACTGCAAAATTTTTAAGGCAGATGATGTTTTGAAGACTAAGACATAGAGGAGATAGATTTATAGGAACCGTAATGACTGACAGTGAGCATCTGCAACCCTCTTTGAGTACAGTGAGAATGGCAAGTGCTCACTAGGATTTGGACCATGTGTTGCTTATTGTTTTCTTCTCTAACATATTATCACTTTAGTTTGCATGCTGTCTTCCATACAACTATATGTGTTGTGAACATGAGAGAGAGAAGTTGTGTTTTTGCCTGATGTCACAGATGAACCATTTTCCCTGGCTCAAAACCCATGCCATGGTTTTTGGCTCATTCCATAGCCATCTAGACCTCAGGATAACAACCTTTATCTTGAGATTTTGTCCCAATATGGTGGAAATCTGACAAGGGCTGTTCATCTCAGAAGATTTCAGCTATTCTGCATGACTAAAAGTTTATGAGATCAGTTGATCCTCTGGCTCATCTACCATTTGGAACGAAAGTCTGACAAAATTTTGTACTGATTAGATCGAAACCTGATCTGGATCTGAATGCCACTTTCATAGTCCATCTCTAATTTAATTATTTATATCTTTTTCCTTTCCCTCTTTTTAGTCCTTGGGTTTTGCTTTGTGTAAATCTCTTTTTCTAGCAGCTTACATGGCCTCTCTATTTTTAAATTTGTTTGCATTTTTTACATTTGGCTCTGGCCTCTTTTAGTGTTATGGTAATGAAAGGTTTGTAGTTTTGTTTTATTTTTAATAGAGCAGCAATCCATTTTGGTGGAGTGGTATTGTTTGTTTGGTTCAATGAGTTGGGCTTTTTGTGTGTAGTTATGTGAATATTGCTTCTTTCTGCTTTTACCCCAGTGATAGGTTTTTCAACCTTGGTACTGATTCCATGGCATGTGGCTACAGCCTGCTTTCTGAGCTACCATTTGTTGACTTCTGCCATGTGTGGTTTATTTTTCTATTATCCCCAGTTACCTCTTTGTTTCAATGTTTCCAAATCCTGAAACATTGGATAGACATAATACTTGGCCTTCCCAAGTAGGAAAGAGACTGTGACGTTCAGTGGCATTACCGAGAGCCACAGAATGAACACAGCATAACGTTCTGATAACACGCGGAGATGTTTGCTAGGTGATATTGCATCATCCAAACCCCACGTCATCACCCACTGATGCAAAAACGCAAAGTCACGTCAGGATGTTGTGCTGTGACTATTTGGTGGTTCTCCCCAACCTCATACAATACTATCCCTCCCCGCTCCTGCTCTGTGGCTGGCAATGATGAGAGAGTGACTGGTCTAAGAGAAAGGACCCAGCCCTATCGTTATTCAGTGATAGAATTTCATTGGTTCATTACAAGATTTTAATGCCTCCTCCCCAGCAGCCAACCAGTCTAGTATCCACTTCAGAAATGTCCATATTTTATGACTAGGTCAGTGATCTTTCTGCTGTCTGAAATCATGCTGCTAAATAGGGTTGTGGTCTGAATGATAAACATTTAACGAGGGTCCATCAATTCTGTTCTCTGCTTATAAGCTTACTGCACAAATTCATCCCCGATAAATTAAAATGAGATTTAATGGGTCAAATTTATTATTGCACTGGGGTTTAACACAAGAATATAATTTCCTCCTCAATTTTGGCCCTGTCGCTCTCAATCAAAAGATTCTGCCTACGTTCCATTGTATGGTCAATAATGGCATTTACTGTGGTGAATTATATGGCACAGAAATCTTATTCATGTTAATGCCATCTAATATACTTGTTGCTCTATAACTATGTCTAGATGATCAGTCTGCAACCATGGGGGTCTTTTCATATCAAATGTACTGTTTTAATTTCTATATGAGCAAAAACTGCACACGTTTCTGATGGTGGAATTGTCTTCTCAAATTGCAGATTACAGTATTTCGCATGGGATCAGAAGGACACCAGGACATTGATTTAGCTATCCTGACAGCACTGCTAAAAGGTAATAGTTTCACTGCATAGTCAGTCCATGAAAAATCAAAATGTTTTAATTCTGTCTCTGAGGTGCTATAACCCTGCATATACTGGCAGAGTATAAAGTATGTAAATGATAAATTATAGGAGGAAACAGTAATTCAACTGCTTCTCAGACTTCGCAATGTAATACATGCATTAACATTTAAAACATCCTGTTTCTTCTCCTAAAATCCTTGATCAGTACTAACTATGTCAAAGGAAACATCAGTGTGCATAGAAAAGAAGGCTCAACTATAAAATTCAGCTATCTCTATGCTCTGTAAAACGTACTTGATAATTTGTCTAATTTATAACGGTCTATTGTAAATTAGTGTTTGTAATTGGTTCTTAAACAATAGTTGATAGTTTGTCCAAAAAATTGGAACCAATTTTAACCAAAAAAAGAATTTGTGGCACAGTCATAGAAACGCAGGTAAGATGTACTGTATGGGGGTGTGTGCTTACATTATGATGAATCACCAAGTACAGGTTGAATCTCTCTAATCCAGCATCCTCAGGACCTGACCTGTTCCAAACCAGAAAATTCTTCGGTCCACAGGAGGTCAATATTGTCTATCAGCGTACCGACACATTCACGACGTACTGGTCTGTGAGTGGACATTTAGGGATGAATTAGAGCTAAATAACAGCAGAGAGCACCAAGGCCTAGGACTGGTGGCTATAAACAAACTTTATGGGACCATAGGAAACGTACCCACACCCATGAAAAGTGGACATACAGATAACTAAAATCATACTGGTCTACACATGTTGCCGGACCAGAGAGTTCTGGAGTAGAGAGTTTCAACCTTTAATTAGTCAATTGACATAGACTCTTTCTCAAAAGATGTCAAAGATACAGTCTGCAAAAAGCCATCTGTCTTCTGTGTTATTCATTTGGGCTCTCTAGGGAACCAGCAGAATAATGGACTGGAAGACTTGCTGTAATACTGGGGAAGACGTGGTGGCCCTTAAAATCTTACCACTTACCTTAGATAACAATCAGTGTTTGCAGACAGATAGTCATAGTATTGGCAGTATTCAGAGTCTTTCGTATAATTAGTAGAAAGGCATACAACTGGAGGCTTCAGATAGAGGTAACCTCATATGCTTAGGTAAAATTGGCAAGATTTTAAGAGGAAACTACATCTTTAACTCTAACTTTGGCGACTCTATGAAGGAAAATAAGAGAGAGCAGGGAGATAGTGGGCTAGGTTCTTAATGGAATTATTCCAAACTGACACCAGCATATGTGATACCTAGGCTTCTGGTAATGATCATATACTCTGTTCTTCTATTCAATAAGCTTAAAATATTGCATTATGGCAAGTCACCTGTTTATTTGCTTTTAAATGTTTGCAGGTTTTGATTTACTTTGGATTCAGTCTTGCAGACACTCTCACAATTAGTCCTACTGCACATGATTGTTCTACCGATTTCATGGTATGATGCATCAAAAAAGGTTCAAGCAGTTTGTGACAAAGATCTGCTTGTAAACACAAAAATAATTTAAACTGGGATTCTGAGGCAAAATAGAACTGTTCTTCGTCTGAGCTGGTGTTTGGAGGATCAAGCTCATCTTTGTAGAAAGAGAGAGTAAAAATAAGCTATCTAGAACTGCTCTCATTGTTCTTTATCACAATCTGCATTGGATGAAAAGTTAAACAATATTGCTAAACATCAAGTAATTCTTTTGGGAATATTTCTGGTAATATTTATTATGTAAACTGTAATGGGTGACTGCCATCTATAAACAGCACATGTTCCCCAGAACTAGCATTTCTGCCATCTCACTTGCTACAAGCTTCAAATGCACAACTCAGTATCTAGGTCCATTGTGAAGAAGGTCCAAGTTCTCTTTCTTTCATACGGCGATATGAGTAATTTATATAGTATTTACATTCAAGAAGTTTATTATATTTATATAGTATTAAAATTCAAGGAGCAGGACGGGTTTCATATGTTTTACAGTCCTAAAGTGTCAAAGTATGCAGATAACAAACTCTTTCTAATGTTTCTGTACTCTACCTGAAATGGAAAATAATGAAATGTGATCGCCTCTTTTTTTTAAAAATGGTCTGATGTTTGCATGGAATCCCAGAAATATGATCCCCCATGACTGATAACAAGGCCAGCTAAATCACTGTGCTGAATTAAGAACCAGAAGGCCAGGTGGTAGTTTTGGGGTGCCATTCTGTTGCCTATGAATGTTTCCTACAGCTGTCGGCAAGCTGCTGCCACCGCTGGATTTGGCGGAGTATGGTACTGCATGGGAGACTTGGGTGTGATAACGTGGCCAAATTAGTACTGGATTGACATGGTTAATGGGAATTGTGCCTGTTTATTCCAGGGCTGAATTTCTCCTGGTCTCTTGCCCTGGGCTTGTGGTGAAAGAATAGCACTCAGCCTGAGCAGGGAGATGAATGCCTTATATAATCAATAGCCGCTCCTTTGGTTGATGAACTGGTGTATTGTGAGACTCAAAGAATGAAAAGAAGGACTGTGACATAGCTTACAAAGAAGGGGGAAGTATGGGGAGCTCCCTCTAGTTCTAACATAGCTGCAAATAACACCTTCTCTCTCCCTAATCAAGTCTTCAGGTGGTTCAAGTTTGACTTGCTTAAGAGCTTTACTTTGCTTTTGATTTCTGATGACTGAGCATGATTACAAGGCACAGATGAGCCAATGTACAATGCAAATATCCAGGCACCCATGTCTGATGATCATACATGATGTGATTTTACCAAAAAAATCTCTAAATGGTGTTGATTTTGTTTTGACTCATAAAGCCAAGCCAGGCATTAATTTTTGCGCACCCCATTAACTTTCCTTATGCCCAAGCAGAGAATATCATGTCTATCCTTGCATTTTAGATTTTGATTTGGTTTTCTAGACAAATGTTTCCTTTCAAATGTGTAGGAAATGTCTGCACAGAACTGTAAATTAGCAATGTCCCGTTTAAATAATTTTATTATTTAAATATCAGTGCACTGAGCCCATACTCATTTGGTTTGGTGACTGCCAAACAAGGAAATGAGCAGACATTATTTCACTACAGCGGTAGCTGTTTCTTTGTTTAAAAAAATAGAAGAAACCAAAGGCTTTTTAAAGAACATATATGGGTCTCTTTATTTTTAACACAATAAAACACAGTGGCATTTTTAAAAGATGCCATCATTTGGTTTGTGATTACCATGGATGTTTTGTTGCTACTCCATAGTAAAAAGAGTAGTTAAAATTTCAAGGCATTCATTGTGGAAATTTTTACATGGACTCAAGGGAAAGTAATTGAACCAAACAAACCAAAAATCATGTATTGCTTAAATTAAATAAATAAAAGCCCAAGTCCAGGAAACATGTTTTATTTTGATTTTAACAGGATCCTTCATTTATCCTCTGCTAAAATTGTGAAAACTTGACATTCTGCAGTCACAGAAACTGCAGGTCTTGATCCCTATTTGTTAGTAGGTATTGCCAGCAAGAGTAAGTCTCAGGTCTGACACTGGGTTCTCAAAGTACAAAGGACGCTACACAGGAATCTGTCAAACACAAGCAGTTTATTTTCTGACAGCTATCAGCTGTGCCCCTTAACTAAAAAAACAACATGATAGGAAAAGCGGCATTTCTTACATCCCTTCGGCTAGCTGGGAACCCATTTCAGCTGCAGATGAAGTGGGAGACTGTCTCAGCTTCCGAGGCACTGGTACCCAAAGCCCATCGGTGAGGTCCAAATTGCTGTGCTCTTGTGCAGCTTTAAATACTGTGTATCTACCTTGTTTGTGGCAGTTTGGAAATATCTGGGGGTTACTCATTGCTTGTTACAGTATGGCTTAGCTGTACTGCTTGTCCTTTGACTTTGTTTACATGATCGGTACATTTAGGTAAACAAGATTATGTTCCCGCCCTTATCTACAATTTGTTCTTGCTACAATGGCGTATGTTCCTAGAGGCTTGCTTCTGGCTCATCAGTAGTAGGGAATGGGGAGGGGGAGAATGGGAAAGGAGGGAGAATGCAGGCCTCACCGCCGCTATACTTCACATGTATAATTTACCCCTACATTCCACCCCTAGGTGGTGGGGCACTGCACTCATATTCATGGATGGGAGGTATACTAGCTGTCTGGTTACTCCAGGTAACAGGTGTAGTAGATACCACACACAAGCACTCCACACGATTAGTGAGTACCACAGTGGTCTGCTTGAATATGCCATCCATAACACACTCTCCCACTGTATTAATTGCTATTCTACTAGGATCCAGAATGTGGTGTTTAAAGGGACACATCCATTCATTCCAGGGCATTTAGGCAAGCATGCCTCTCTTTGGATGTAAATCTCCAGCTCCCAATTAGCTCACAAGTTTGGATCCTGAGACGAGCCTCCATATTCTGATTGGGATGCATACGCATTGTAATGGTGTCTTCCCGATAGGTGATAGGTGTAGTCCATAGGTGCTTGTCTAGGGGTATAAAGCAAAAACAAAACAAAGAAACATATGCAGCAGCAATTGTTTATAATATGTCTTTGGTAAATTAGCAAGTTGGGCTCATGAAAGGGGGGCGCTATTTCTAGTTCCTTAGCAACAATTCGTGGTTGGCCTTAAGAGGGCAGCTGGGTATCTCTTTCCCATGCAGACTGTGGGGCACCTCTCAGGGCCATAAACTTGAGTGTATATGCGAAATTCCTAATAGTGGTATCCAATTATGGATGTCCGTTTGGTGTTGTGCTGCCTAGCTTATAAACAAACAGGGCCGCTTTTCTGTGTCTGGCCTGTTAACCTGTTTTGGCTTCAGCTAGGCCTGCTAGGCTTTGTCTCTTTGCTCCAACTGAACAGCAGGTTTCTGGGGGATAGCTTGGCCACAGACCATAGTTTAGGTTTTACCTATGTATCAAAGGGCTACTGGCTACAGTGGGTTAAAAATCTGTTCCTGCATTCCCTTCTCTTAACCTAAGGTTCTTTAACCCACCAGGTTATATACAGCAATGTTAATGTTTGTAGCTTACTTTGGAATCATTGGTAGAGCACTAGTACCAGTAGGAATGTTATAATCGATACACCCCACATAATTTGGCAAAACAACACCCAAATTCAGCCCCAGGGTATTCCATCCGCTGACATAGCACTGCAGATGAGCTCCTTCAACTTGAAGTTCTGCTTTTTTTAATGTATTTTTGCCAAGTCTGAATACCACCATGTATGCCCCAAAGACTTCAACCCCAGCAGTGCTCTGCCTATCTGCTTCTCTGGGAAGCTAAAGAGGATAATTTATAAGCCAGGGAAGGGTCATACTTTGTTTATTTAAAAAGTTCTTGACTGTACCAGCTCCTATCGCAATACTAAGTTAGTGATCAGATTATATACCCTGCTGTGGGCCTGTCTGATCCAGAACATCGTTTTTGCAAGTATCAGCATAAGTGTAAGTACCAGTATAAGTGTCTTCTTTCTCAGTAAATGTGAAGGTGATCCCTCTTCATCCCTATTATTAATATAAAACAGCATTTTCATTGAAGTGATATTCTCTTATCTCAGGAGGAGATTGAACCTTTGAGGGTAATTTATTTACATAATCTTTGATGCTCTGTTGACATATGTGATTTTGTAGCACACCGAGGGCAGCACTGATATTTTGCTCAAGAGTTTGAAGACCTAACATTTTAGTTTGAACACCTCATCTTCAATCTTTTATGCCTCTTGAAATTTGCTTGATTTCTGACTATGATGAGAGATGAAAGAAGAGAAATATTCTAGATTCTACTTTACATAATGTTTCTTCTTTTTAACATCAAATTTCTTGATCCTAAACAAGAACCAGAAAATGTAGGGAACGTGTGTAGCTTTTTTAATTAACATGTTCCACTAAATGAAACCTCTTCTGTTCTAAAAAATAATTGTTGGTTGTCTTTCTACATGTTTGCATGTAGAGTGAATGATAGTTCTGACCCATTTTTTTGTAGATATGCATGTTTTAATTAACTTGAATCAAGAAGTTTAAGGCAATTACACTAACCAGTTTGCCTCATTTTTTTACTAAGAAGGAAATCTGGACCAAAGCTTTGAAAATTTGACCTGAGCTATCCTGAAATTCAGGGGCGTTTCGTTTCTATGCAGGCTCTTAATTCCGGCCCATCTTTACAGCTGTATTAAGGAAGGAAAAGAGGGAAGGGAGAATGATTACTGGTCCATTTGTTACCATGTTATTGAGAAGCATTTTGTAACCTTTGCCCACTACACTTTGGCAGTGACATTTAATGCTAATTACTTATCCCACGACCTACAATGAAGACTTCATAGGAGGTGATAGAAAGGAGGAGGGTGGGAGCAGAGAAGCATCAATTCTTGCCTATTTTGAGTCTTGCTATCAGCTGTTGCTTCTTAAGATAGAGTCGGGCATATTTCCTTATAGTACAGGAGCGCTCTTAAAACATTTTGCATGTTTAAAGCCTGTACAGGGCTTAAGAGATTGTTTCCTTATTTGTTCTAAAAAGTCATGAAAAACCGTCATTTTGCTAAATTGCATCTTCAGCATCACTTTGCTTTAAGACAGTGATTTTCAAATTATGGGGTGCAACCCCGTACTGGGTCGTGGAAAGTCAGGCACTGGATCGCCTTACTGTAGGGTGACCAGTGGGGGTGCTAAGGTCAGTTTCCTGCCTATCCTGGCACTGCGGACTGCACTGTCCCCTGGAAGCAGCCAGCAGCAGGTCCTCCTCCTAGGTGGAGATGAGTAGCCAGTTCTCACAAGATTAAAAAAAACAAACAACCCAAAAAGCAAAGCCAATCTCATTTCAAAATAAGCCCCAAATGAGCTGAATCTATTTTTGCTCGGCAGTGTCTGGCAACAAAGCAGGAACCAGCCAATGGGAGTGTGGAGCCAGAGCTTGGGGTGGGGAAATGGACCTGCTGCTGGCCACTTCCACGGTGCAGTGTGGTCCATTGTGCCAGGCAGGAAGCCTGCCTTACCATCCCACCGCCTCACTGACTGGGAGCCACCAGAGGTAACCTGTGTCCTAACAATCCCCTCTCCCAGACCTGAGCCCCTCCAAACTCAGAAACCCCTCCTGCACCCTAAGCACCTCATTCCTGGCCCCATCCCATAGCTTGCATCCCATCTCCATGCCCCAGCCCAGAGTCCCTGCCTACATGACTCAGAAATTCCTTTATATTATTCCAAGAGACACTTGAACATGTGGGAAGTGAATTTGCAATTAATATGATGTTGTGCTAAGTAATTTTTTTGCTACAGCTCATGAAGTCTATGTTTACCTACCTTTAATAATGGTGGCAATCGATTTTGTGCGGTTAGAGCTGTTCTTTCCAAGAAGTATGTGACTAGCAAGTTAAAGGCAACATACCGTGATTAGTACAACAAATGCCTTTGTTTTGTGGTGTCTCAAAGGTGCTCAGTTCATAATATCCTAGAAGGAAAAGGCTGGATACTGCAGGATCACTAGGCTGTTGCAATGCCTGTAGATTGTTGACAGCACTATCATGTTTCCGTCCAGTGAATACAAAGAATTGCCCAAGCCCTTTCAGTGTCTGAATTGTTAATCTTTTGGAAGAGGCACACTGTGTGGTATATACTCATTATGACATTACTGCCACATAATTCACTGATATGTGCACTGAACCATATGCAAAGCTAATGCAAACCTGATGCTTGTGCTCTCCTTCCAGCTTGTAAATAAGTCATGATTCATTCTTACATGATTCACTCTCACATCATATAACATGTGATTGTCCTGGAAGGCACAGTGTGATGGGTCTGTCAGCCATGAAATCACTGCACATTTGACACACAAGGACACGGCATTAGCTCAATACAGTATGTTTCAGAGATAGACAGGAGTCTGTTAACAGCTCCCCTTTTTATTAATATAATCATTGTTACTGCCTTTTTTTGGTTAAATGTCAGTAATGTTTTTTGAGCTGTGCAAGATACAGATGTAGTAAGAGATACAGAGAAGAGAAGATTTTTATAATCTAATGCTCTTCAGCTCTGATGGAATGATGAAACATGTTTGAATTAAGTTGTGCTTTAAAATATTGTGGAAGATGTGAGTCTTCTGGATTGTCTTTCAGACATGGTTATCTGAACAATGTAATGTGTCAGGGCAACCCCTCCAAATACTTGACCATGAACATCCAAAAATATATATATATTATCCTAGAGTACCTATCACTGAGCACTGTGTCTCTAGGACATGCCAGCTAATACATGATGCTGCCATATGTCTCCTCAGCAAAACATATCAAACAAGTCCTCTGCACTCTCTATTCACTTTTCATAAATTATCAAGTCAAGTTAGGGCTCAGTCCTTATTTTCTCAGTGGCCTGAGCCCAGGATATCTAAAAGATCACCTAAAACTTCGGGATGAGAACGGCGGTTTACAACTCTGCTCCCTGGATACAGCGGAATTTTCTACCATAAAAGGTAACTCTCGTCTGTGCTGGAGACAGATCTTTTCAACAGGTCAGTCTAAGACTGTGGATTTAACTCCGATGGAAATTAAGGACCTTCACAGACCTCACCATCTTCCACTCCAAATGGACAGTGCATTTGTTCACCTTTACTACTATAAACCCTCAGCAGCCTGTACATTGGAAAAACAAGCCCCTTCCAAAACAAAACATCACACTGCAAAGATAATTTTCCCTCTGAGGAGAGGAAGAATCAATTACATATGACAGATGACGTGAATAGAATAGAAAAGTGTCCAGAGGAAAAGGAGTCTGGGAATATAGAGCCTAGTCCTGTAAACTCTTCTATATGTAGAACTTGGTTTCAATAGGACTATTCACAGCAGTGTTTGTTGTAACAGCTTCTTGGTGAATATTTTGTGGATATGCCAATACAATCTGATTTGCTCCATGGAGCTCAAAGATAAACTTGTTAAGTTGCAGAGGGGTAGCCATTTTAGTCTGATTCTGCAAAAACAACAAGGAGTCCTGTGTCACTTTAAAGACTAAAATCTGACAAAGTGGTTTTTACCCACCAAAGCTTATGCCCAAATAAATCTGTTAGTTGTTAAGGTGCCACATGATTCCTTGTTTTTCCATAAACTTGTTAATGAGAAATGTAAGTGCTTTGATCTAAGGAGGGTGCTAATAATCCAGGACACAACATTCACCAGTCAGGCACATTACTACCAAGTATTAGCAACAAAAGTAGTTATTCTATGGATTACCATTGTGTGCATGCATCGGTGTTTTCGTTTAGCTGTGTTGCAGCTGAAGTTCTTGATTCTGAGCTCCAAGGAGGGGTCCTCTTTTCTAGAGTGGGCTGAAGTCAAAGTTTGGTGGTCTTGGGGAAACTTCCAGTGGCACTACATAAAACATAAAGCAGAAGCAGCGGGGAGCAGAAATGCTAGTCCCTCAGCATAGACCATATCAATGACCAATGATACTACCAGTGTTCAGGCTAGCAGATGAATGAGAGGAATGGATACTATGTTTACTGTGCTCTGCTTTTGTATTTCCAACATATTTTGACTTTGATTTCTTTATACTGAAGCAACACATGAGAATGAGGGAATCCTATCTAGAGAGTCAGCCTTGGGAATAGGCAAACTGGTTAATTCACTAGGGTGCCAAAACCTGGTAGCATCCATTGGAGTTAGAGGTGAATCTGTATCCATAATTGCAGTGTTTTTTCTAAAATATTTGCATGTTTTTTCCTATTTCATACCTGTTGAAAAGAATGTATCTTACTCCAGTGGGCATTTTTGTTGCTTGTTCTTAGGGCTGTTTGAAATTTAATCTTAAATAGCTTGAATTTTCTTTTTCTATTAAAAGTAATCAGTGTGTCATGTAATAAAATGGACTACATTGCATCCATAGCCTATATATTACTTTATATAAGTATTCTACACCTCTGAGTTTGTATTAGCAGCATAACCTAAACAAGTCACACACTGAAGAAAGCAGCCCTCCCAACGTGGACAGACAAATGAAGGGGTTTCCTAGCAACAAGAACTACATGATGGCTCTCAAATCAACTTCTCTGCCTGGGTCAGGTTTCCCTCCACATTAATGGCTCTCATGGAAGACCTGGAATCAAGATGCCCGTGCCTCGTTAGGTTACTAACTGATGGTCTAATGTTGATGAAAAGTGAGAACACCCCTAAGACACCATCTGTTTCATTAAAGTGTGACATCCTAGTGTTTATCAGATGTGCTAGATAATAAAATCAACCAAGTACAGTAATTAATCCATATTAGAAAAGTGCTGCCTGTGCTACTCCTTGGACGTTCCACTAGAGTTAGACAGCTCTGTTGGCCAGTGCACCAGTTAGGAGTGGGTACAGGCTGGACTGTGGCTCCACCTTTGCCATCTCTTCTTAAAGTTTTTGAAGCAGTGAATGCCCATCAGGAGTTGAGCCCTGGTCAACCAGCATAAACACTCAAGGGGCTCACCAATGCACAAGGTGGAAAAGAGGCTTCTGGCATCCTCTTCAGGGCAGGGGAGATGCTTTCCACATCCACTCTAATTCTTCGATGGTTTGAGTTTAGTTTAGTTTCGAGTTTTGGCTGAGGTATGGCCAATGCTTATTTATTTTTCCAAACCACTTCTCCCAGCTGCAGCCTAAGGTGGCTTTGGACCAGGTTACGTGCCTCTATTCCCAGGATGGACTACAGCCATTGGCATCAGCAGAGATGGGGGAACTGGAGCTTGCTTGCTACAGATGAGAAGGAAGAGCTGGCTGTGTGCGCTTCATCAAGGTTCTGATTCTGGAATTCATCCTTCTACCTGATCCACCAGAGCCCAGATCTATTATTTATCAGAGTGACGCTGCAAGCCTCTTCTTTCCTCCCAGCATTTGTGGAGGGGGTCCACTGAGGGCTTGAGAGGGTCTGTTATTTTTCATGGACATATTAGAATGGAAGACCAATGAATTCCAGACATGTACCAAGGAATGCCACAACATGACCAACAAGCACATGGGAGCCAGAAACATGAGTGGCATGACAAGACTGCCATTGATGGACACAAACTGAATATCCAGTCAGACCGCCCTAAGGACTTAGGCAAAAATCGATCTGGGTAGCACTTGATCTGCAAGGAAGCTACATCCCATTAGGGCTTGCTCTGATGGTTTGTTTTGGGGAAAGAGAGATTTCTATCTGGAAATAGGTACTGAATTTACACCTTTTGAATGTTTTTGCGTGATTAAATAATGTCATGGTACACAGGGCCTGATCCTGCCCCAATGTAGTCAGGGAGAGTTTGCCGCTCGTTTTGATGGAAGCAGGATTGGGCCAAGAGAGCCTGGGATGGAATTTTTTTTTCCTGTTTGCTTAAATAGAATTATAGGGATCTTCTTTTGCCCCTTCCGGGTACAAATACACTGGGCAAGATTCTGCTCTTGTTTATACATGTGTGTCATCTTAAGGGGGTCCACTTGCAGATGGACCCCCACTGATGAATGAACGAAGACTCCAAGTCTATATGTTTATATAAATAGCAAGCACCTATGTTTGTCTAATTTACGGTAGTATTTCATTGTTTCTTAATTATCACTTCAACGGTTTATTCTGTCGAAGTTCTTTCTGTCTTTTTCCTCTTTTTTTCTTTTCTCGCCTGCATTGTTTACCTTTAAGTTGTGACTCTTTTTGTTAGTGATATGAAACTGTCCTATGTGACACACAATCACAACTCTTGAATGTAACACCAAAAGAAAAATAATTGCTTTAGGGGAAAAAAAATTGGGCATTGTCTAGCTACAATGAGGTGGCTGAAAAGTTAAGAATTAAGAAATTAAATTGTCGTCTAATCCTTGCTACGGTGGACTTATCCATCACATGAATTTTAATGATCAAAATACTACATAGTACTATGCTTCTGATTCAAAGGTGCATGATTCTGTATAGTAATTAAATGGGAGCAGAACCACTTTCAACTATTTTACAGCTGTTGTCTGTGCCCAGCCAGTAGGAACTAGTCTTCAATATGATGAGTAAAAACTCAGGAAATAAATCAAGATGTTAGATCAACTAAAAACAAGACTTGGTGCAAGAGTTTTCTTCTGCTCCCTTGCCAGCAAAATCAAAAGGGCCCTCATTTATTTTGGTGATCAGTCTATTAATAATACTTCTCATTGTGAATCTGAAGTTCAGATATTGGTTTTGGTTACAAATCAGCTGAGTAACCATGAAATCCTAGCAGAAAATTTAAACAAACAAAGCAGATCAGGAGTGTCCCACAGAATCGGTTAAAATTGAAGTGAAGAACTCTGCCTCTCCAAAAACAACCCCCCTCTTGTAAGACTGGGCTGCATACTCTCTTACTTAGAGGTCACATTTTACAGGCTGGACCTCCCCGGTCCAGCACCCTCGAGACCTGACCTTTCCTAGAAAGAGAGTTTGCCAGACCAGGAGAGATCTGGTGGGGGGGGAGGCTCACTGCTGGGCTCCTCTCCCCAGACCTCTTGGGCCATGAGCTGTGGTGGCCCCATGGGAGTTCCCAGGGCTATGGGCTCTGGTGCCCCACTGGCCCTGCTGGCTGACTCCACTCTAAGCTGGCAGCAACCTCTATCGTGGGGGCACTCTAGTCCAACAACATCTGGAGCAGATGTTGCCAGACTAGAGCATCCCAGTCCACACAGGTTCAACCTGTATTTCATTTCCCCCTATATATCATGCTTGCTCATGAGTGTTCGACATTGGGACATATGCTGTTCATCCGTACTGGTAAAAGAAGCTCTAATCCAAGCATTTCCTTTATGGGGAATGGAAATCCTTGTTATAATACAGAAACCTCAAGTAGGCATAGAAAGTGGAGACGTCTTTATACTTAATCAGTAAGGGCAGGTACAAGATGGACATGTTTGTGGTTTGGACACGTCTCTGTGTATATGATCTTGTAGTCTGAGCAGGAGACAGGACAACTGGGATCTATTTCTAACTGGCATCTTTCAGATGTGGATATTATATTTGTATTTCACAGGGATGCTGTGAGGCAGACCTCTGTGTAGGTGAAAAGTGTTCTAAGTATTGTATTAAGGAGTGTGGGAAAAGGGTTCTGTTTGATATAGTTCTTACTTAGGCAGAATTGCCATTGACATCAGTGGGAGTTTTGATTGCGTGAAGATTTCATATTCTGGTGTGGAGGCACTGACTGGGTCTATAGTACAATGAAAGCTTTGTTATCCTGCACTCATGGAGAATGGGGGTTGCTGGTTAATTGAATGTGCCAGATAACAAAGCTTATTGCTCTGCCTACCAGCAGATCTGGCTCCTGCCAACTTGAGGCAGGCTGAGGGGGAAGGAGGTGCCTGCTGATGATGTCAACTGGCTTTTCTGGCGTTCAGACACTCTACAATGACTGTCAGGACAGGCAGGAGTCAGGCATACATGCCTGAAGACATGGCAGTGTTGTGACGGGGGACAATGCTAGTTAACAAAGTTTGCTGGTTAACAGAGTGCCAGATAACAAAGCTTTCACTGTATGCCTTTTTTTTTCTCCCTGTCTGCATATATACAGGAGCTAATGCATCTGCTCCTGACCAACTGAGCCTAGCTTTGGCCTGGAACAGAGTAGACATCGCTCGGAGTCAGATCTTTATTTATGGGCAACAGTGGCCGGTACAGTATATACCATCTTCTATAGAAAATGTTTAAAATCAGGCAAGAAAATGAATGCATTTTTTAAAAAACAGACTAATATGGGGTTTCCAAAATACTGAGATGTTTAGAATCCAACCCAAGTTTCCCTGCTCAGAGCCCCTGAAGACAGGGTAGATCACAAAAGTGCCCTGCTCTTCTTAAAGGAAATGATGCCATTTAATGATGCATCCCACTCTGTGGCCATTCCTTCCAAGAGATAATACACACACACAAAGCTATATTTAAAGTGGTTCTACAAACTACCATGAAGTGCCTGCTGCAAACTGTTTTGTATGCAAAAAAACAACAACATTAAAATATGGTTATGTGGAAAGTGATTTTTTAAAAACTTTTCTAAACATCCATGCATCATTGTATGCTATAGCTTATGATACTATCTCATGATATAGTACACCAAAATTATGCTTCACACCTATCAGGTATCAGACATTAGTGATCAGACCTCCCAGAGCCACTGTATCAGAAAACTGCTTATGTTGAAATGTATTCTCCATGTTTGCTACTCACAAAGACCGGAATTTTCAAAGGAGCCTTGCTAGCCAGTTTTTCAGATTACATGAATATTTCTCTTGCTTTCTCCATTGGAATTAAGCATGCAAAACACATGTAGCAGAGATGTTGCAGGGAAACCTTGATTAGATGATTCCAAACAGCCACACGTGTCTCTCCATCACAAAACCACAGTGGCAATCTGTCTAAGAGCTAGGGTGTGAAATCAGTTTTAGCTTTGTACCACGGTAAAAGCTGTAGGTACAAAGTACTTTCCCAAAAGAGGAGGCCGCCTGGGCTATGAATATAATGGATATGATCTATCTGTTGCATGTGGCTCTTCTTGGAAAAGCTGTTTATAGTGGCTTCCCTGCATTCAAATCCTCGCTGGGTGCTTGTGCTACAGTATTTACTTAATAGGAGGTAGGACTGAATGAGCACAAAGTGCAAAATCAAAAGCAACGTAAAATGTTTGTCAAGAAAGTGAAAATAATAATGAGAAGTTGACAAGGCTAGTGACTTGAACTGAACCTCTCAGCCTAGCTGACGAGGCTACCTAAGAACTGAACCTTTCAGTTCATAGGGCCTGATCCAGGTTTATCTAAGTACATTGCTCTTATTACCCAGATATGTTCATTTTTGTATTGCTACTTTGAATCAGGGAAACCAAAATAGATGTAAAGTGTGATGATCTCCTTCTGAGTTCAGCAAGTGAAGGGAATTCTGTCCAAACACCAACCCTCCTCATGCTAGAATGACAATAGTGTTTACAGCAGTGATTCTCAAATGGTGGGTCAGGACCCTGAAGTGTGACCCTATTTAATGGGGTTGCCGGGACTGGCATTAGACTTGCTGGGGGGCAGGACCAAAGCCCAAGACCCTACAACCAAGGCCAAAGCTTGACAGCATCAGTCCTGGATGGCAGGGCTTAGATTACAGAGCCCCTTCACACAGGGCAGAAACCTTTGGGCTTTGCCTCCTGCTTGGGGCAGCAGGGCTTAGGCAGGCTCGGTCCTTCAGTCCCCCCTCCTGGGGTCATGTCGTATTTTTTTGTGTCTGACAGAGGTCATGGTGCCCTGAAGTTTGTGAATCCCTGATCTCTAGACTGGACTCTAAATGCAGGACCACTCTGGATAAATCATTTCCTTTGCAGGTGGGGTCTCTTGAGCAGGCAATGCTGGATGCCTTGGTGTTGGACAGAGTGGATTTTGTGAAATTGCTCATTGAGAATGGAGTAAGCATGCATCGGTTTCTCACCATCTCCCGACTAGAGGAACTGTACAATACGGTAGGGCCAAGCTAAGGCAAATTTTCTATCTGTTTGTTCATGTGTGTCACCACTACCCCCATGCTACAATGACACCATGGTGCACAGCACAGCAAACGCCTTCTCCACAAACGTGTTAACATTTTCTTGCATCACAAACTAACATTGCTCACATCAGGAAGTGTGGTTAAATAAAGGTCACTGAAGCTGCAGATTGCTCTGGGTGGTTGCTGGGAGTTGTAGTTCATTATGAAAGAGGTTGGCAGGGAAGCTGTGAGCAAGATAGGACCTAAGGATGATGCCGCATGACTCCCGTGCATGCCAGATCCCAAGAAAAAATATGTTGGTTTTTTTGTTTCTCTGATTTTTGGTCCTTGAAATCCACGAGGCCAGGTAGAGAGTGGCAGTGTTGCCAACTCTTGTGATTTTATAGTAAGATTAGCAACATTTGGTGGATTTTTTTTAAGCTCCATCTGCTGAAAACATTACCTGAAAATAAGAAAATGAGACCTTCTGTTAGAAAAACAAATATTTTAGCCCTTGTGGTTGCAGAGAAAAGCTTTCAGATTTGTATTCTAAGTACTCTAACACCAAAAAGTTTATAAACATAATTCTGTATATTGTGTTATTGCCAGAATGTTAAAAAAACAGGACTTTAACAGGGTTCAAAAAAGAACCAGATGAATTTATGGAGGTTAGGTCCATTAATACTTATTAGCCAAGATGGGTAGGAATGGTGTCCCTTAGCCTCTGTTTGTCAGAGGCTGTAAATGGATGGCAGGAGAGGGATCACTTGTTTACTGTTCTGTTCACTCCCTCTGGGGCATCTGGCATTGGCCACTGTCAGAAGACAGGATACTGAGCTAGATGGACCTTTGGTCTGACCCAGTATGGCCGTTCTTATGTTTTGTAAATCTGATTTTTAAGAAAAATGTCATGATTGAGGGAGGGAGGGCTGACTTAGGGTTTTTGAGTGTCTGGAGATGGTAATACCATCATAATAAATGTCACCATTTTTGCAATCCCCAAATTTTCCAAAATTAAGTTTTTACATTTACAAATGTTATTACCAAATGTTTTTCTCAAGAAAGCAAAAGTCCTTGAATCAAATGTTTATGTATTGCAGTGCTTTAGTTGCTTACAGCACTTCCCACAACAATGCTGCTCTCTGTGTCCCCCCCCCCCCCCCCTCCTCAAAACAGCATGTGACCAAAAAAATTATTTGAATGCTTTTTGGGAAAACTCCTGATTCACATCAGTGCTTGGTTCTGATTATTTCTATTTCAATCCAACTGAAAGGACCTTTTCACACAGCTTTGTACCACTTACCACCTAGCCATAGGGCTGAACTGGAAAGAGGATGCTGCAGTTCTGGAAGCTCCGAGAGGAGCTGCAACATCCTCTTTGCAACTCAACCCTATGGCTCGGTCATCATCTGTGTTTTCCCCTTCCAGCATCTTCCTCAGTGGCAAGTTGTGGGGACCCAGGCCCACCCACTACTCAAAACGCAAATCCAGGGACCCTGTAAATAGCATATTATGGACTTGGGGAACATATATTCCTAATGTATTTATAGTGGCCAGAAGTTGGTGTCTCCAATATATCAAACATTAAAAGACTTAATTCAAAAACATAATAGACAAACTAGAATCTATACTGCCCTTACACCAAAGGTACAGAGTGCTTTTTGATTGGCTTGTCCCAGGTTAAACAATTAATTGAGAAAAAACTGAGAACTTTCTGAAGGAAGGACAAAGCTCTGCTATTGTAGTTACCGACTGAAGTGCTACTGATTAGTAGAAACAAAAAACAGGACTATGTAGCACTTTAAAGACTAACAAGATGGTTTATTAGGTGATGAGCTTTCGTGGGCCAGACCCACTTGATCTGAGGAAGTGGGTCTGGCCCACAAAAGCTCATCACCTAATAAACCATCTTGTTAGTCTTTAAAGTGCTACATGGTCCTGTTTTTTGTTTCAGCTACACCAGACTAACACGGCTACATGTCTATCACTGATTAGTAGGTGTGTGCCTGTTTGGATGGTTGATTAACCAGGAAAACTTTACATGAATGGAGCCCCTTCCAGAGTTCACATTTTTTCCTGCATGGCTTCTAAGGCAAAACTGTTTCTTTCTCTCTCTTTCTGTCATTTACAGAGACATGGACCGTCCAACACTTTGTATCATCTAGTGAGGGATGTCAAAAAGGTAAGAGTCCAATAGACGGTAGGTTGGAGATAATGTCATGATAGCGTCTCATAATTAGAGACAGTCTCTGTTTTGCATGAACTTTCTGAGCATTCCCCAGTTCCTTTCTTCCCCCATACTCCCATCCACCATGCCATTTCAGACTGCATTGTTTGTATAGAATCTGAAACTCTTGCACACAATGCACAACTAAAAAGTTACTGGGCTTGCTATCTCAGTGGTTTTAGATGCTTTCAATACAGCGCTTTTGCTAGTGGAATTGTAGGCTTTTTCATGCCATGTGGATTTATGCTTTTATCTGTATTTTTCTATACCCACGACTATTTTGGAAGCTTAATATCCATGTTGTCAATCAAACCCTGAGATTGTAATAGATCTATAATTTTTATGCTCAATCTTGATCCACAACATTTCCAGTTCCGTCTTCTGTGATACGCTGTAAAGTCCTCCATCTTAAACAGCATTGAAAAAGGGATAGTGCAGTAAAACAAGACGACAGCTTGTCTCTTCCCCATTATCAGAAATTTCAAGTGAATTTCAGGCATCTTGAACTATAAAGGCTACAATGCGGCTGAACCAGTCCACTTTCTTTAGCAATACTGTTGGGAGAAATTTGTCATGGGGTCAGAAATAAAGGAAAAACTGGTATCTTCTGTATGCAGATGGTTTCAAGTAAGGAACTGTAACCCAGTGCTTACCACATCACCTTTAATTTTCTTTCAAAGGGTGTGTAAACTGCAGACATAATCAGTGCACATTGGTGCCTGTATTTCTTTAAGTAACTTGTGCTGCCAAAGAGGATTCTCTATATACAGACTAACCTGAAAAATAAGAGAAGGAGGAGGGAGATTTTTTTGTCGGAGCACAAACTAATTTTGTGGTGTGCCTTTCATCAGTGAAAGTTAGACAGAGTTAATGGGGTTTTGGTACAATTGACATTTAGGGACCTTTAAATATCACAGTGTAATGGCAAATGTTTGGTACAATGCTACTGTATTTAATGCTACTGTATTTAATAATGTTACAGAATCATAATTATATTAAATAATAATAGTTTTGGGGAGTCAGGCCACTGCCCCATTGGTTCTGCCATGCACAAATGGAAATAGCTAATGGCTCTGTATGAAAGGATTAAAGCATAAAACCCTATTCCACCTCAAAATCTGATCACACCCCATTTAGACCCTTTGTTTCAGTGGCATTAAATAGGAATTACACTGGTATAAAGGAAAGCAGAATCAGAGACCCTCCAAGTTCCTATTGCCCACCTCTTACCTGCCACCCCTTGGCCTGTAGTGTGGAATGTAATGGCCAAAGGGCTGTTTGTACATGAGGCAGAGGAAGAACTTTCGTAGGAATAGCTAAACCATAGACCTCAACCTTTTAAAAAAAAAAAAAAAAAAAAAACCTCTTGGGTGCAGTTTACCACTTTGATGTGGTGCCCTGGATGCTTTCTGAAGAAACTGAGTAATGGTGGACCTCAGGGGCTTGTCATGGAGGTGCCAGGCTTGGTTTCTGGAGGGAACCATAGTTCCCTCTAAGGCACATGCCTGCACAGGCACGCACCAAAAATTTGCCTCATGCCCACCTCCTCAGCAGAGCTGCACAGAGGCAGCTCAGCTGCTCTGAGGTGGGGCCCATGTGGCAGGCAGCTGCCCCGGTCGAGGAGCAGCTGGGCAGCTACCACACCGCCCTTCCCCAGGGCTGGAGCTGCAGCCAAGGTGGGATACGTAGTGGCTGCCGAAGATGGAGCCTGGGCCATGGTACTAAAAATAACATCCCTGGCTCCAGTCCTGGCACATGGGCAGACAATCATCCAGTGTGCCAGGACTGAAGCCAGTTCAGTGCTATTTTTAGTACCACTAAGGTCACAGCCTCAGCCACCATGCAGTCTCGGTCCCAGTTGCTCCCAGGGATGGGCCGCGTGGCAGGCGACTGTCCCATGCGCCAGGACTGGAGCTAGGGCTGCAGTGCTATTTTTAGTACTGCATTCCCAGCACCAGAAGCCACCACACAGCCCCAGTCACTCTCAGTGCAGGGCCGCATGACGGGTAGCTGCCCCATATGCCAGGACTAGAGCTGAGTCATGGTGCAGCTGCTCCTGAGTTGGGACCAGGATGCTAAAAATAGCACCATAGTTCTGGCTCCATCCCAAGAACACAGGGCCTGCCATGCAGCCCTGCCCCAGAACCAGTGTGCTAGAGGGGGTTGAGAGGTGCAGGTGTCACGAAAGCAGAAGGTAAGGGAAAAGACAGGGGGAGAACTAAGGGGGAGGTGGGAATGAGGAAGGACTTGTGCTGAGGGGAGATGAGGAGACCAAAACAGGAGAAGAAAGGGGAAGGCACCAAGGGGCAGGGTGGAGGAAAGATCAATGCTAGGGAGGCCAAGAGGAGACAATGAGGAGAAAGGGCAAGAGGACAAGAGAAGAGGATGGAAAGGTGGCAGTGGCAGTGAGGGGAGAGAGTGATTCGGGGAGAGGAATGGGGAGAGGCAGAGGGGGGGAAAGAGTAATGGGGGCAAGAGGAAGGAAGAGGAGAGGGGAGGAGTAGGTGTTGGGAGAAGAGGGACTGAAAGGGGGGTGGGCATGAGGAAGGTGGGGATGGAGCAAGTCATGTGTGAGGTCACAGAGGGGCATGAGAACTGGGGCAGAGGGTGGGTGCAAGGATCATAGAGGATGGGGAGGGATGCAGGTCCCGGGAGGGCTGAGGGGAGTGAGAAGGGCAGGAGCCAGAACAACTGAGGAGGGTGAAGGGTGGGGGGCAGCAGACTGAGGATGGGAGACATGGCAGCAGAGGGAAAAGGGGAGAGGTTTATGACTTGGATGCCACAGTGGCACACATCCGAACATGCGCACATGACCTCAAAATTGGTGCACAAGACACGACTTACTCTGCTCATGGATGGAAAATCTTAGAGGGAACACTGAAGGGGGAACACCTTGTTTGTTGCCCCATGGAACTGTGTAGCAATAGCAGGAGCTTGGAAAAAATCACAGGTCATCGCTTTTGCTTCATACATGTGTGACAGTGTCAGTCCTTGAGTGGGAAGGCAGAGTCAAGGTTGAAATAATGGGCAGACATGGATAGTACATAGTAACTTGGCAAGAGTCTATTGCTGGGCTTTCCAGCACAGAAACAAAAGAAAATAAACACTTGAAAATTTATTAGAAATATTTGAAGAAGTTTGGGTCTCTTTAGTTTTATTAAGAAAGAGCCGACAGTATCATCTGTAGACTAGACAGCATTCACTACTATACAAGCGGCAATGAGAAAATAAGAAATGTCTGCAATGTAATTGGAATCATTCTCATGCATAAATCCCTTGGATGGAGCACAGTACTCAGATTAAGCCTGAGTGCATCTAGGCTGCCTGCTTCTTTCTGTACTTTCTCTGTGAGGCGCTAGCTAGTAGTACATTTTGCTAGTAAATGTGTGGTCATTTTTGTGCCTTTAAGTGCTTGGAATGATTATCCATCTGTCTTTTAGAGTAAATAGATTCCATTTCAAATTTCTCGGCATCCTCTAACATCTTTCTTCAGAAGCAAAGCATTTCAAGTTTAAAAAGTGTTATAATAACAGTAATTAGAACATTGTTTACCAAGGTTTTCCATGGCCTTTAATCTGAGAAATGTTTTTAGAAGAGCATTATAGTGAAAAATTAAGTGATTTACAAATCTCTTTATAAACAGGAGGCTTTTTCATAAAGCGGCAAGAAACTAAAATATTTTAAATATATTTTAACAACATCTATCCCCTGTGATTAAAAAATATGCAGAATATTGGAATTTTCCCTAAAACTTATCCTCTTAGGTTTTTGTTGTTGTTTTGTTGTTGTTTCCTCATGTAGAATCTTTCTTCAACACCTGCCTTCATGAGGAGCAAACTGGTGTGCTCTGATTAGAATACAGTTAATGGCTTCAAATACAAACAGATTATGAGCAACTGTTCACTAGTGCTCTTCAGAAATAGTCCCAATTATGGCCTATACTTCCCATGTTATTATTGATGAAAGATACCTTTGCCACGCTGACTATCTCCCAGTGTGCCACAGTCCTGCACCTGAGCATTCAAATCTCTTACTAATCAATCAGTGAGTCAGGACATTTGACATGAATTTAAATGTAAACACATTCTTGAGAACAGCCTCTCAGTAGAACATAGCATTATTTGACAGCCAAGAGTTTGCTGGGCATGACAGAAACAGATTGGTGTGTTGAAGCTAGTTTTTTAGTTTAGATAAATGTTGAAGCCAGATAGTTAAACTTTCAATCTTAATGGCAGTCTTTAAAACTATAAACACCAGAGAGATTTAAAATCTGTCACCTCAATCTGGAACAAGCAAAATCTGTATCTTTATTTAGTAGATATCCCACTGTAAATTTATTTAGTAAATATCCCACTGTATCTTGGCAAATTTTAGAATAAAAAAATCTGCTTGGAAAAGCAAACATGAAAATAATGTTGAATTTGTCATAATATATTAAAATGTGTTCTGTATTATGCCTTGAATATCTTAAGATTTTTCCTTTCATTTGAGAGCGATCCAAGCTTTACAGGAGTTCTAATAGTACTATTGGGGATCCTGTTAGAGCAAAGTATTATGTAATGGGGAAGGTACATTGCCACAGTCCTGTTTATGGAAGCTTGTATTTGTTTTGTGGATTCTGATTCACCTTCTTCTGATAGTTTCCAAATATTGTTGTGGAGACTGTTGCTTCAATGTAACTGTTTACAATGTATCTCTCAGGGAAGAGGGGAGCTAAAAGAATTACAGCTACGCTCAGGATTTGAATTCGAAGTGCAGCAATTAACAAAGTGACTCCTCTCTCTTTTCTAATGACTATGGTTGATAGATAATTGAATCCATTCTACTTTTGATCCCCTTACTTGAGCCACTAAAATGTAAAGCTAATTCTGCTTGCCTTATTTACACATATAGCCTCACTGATATCAAAGGGGCCTGTATAAGGGCAGATAGAATCTGTCACACAGTGGTTACTTTCATCACATTATTCTTCAGGTGATACACTCAAAAAGCAGAAAAAAATGAGTTGACTGCGTTTTGTCATTATTTTTGTGGGCAGAGATTGCCCTCTACTGGTCACTTTTTAAACATAAGATTCTGCCCTACCTTTGGAGCCTATTCGTGCAGATCAGCAGGTCAGTATTTTTCATTTGTTTATTATTAATGAATAGGTGTTCGTCCTTCTTGTTAGTTATATATACATTCAAATTTCACTGCTCTTAGTTCTAGAAACAGTTTCTCTATTCCTGTATCTGCAGGTAACTGTGAAACAATTTTATCACTAGTCAGTTTTGAAAAACTGTTAACCTCTTAGTATAGAAAATCAGAAATGGTCATGTATTTGTTCCAAATAAAAACAGTTCTTAAGAAGCAAAAGGAATGCCACCGGTGTTTAGAATTTGACAAAGGGAAAAATAGTGTGTTAGTCATAAAGCTTACTTAAGTGTCATTGCATGCATACTGTAACAACAAGGAGTCCAGTGGCACCTTAAAGACCAACAAATGGATGGGGGCATAACCTTTCATGAGATAAAACTCACTTCTTCAAATGTTTGAAGGGATACAGAGATGGGAGTGTAACATCAGTGCTAACTATATCATAGTGGATTAATTAGAAGAAAAGTGAAAAAAATCAGAGTGGATTCATTAACTTTAATATTACACTCCCATCTGTGTGTCCCTTCCTTTTCTTTCTCTTCAAGCATCTGAAGAAATGAGTTGTATGTCACAAAAGCTTATCCTCTAATAAATGTGTTAGTCTTTAAGGTGCTGTCAGACTCCTTGTTTTTACTGAAACAGACTAATATGGCTACTTTCTGAGAGATTGCAGACTGTAGTACCATTGGTTCAAACTATCCTATTTCATACCTGTGTTGTATAAGTAGAGTCCATGCTGACTAAGGAGCCAGGGTTGTGGGATGCTTGCATCATTGTGCTTCTGTTACACCCAGACTTGGTGTATGAACTGAGCCATACTATCAATCAGTTTATTTTCTATAATATTCACAACCACTGACTTAACTATAATATAGTTAACAGTGGAAATAGCTATACATCTTAGAGTATTTACAATAGTATAATGGAACCTAACATTGCCCATTAGAGTTAAAAACAGTGAACAGTTTCATGTCTACTACAGAATGGACATAATTGCTATGTGAGCCTGTTTCTGTAAACGGTCTGGCACATAGACAGCTTTTCTTTCCCATTGATTTTAATGAGATTTTTCACTAAAGCTATGTCTACACTGCAGAGTTTTTCCAGGAAACCAGAGGAAGGTATCACGAGGAAGAAGGGATGTGCCGAAAAAAGGGGGTTTTCTGATATTTGGCACCGTGTCGATGGGCCAAATGTCAGAAAAGCCTCTACCAACAAAAGAAGCGGGAAAAGGTACACAAATTGTGGTTTGCAATTTCTGTACCTTTTTCTGAAAGAACACCGCAGTCTAGAGACAGCCTAAATAACATTGTTATCATGCTTAGCAGGATTGAGCCCTGTGTATGTATTATGGAATGTGTTTTTGTGATTATTTTAAAAGGTTTCTTCATCAGTGTCCACTAATACTAAATTGACTGAAATTGTTTAGGGGAATTAGGCACACCTTTCATTAAAGTACAGGTAAATGTATTGGGAGATATTTCTAAATTCCCTAGGCCATTTCGAAAATCTCAACTATTATATTAAAAGTACCAAGTTCAATATTATATACATATTAATATTTATAATATGTATTAAAAGAAGTACAATATATTGAACATCCTATAGCATATGACAAACATACATATAGTTATGCTATAGGGTATTATATATTGTATTTTAATTGCTTTGTGATAACATTATTTACCACTTAATATGTTTACACTTCCAGACATTCATTTACTGAGGTGTACAAAACTGCTCAGGAAGTTTTGTAAAGAGATGCAGTTCTCATTAAATTCACTAACAGTTGTTCCCATTTCTGCCAGTGCATGATTTTGAACTTTCCCTTTAGAACATTTATAAAGCTATAAAGCCTCAGGTAAAACTAACATTGACTCAAACATTCTAGAGAGAATCATATTTAAAAGCCAATAGATTTAATTTTTCTTTTTTAATGAGAAATGTTTATTCTTCGAGGAGTGTTCCTGTGATTGCTCCACTGTAGGTGTTTTGGCACCCTGCGTGTCTAGCCAGAGGATTTTGGTAGTAGTGCCCTGGTTGGCCATGCATGCTCCAACTGGCTACCCCAGACTTGCAGCCAGCAGTCACGTAGTTCCTTCTCTAAAGTTGTTGGTTTCAATTGGAACAGCAGCAGTGCCCTTATTTACTTCCAATTTCCTGTACTCTCTGCCCTTTTCTCAGTTTGAATTCCTTCCTTGTTGATCTCCATTTTTCTCTCCCCCCTCTCTCCTTTAATAAAAACCTTCCCTTTCTCCCTCTGCCTCAGGTGGGCAGTCCCTGAAGAAGCATTAGACCAGGACTATTCCCATTCTTATTCAGCTCAGCCTCTTGGACATGCCTGGTTCACCATGTTTCAAGCACTGTCTGACATGCAAGCTCTCAGGAACAGACCTGCACTCTGTCCGTTGCTTGGCGGAGACACATGTTACACACAGGTATCCCCACTGCCAGACACTCACGGTACAGACAAGAAAAGCTAGGGACCTCCAACTCTCTTACTTCTGGAGAGATCTCTCCAGGCCTGCATCCAAGACACCACCTCGCCAGTCCTCACCTGCAGCTGCCTCAGATCTAGGGTCCTTCTCCAATATGGCAGTTAAGGACCCTGCTCCTAGCAAAGCCACAAAAAGCAGACTGAGACTTCCTGAAGGGCAAAAGACCCTGTGTGACCTCACTGTCACAGATGTAGCCGCTCACCTAAGCCTGACAGCTCTGCACCAAGGAAATAAAAACTCAACCACAGAGCAGCAGTTTGTTGCCTGTACTGTCAGCACCAAGTGTCCCAGAGCCCCTGCAGTTTGTCAGTCGTGCAGACTTCCTCATGCTTCCACCCCAGGAACTCTGCTCTTGGGTTCCAATAATCTCGTCTTGACAAAGCGCTGGCTGGGTTGATTTAGTTGGGATTGGTCCTGCCTTGGGCAGGGGGCTGAACTTGATGACCTCCTGAGGTCTCTTCCAGCTCTATGATTCTGTGATAGCACCTCGGCCAAGTCAGGAACAAGCTTTATCAATATACCTGCTAGCTTGGCCCCATCTTTCTACAGTGATGAAGATTAGGAGAGGAGATGAAAGTGGGCACATCTCACCACTCCTCTCCTAAACCTGGACCCACAGGGCATGGGTTAGCAACCCCCACAATGGGTGCCTCCTTCTATGCGTGTACTGTGACACCTGGGCATTGAGACCCTTGACCCAGTGATCACTTCCACCATCTGCTCTGGGTTCCCGGGAATTGCTGGAGGAAAAAGTTGATGAATTTGCAGAAAAGCTGGAAAGTGACCCCCCTCCACCTACTCATTTGTCTCTGGGTGACACAATAAGACTGCCTCCACCTCCCCACTGGGAGATTACTTTAAATCCTTTCAGCATTTGTTTAAAAGAGTAGCAGATTTTTTTTTAGACATCCCAGTGTCTGAGTTACCATAGACTCAACAGTCTGACAAATACATAGCAAGTTTCTCCATCAGCAAAGATAGCACTACCCATTAATGCTGCCATTATGGACCTAGCAAAAACCGTAGGGCAGACACTAGCCACAGTCCCACCTTCTTGCAAGTGTTCTGACAAGATTATGTGCCAGCTAAAGGAGCTGAATTTGTTTACTCACCATACTGCAAACTGGTTGGTGGTAGAGGCAATTAATCAGAGGAGTAACATCAAACCAAAATCACTCCCTGTGATAAAGATTGGAAACGTCTAAACTTCTTAGGAAAGATCGCCTATTCCTCAGCAACTCTCCAGTTGCGCATAACAAACTAATCTGTGTAACTTGTCACGTACACACACAACATTTGTTCTCAGATGTCACCTTTTATTGAACACATCTCAGTGATTTAAAAAAAGAACAATATAAGGATGATAAAGCAGAAAGCTTCCTCATCCCCATAACCACCCTGCAGGCATCTGTGGACACTGCTAACACTGTGGTTCACTCCATTGCCACATTGCCATCCAGAGGGTTGCATGGCTCCACTGTTCTGGCTTCCTCAGAGGTGTCCAGGCAATGGTGGAGGACTTACCTTTAGAGGGGCAAAAATTGTGGAAAACATGGATGTCTTCTAACACACCCAAGACAAGTCCCACATGACAGTAAAGAAGCTTGGTCTGTCCCTGCAATTAAAAAGAGGGCAGGTTCTACTGGCAATGATTCCCTCCTACTCTCCCTCCCCTTTGCAGGCTGTTATGCTGTTCCCTGGGGTGTGAAACCAGTTTCAGGGGAGATTTATTACAAGTGGGAGTGACAGACTAGATTGTCTCCAGGCAGGGACCAAGAATGTGACAGGTGCCTATAGTCCTGGGCTTAAAGGGGCATCAGTTTGGGGTGCTGCTTTTGTTAGTGTCATTATACCTACCCACTCTCCCTTCCCTGTCCCTCTTCAGCGACCTTCTCACAAGTACCCATTACAGCAGGAAACATACCATCTCCTGAAGTTAAGTACTGAGGAATTAGTTCAGCGCCAGAGTCAGGGATTCTACTCGCACTGCTTCCTCAGCCCAAAGAGAACACGAGGCCCGTTCTGGACCTACGCAAACTGAACAAGTTCATGGAAACACCGTGTTTCAAGACGGCAACCCTAGCAAATATAGTTCCAGCATTGGAGAAAAAGAGATTGGCTCTAAACCCTCAACCTACAGGATGCTTATTTTCATGTCAATATCCTCCCACCACACAATTCACACTTGGCAACCCATGCTATCAATACAAGGTACTTACCTTGGCCTTTCTATGGCTCCATGGGGTTTTTCCAAAGTATTAGCCAAGGCAACAGCATATCTTCACAAGTGGAATGTGACCATATTCCCCTATTTAGACAACTGTCTGATAAAAGCACTGACATATGACAAGGCAGTTCACACCATCTTAACCCCATTTACAAACTTAAGGTTACAAATCAACCTACAGAAATCTACCCTGATCTCAGCTCAACCACTGGACTTCATGGGTGCACACCTTGGCTCATCATGGCATCAGCCCATCTATCCCAATAACAGTTTCTTGCCATAATTGGCCTAATCACAACAGTAAAACACTGTCCACAAATGTCTGACAGAAAATACCTACAAATTCCAGAACACGAGTCAGCTACCACAATTATCATGAAACATGCCAGGCTGCATATGCAGTGTCTGCAACCTTGGCTATGCACTGTATACATTCCTCACAGACGCTCAATCAACAGGCAGCTCATAATGCCCAGCAGACTGACAGAACCCTTCACATGGTGGACAACACAAAAATCTGCTCGGGCGTTCTTCTCCAAAAGGGAAACCTCATCAATCACTATCGCTATGACTGACTCTCTAGTAGGATGGGAGGCACAGTTGGTTGACAACACCATCCAGGACAGATGGTTCCTGCTGGAATCAAATCTCCACATAATATACTGGTGCTCCAAACAGTTTGAAATACCTGTTAACCGTTTTTGCCCTGATCTGCAACAAAACTGTTGAGATTCGCACAAACAACCTGCTGACTGTTTTATATAAATCACCAAGGAGGGGCTCCATTTTACCAGCTATGTACAGAAGCAGTCCATCTCTGGCAATGGTGCATTTCAAACAACATAGACATCACAGCGTTCCAGAATGCCACAAGAGACGACCTCAACAGGTTCTTTTCATGGATGCATAAGGGAAAACTGGACACACAAATTCTGCAAACTATATTCCGCAAACTATATTCCAACAGTGGGGATTCTTCTTAATAGATCTGTTCGCCAAGACTCAAAATGCCAAATGCACACAAAACTGCTCCTGAGTGAGACTGGTACACATCTCTCTCAGGGATGCCTTCCTCATCAAATGGGAGGTCCCACTCCTGAATGCCTTTCCCCCAATCTCTCTGTTGAGTCACGTACTGGACAAGACAAATCCCGGATCATTTTATACCAACATGGCCCATATGCACTTGGTTCTCATACTTAATCCAGATGTCTGTCAGATCACGAACCCTGCCCCTCCTGCCTCACCTATTGTCACAGGATGCAGGACACCTCCATTGCTCAATAATCTAACACTTCTCAAGGCATAGCTAACCCAGGGATGACAGAACTTAAAACATGCTGCTGCTCCACAGAGGTCCAAGCTGACATCTTTCCACACAAAAAATGTACGCACACAAGTGGAAAAGATTCATTTGGTGCAAAGACAAGCAAATCATTCCTCGATCGGTTCTGTTACTCACTAACGTTGATTACATTTGACACTCAAAAAAATTGGCACCTCAGCTAGCTCATTCAGAGTGCACATATCAGTCATCCCCGCTTTTTATGACAAGGTGGATGGACTCACTGTCTTCACTGACTAAGCACTTTCTCAGGGTTATTGAGAACCCTTAATGTGGGATAAGTGACCCAACCCTATGTGGGACTGCAATCTTGTTCTCCGTGTCCTCCTGGGCAAACACTTTGAACTGCTAGTAACCCGTTTGTTGTTACACTTATCCATGGAGGTCACCTTTTAGTAGCAATCACATCAGCATGAGGAGTGGGAAAATTGGGTGCCCTAATGGCATGCCTGACTTATACCACATTCCTCAAGGACAAAGTAATACCAGAAGTTGCCTCTTTCTTCCATCTTAATGAATCCATTTAGTAACTTGTATTCTTCCCCAAGACGCGTGCCAACAAAAAGGAGGCATCCCTTCACCCACCAGATGTTGGCAGAGCACTGACGTTCTATGAAGCAAAAACAAGAACATTCATAAAATTGTCCAGGCTATTTATATCTACAACTATCAAGAGGCCAAACCACTTCTAGACAGAAACTTTCTAAATGGATCTATAATTGTATCAAACTATGCTACCAAAATTACAATTTGCAAGCTCCTTCTGGACTTTGCACACACTTCACTAGATCTTATGTCCACATCCATAGCTTTTCTCAAACATGTATCCCTCATTTGATATCTGTAAAGCAGCCAGCAGAGCATCTCCCCATATTTACACCAAATATTACGCCCTGGAACAGCAGTCCGCTTCAGATGCTCATTTTGGAATAACTGTGCTCTCTACTGTACAAGCCCCAACTCCGAAGCCCCTCTTCCCTTCTGAGGGGCACTGCATCTCCTAAAGTGGAGCCCTCACAGGGATATTTCTCGAAGGAGGGGGGAAGGTTACTCCACTTGTGCAGTAACAGAGGTTCTTTGAGAAGGTTGTCCCTGTAGGTGATCCACTACCCCCCATTCTTCCCCTCTACTTTGGAGCTTCCACTCAATTTTCCTGGGGAGAGAAGGAAATGAATGATAGTTGGCTGCATGCCTGAGATAGCTATGTGGAGTAGTTTGAGACGGCTGTCCCACAAGCATGGGCAATCAGGACACTGCTACTAAAAGTCTCCATCTAGAAGTGCAGGGACACCTGAAGTGGAGCACCTGCAAGGACAACTCTCTCTAAGAAGAGGCACAAGGTGAGTAGCCCCTTTTCATTACACTGCCCAGAACCCACATGTTACCAGTTAATCGGTATTACAGCATAAAAAAATGTAATGGTCACATGAACAGATCATGCCTACTAGGTTCAGCCTTTTGTACGGAGCACTGGAGAGCCACTGCCTAGTCCCTGTAGCAGTGGTACAAGGAAACAAAAGTTCTTACTGGTACAGACAGGGGAGGGCGCACCAGCTAAGGGGACACATGGCCTCCCTCTGGGACTCGACCTCGCCTCTAGACCAGGGCCCCACATTCTTCCCTTCCCGTATTCACACCACATTACCTGAGGGAAGAGAGGGCTGGGGGAGGGGAGAGAGCGCTGCCCCTCCCAGTAGGGAAAGGAGCAGAACTCCCAGCCCTTTGCCCCTCTATAGAGTTGTTGTGCCTCGGAGTTCTGTTCCTTTCCCTGCTGGGAGGGGCAGCAGAGAAAGAAGCAGAACTGCCAGCTCCATCTCCCCAGCCCTATACACAGAGCTGGAGCTCCACAGAGAGTCTGGGGGCAGGGCTGGGAGCAGTATGGTATCTGGGAGCTACCAGTGTACTGCTCTTTTCCTTGCTGTCCATCCCTGCAGGAAAAGGAGCAGAACTCCCAGCCCTGCCCCTCCACAGAGCTGCTATGTGTCTACGTACAAAGCTGGGGTGGTGGGGCTGGCAAGTCTGCTCCTTTCCCTGTTGGGCAGGGCCACGGGGAAAGAACAGAAGGACGGCAGTTCCTCCAGCTGCCATTGTGCTGCCAGCCCCACCCTCTCAAGCCCCAGACCTGTGCACCAAGATGTGTTAGCCAGTATAGGGGTTGGGGATGGCCAGCAAGGAGTTTTTTCAGTATGCCATACTGGACTGGACTGCCCCCCCCTCCCCCCCCCCCCCCGCAGCACTGCTCTCTAATGAGTGCAAACCCCTTCAGAGTCCCCCCCTCCCTCCCCGCCATAGTTTGATCACATCCTTTCCCAGACCTCCAGCCTTGCTTGGCATTCTGGCTGCAGTGTAACTTTTTCAGAGCACATGGTGTGTGTAGCACAGAGCACAGACAGACATTGCCCCAAATTCTAACACGTTCATGATCGTTCTTTAATATCCTGAGAAATACCTGCATCTATATAAAAATAATAAACCACGCGTGCCTTTTCCTACCTCAGTTTCCTCATCACCTCAGAGCATTCTTTGGCTTGATATGTCAGGACTATCTGGACCATCCAGGATCTTTCTGTTCATTGTGCATGGCTTGGATTTTCAAACATGGAGCCTTCTCTCCCAACCTTGGGTTCTCAGACCTTGGATAGTCCATCTGCTTCTCCTCTCCTGCCCAAATTCCCGGTGAGTCTCTCTCTGAGGGTTCCCCCTTGTGAACCCTTTTACTGCCTTCCAGTCCTTCTGTCAGTTGATTCCTGGATCAGCCTCCTTAGGTGACCCAGACTCATACTAGGAGACCTTGTTACCAGCAGCCTTTCTCCCAACTAACTAGTTCTTCTGTGTGGGAACCCATCTGATGTCTTGGATGTTTTTATTTGAATAGAGGCTCATCCCAAATTAATGACCCTTTTATTATTAGCCCTATATCACTACCCCTTGGAATTCCAATCCAACACGGAGGTAGAAAGACCATGGAGAAGGCAAGCATATAGCTGGCCAGATACAGACACTTTAGGATCTCTCACAGAAATCATAAATTGTTCTCAAACATTCCTAAAATAATCACAGTTTGTTCCTCACAGAGTTTTATAATTTATGACTTACGATACTCCCAATCAATAAACACAGAGAATCTCTACTGACCTCTGTCTGCAAAATAATCCCAATGAGAAAAAAGAATATTCATAAAATAAATTATTTTAAATTAATAGCCTCAGTGTAAGGATATTAAGAACACTACAGATTGACTGCTGTAATAATATGCAGCATGGACTGTAAACATGATGGTTTAACTAGAGGACATTAAATATAGTTTTAAGATAAAAATTGAAATTGTGCTGCCTTACTCTGGTTTTACTATAAAAGCTACCATTTTCCCCTGGGATACAGTTCTGTTTTTACGGATGAACTCACTGGTCTCTTAGGATGAATTCCATGTCTAATTAGCCCAAAATTGTAAAGTTTTCTATAATAACTAGTTTATCTGGAGTTTTACTAATATTATTATCAGAGTTCGGCAAATTATTCAAAACTACTGATTTTTATTAATTATGCCTCTTTTCAGTTTGCAAATTGTTCCCAAGCACAAATTTGTATTAAAAAAATGTTTTTGAAAAGACCTATCCCCAACTTAGTCCCTGATTAGCCCTCTGCTCTGTGAGTGGACCAGAGCTTTCTCTTGCAGAATTCCCCATTGAAATGAGAAGGAAGCCAAACGCCATCTTTGTAGGATTATCCTTCCATCCTTGTATCTCTGTCATGGGAGACCTGTGGGGGCACTGCTCTATAGGATTTTGATGATCAGCTCTTGTATACAAAGGACTAGAAGAGAGGACCTGTCATTCTCCAAACCATTCCATTCTGTTCTATGTATGCTCTTATACCACTCTCATCACGGCAGTGTCTGAGCAGAACTCACTTTTTATGCAGGACAGAGAGAGCTGTTTTAAGGTCTGATTTCACAGCTTCACATGTAGTAAGCTGCATGGAACTCGTGACCTTTGGGTCATTATTAGCAGCATTGATAACCGAGAGTAGAAGGGAATGGGCTAGGGAGTGCACAAAGTTGGAGCCATAAATATTCTGTATATTTATTTACTGTTGGCCTTTTCCATTTTAAATTAAAGGTGCTTGATAATGGCCTGGGAAATTAATATGAATTTATTCCAGTATCAAGAAGAGTAAGAAGCAGTGGAACAATGACTGAGAACTCAGGAGTGAGGGTCAACACAAAAGCACCCAAAATTCCAGGGGTGACCCAGGATATCAAGGTTTTTTTTTTTTTCAAAGCAGTATATGTCAAATGAGTTCAGTATCCCCCACTGGAATTTACTGGAAGTTTGTGTGTGTGTGTGTGTGTATATATATATATATATATATATATATATATATATATAACCCTGTGCAGAAAACTTACCATTAAAAGGATCTTAAAATAAAAAGCATTGAATCCACAAGAGGGCAGTGTGATATTTGCTCCTAAAAAGAACAGGACTGGATAAGATTCAGAATTACTTGATGCTCACCTCATTCTTGGCATATGCATGTAAAATAAAGAAAGCAGGCACTTTGAGCCAGCTCAATGTTTTCTACAAAGCAGATTGATGACACATCTAACAAGTTTTTTGAAATATTCATTTCAAGCAAAAGAGATTTAAGTTCACGACAGTGGATTCCTTGCTAATGAAACCTCTTCCTCCCCTTCCTTTGGTTTGATGAATGATAACTATTAAAAAATTTGGTGTAGAAACGTGCTTTTAGAAAACAGAAATCACAATTTAGGAGCTGCAAAAGCATCTGTATGCAGACGAGTTGCCTTCCCAGTGGACTGATGGAGAAGGCAGCCCAAATATGTACCAGTGCAAACAAGAGCTGCTACGCCCATATTGTGAGAAAACATTCATCCCAGAGGGACTAGAATTCAGCAAGCGTGCGTCACCTTTAAGAAAATGCTTGGTCCTTGTGCTTTTTGTTCTGCAGTGGTATTTCTTGTTCCTTCCCTCAACAGAAGAAATTGAGTACTGTTTTCTGACATCATTAGCTTCTGTTACTGTCAAGGATTACTACACATTCTTATTTACTTATGTCTTCTTTCCAAGCGAGAATATCCAGGTTTCGGTTGGATCTATTTTAAGGTGAATTAATTAACCAGCATAATACATTCTTATGTTTCTTACCTAATTGTATTTGTTTTTCTCTAATATAGTTAGAGGAAACTGGAAATGGTGTCTGTACTAATCAGCTTTGTCTCTGTTTCTTTTTCTTTAATTTAATAGGGTAACCTACCTCCAGATTACAGGATAAGTCTGATTGATATTGGCCTGGTGATTGAGTATCTAATGGGAGGAGCTTATCGCTGCAACTACACCCGAAAACGGTTTAGAACCCTCTACCACAACTTGTTTGGACCCAAAAGGGTAAGAAATTGGTATTTCTTCACCAGTAATACTGCAGTGATACAAAAAAGGTGTTGGGAGTCAATTTAGTTAGGAGCTGAATTTTGATAGTTCTCGACCCATCACAGAAGTTAGAAGAAGACGACTCAATACATACATGCCATTTGCTGCTACCATTCAGCTGATACTGGCCTGAATCTAGCATAAAGAATGCTAGTGTGTTCTAGCTTTTTAAAAAGCAACAATTCTCTCTAATTAACCATTCACTATGATCAAGGTTTTGTGCATAGCAGAGCAGCTGCCTCACTGCAAGCTATTTTATGGGCTGGATATAGAAATTACTGAGTGAGGTTCTTTGGCCTATGTTATGTAGATCAAACTAGATTATCATCATGGTCTCTTCTGACCTTAAAAGCTATTAATATGACACTGTGAATGGTTCTGATACAAAGTCTTATAGAGGCAATGAGCGTCTTTCTATTGACTTTCATGGGTTTTGAATCAGTCCCTGTAATAGGTAGTGTACTGCAGTTACACTGAAATACATGAATTAAGAGAGAGAAATTTCCCTAGTATGTGCTCAACCCTTTGGTAGTCACATCAAGATTTCAGAGCAGGTAAAATTATAACTCTGGATAGAACCAAGGCACAATTTTTGTATTTTTGTCATTATACTGGTGTCAAACTTGAGTATTTCTTCAGTCCTTATAAAACAAAGTGCTGTTTATTCTTGTCTTTAATGAAGTCCCTTCAGATTCACAGACGTACAACTGAAAGCAGAGTTTGGTCTTTCTGAAACTTCTGCTTAAACTAGCTTCTCTTAGCTTATTCTCTAGCCAACATAAATATTTCACATATGGGTTCACATTCTAGAGACATATATGACTCTGACGATCTCATCCTAGCAAACAATGGACCTGTTAGTACAACAGCTTCTATGAAATGTTTACATCAAAGGAAAACTGGAGACCTGCTGGGTTTGTTTATTTGTTTGTTTTTGCCAATTCCATTTTGTGTATGGCATTTCTGTCATTTCAATTTAGTTTGCTGTTTTTGTTGGGGTTTTTTTTTTTTTGTTCGTTTGTTTGTTTTTTTGTTTTTCAGTAATAAGATGCTCCCCTCCCTCAGCCACTCAGAGGAAAAGCGATATAAATTAAGGTCTGATAAATTTTGGTCCAGATCCTTGATCCCTTTGAATTGCTGAAGCAATACAAAGAAAAGGGCCATATATCGAGGAATTGGGAGTACTATGAGGAATTGGGAGAATCCCTGAGAGAGATGCAGAGCCAGCAGAATGCCCCCTCTTTTGCAGCTTCTTGTTAGGAGGATTGTCAGGTGAAGCGTACATTCCCAGAATGCTAGTGAACTCCAGAGATCCTCAACTGATGGAATGATGCCCTCATGTCTGCTGCCATCCTGCACAAATTAAAGCTGCTCTAACTTAGGCGAGGAGCCAAATTTATGCAAGGAATTTTAGGGGAGTGGGGATAACTAGGAATATATAATTTTGTTTAAAATGGTGTTGGTATGAATTGGAAATATAATAGATTTTTAAACTCTTTTTTTGTACAGCCAAAAGCCCTGAAACTGCTGGGAATGGAGGTACGTGACGTAATAAACCTTAGTGTTAAATTCTCTTCCCTTTCTCACCAAAAAAGTTCATCAGCATTATACAACTTGAGATTTCTTGTAATTAATATAATTTAAAAATTGCCCAGATTTAGGAGAGGTTGTTCACACATACAGCATTGTATTTTCCACTAAGGTAAAGTGTTTATCTAAATGCAAATAGAAAATCAGATTCTTTGTATGCTTTCCCTAGACAAACTAAAAAAGTAAAGTGTTGGGGAAGGGAGGGTAAATCCTGCTGTGCTTCAAGTCTCTGTTGGTGAAATCAGTACATACTGTTGTAAATAGTACAGTCTATTTGAAACCAGTAAGTATCCCAATCCAACAACTAGAAAAAGAGAAGGTTTTCAGAGAGATGAATCAAATATAGTACATGAAGCTGAACTTCCATTGATATGGGTGAGGTTTTTGACTTCTTTTCCCTTTGTAGAAAAGATTAGAGGCAATTGTTTGAGGTGTAGGAAAGCACAAAGTTCCACTTTGCCACTCCAGAATCTTTGAACAGAAACTAGATGCATTGCTGTCTGTAGCCAAATACCTGCTACCACATCAGACAGCAATGGATAGATTACCACATTACATTAATGTTTCTGCTAAAATAGGGTCCGATTCACATGCTGCTATTTATATTAAGTAGTGCCTTGCTCTACAAATAGTCCTGTTTACTTCAGTGGAACTATACGAGGGAGAAGGCGCTACTTAATGTGAGTAAGGGTATCTGAATCCAGCCCATAGCCACCAGGGAAATTGCTAACTATTAGATTGTTTTTAAACTTCAACGTGAACTGAATGTGACAGTGGTTTGCACTTCTCAGAGCAGTTGTTTCAAGCTGTCTGTTTGCAGACTCCGCAGACTATCACTGCACTGTTTTGTGCTTTTCTCATATATTGAAGGTTTTCTTTACAAGTATATGGGTAGACACTTTTTTTAAATGAAAATGTCAATTCAGGAGCCTTATTCTGAGTCTAGTGGTTGGATTCTGTAGCAATTTCTGTGGCATCCTAATTAAGGAAAATGCAAAGCACTGAAGTATAGTTTTTAAAGATTATTTTACATGCTGTTTAGGCTGGAATTCTCAAAATCCCTCCACTTTGTCCTGTCTGTGCTCCCATTGACATTTCACAAATCCCAGCCTTAATTATTTTGTAAATATCATAAGGGCTATAAATGTTGCTTTTATGTTCACTTTTTAACTACATCTAATTTAAATAATTTTACTTGAATATTGTTTACAAAGTAAACAATATCTTGACTTGAGAATCTGAGCTGAGAGAATGGAGAGCATTAGTGTCATATAATGTCAGTGTTTTAGCCAACCTCAAGTACACCACATCCTTCAGCCTCGGTAATGCTGTACAATACACTTCAGAGAGCTGAGATTTTGTACGATAAGTTTCACTGCTCACGCAAGATACAGAGTCCAGCACATGCAGTCTGGGAACAGAAGGATGAAGGGAAGTTATAGGACAAGATGAAAGGAAGGGAATAAACAGGACAAGTTATCAAGAAGAAATAACATGGAATAAGAGGGGAAAGGGGGAGAAGAAAGGACACCAAATTGAGACCATGGGGTTGTACGTGAGGAGAGAGAGGATTAGAGGCAACTTCCCTAGTTGGGTGAGGAGGGGAGAAGTCTAAGAAGGAGACAGAAGTGGGGAAAGGACAAATCAATGCCCTCCTATCATCTTTGGATGAAGCATCCTCTAGTATCCCCCCGATTGTTCTCTTAAGAGTAGAAAGAGGTGAATGCATCCACCCCAGTAAGATGGTTAAACATTCACATTCAGAGATAAATATAGACAAACCAAAAGCTTTGGTGGCTTTCCCAGGAGCGACCTGGGCACATTGTGATTGTGCTCTGCACTGACCCAGGGAAGGACCAGGTTAGGTTGACATTTGCAGTCTCCAGGCAGGAGCTGGGAGTGTTGCATCAGTATTTCATATGCATCGCGTTGACTCTGTGAATTATTATTTTCAGTGAATGTCAAATTAGTTATGTAAGTTTGTGTAGGGAGGAGGAGTGGGAAGCAGCAGAAATTCTCCTCGTGGAAGCTCACAATGTGGGCTGGTCATCGTGAATAATTAGTCAGTCTAATCATCAATTAAAAGAAAATAAGTTACATGTGCCTGTGGTGAGGGAATCAGCTTGTCTTCTGTGTCCAGTGCTCACTGAATCATATTGTTCCCTAGCACCACATTTTCTCCTTGTTTGGCAGGATGACGTTCCTTTGCGAAGGGGAAGGAAGACCACAAAAAAGCGAGAAGAAGAAGTGGATATTGATTTGGATGATCCTGAGATTAACCATTTCCCTTTCCCCTTCCATGAACTGATGGTGTGGGCCGTGCTGATGAAGCGTCAGAAGATGGCCCTCTTTTTCTGGCAGCATGGGGAGGAGGCCATGGCTAAGGCTCTAGTGGCCTGTAAACTCTGCAAAGCCATGGCCCATGAGGCATCAGAAAATGACATGGTAGATGACATCTCCCAGGAGCTGAACCACAACTCCAGGTTGATTTGCTTTCATGCATACTTTCTGGGGAGTAGCAAAGAGAGGCAGCTGAAACTGCCAGTCATCATCTGAGGAGTGGTTTGCTTTAACTGCTATAGCTGTAGGGACAATGCAGTCCCCTCAAAGCCAAGGGAGTGGCTTTTAGGGGCATGCTAACAAAGCCCTTATGAAATCTGAGCACACCATATCTGCACTGCAAAGAGTGCAACTTCTGAAATGGATAAAACAGAAGCTAAAAGGTGAATGGAGCCTCTGTACTGACTGTATGATTTCCTCAATCTTGAGGCCACCAGAGCCAGAACATGTTTGTTTGAGTCACTTTGCCCATCCCAATGAAATGCAGTTTGAAATTTACTGCAGTAATATCCAGGCACAGGAAGTAATTAATCAAGAAATCAGACTACCTGTCAGGAGATCAGACTCAAACGTTATAATCCCATCTGGCTTTAAAATCCATGAATCAAAGACCAAAAGGAATTTGAACATTGCAGGGACAGAGATTAATAAAGCCTCCCTTTACAGAGTACCAGACCGTGAGGTCATGGACTAGCAATGGGGCCCTGGATTGCCCAGCAGCAGTAGAGAGAACAGCAGGCAGACAGGTGGGAACAGATGTTTAGGAGCAGTGGGTACTCAATACATCTAAATCAGGCCATTTATTTAAGTGCCTAACTTCAGGCTTTCAGGTTTGAAACTGTGGGCCTCCATATACAGTGAGCGTCACGACTGCTTTCCATGGCGTGTGATGCAGCTCTTTCAGGAGCTATCACTAACAGTGTGTGCTGGCTAATGAAAATGCCCTTTGTTGCAGGGATTTTGGCCAGCTGGCGGTGGAGCTGTTGGACCAATCGTATAAGCAGGATGAGCAGCTGGCAATGAAACTGCTGACCTACGAATTGAAGAACTGGAGTAATGCCACATGCCTGCAGCTCGCAGTGGCAGCCAAACACCGAGATTTCATTGCTCACACTTGTAGCCAAATGCTGCTCACAGACATGTGGATGGGCCGACTCCGGATGCGCAAAAATTCAGGTCTAAAGGTCAGCACTGCCTTAGTATCAATTAAGAGCAAGAGATCTGGGGGATGGCGAGGGGGTTGATAGCAAATCAGCAACAACTAGATGTCCTAATAAACTAATTGCATGGCCCTGGTTTTTTGTTTGTTTTTATAGTGATGACACAAAGTACACGTTCTTGCTGTCCCAAATCCTGAGCTCCTTACTCAATCCTTGGTCAAAACTCTCTCCAAAATCAATAGGAGGGTTGCTCACATAAAAACTGAGCCAGAGCTTCAGAATGTTTCTCTAACTGGAGACTTCAGGGTTAAGTTGTAATTTTAAAAAATAATAATAAATTAAAAGGGTGTATGAGGAGTGAATTTATTACTAGTGAAAGGTGCTAAATTAACAACCCTGGAGAATGGTTCTTAGAACAAGCATGCACACCAATAGTGCAAATACCCGTGTAGTCCCAGGTCAAGCTGCCTCTTACCTGACCTGAGTGGACCACCCTTAGGAGATGTGGAGGATAATTCAGTCAAGCCAATCTCATACTTAAACTTTGGTAAAACAGTCAATGAGAGTGGTGTTTTCTAATGGGCATTTGTTTCCGTCCAAGAGGAACTAAGCTGTGGTACATTCACCTTCACCACAGTATTCACCAGTCAGGGCAAGGATTGCCATTTTAGTTATGTTTTGTGGTGATATTCCCTAACAGGGAATTCCTTCAAGTGATATTCCCTAACAGGGGCATTCCTTCACCTTTATCAGATTTACATGAGAAAATCAACCTTTGCTTTTGGCTATTCCTGTGCTGCAAAAGCATGTATCCAAGAAAATAATTATGAACAGTACAGATGTAAATATATCACTGTCACAGGGGAACTAATGCGCACTCACTAAGAAATGAGTGTCAGTGGCTGATAAGATTCTTGTCTCACTTGTGTCAGAGCTCTGCACAAATACCTTTCTTTGTAAAATCAGGACTTTTGTCTTGCATTTTGAAAAGTCCTCCCCCATAGCCACAAGTTTTCCGAAACCATCTGTGCCCTTACTCTCTTGCTTTCTTTGGAGGTCCTGGCCCTCCTGACTTTTGAGATGTTCCAGTTGTTGATTATTCAGTAGCTCTAGCTTAATGAAGTGAATCTACCCTTTCCCCTCTCCCCCTTGCTTTTTCCTTTGCATGGTAAGTTCCTCAAGGTGATAAATCCATTTTCCTTCTGGTTTATTCCAACACCGGCTCCTCCCAGCTGTCCACACTCAGCTTATTGTTGGCTTTATTCCATGAACCATTAAATTTCCCTCCCTGAAGCAACTCTCTTTAGGCAGTAGAACAGCATAGACTTTTTCATGCAGCTGTGGTCAAGGCAGCTTAATGCACTATATGGCAGTGTTGGGAGGAGATGTACTGTAAAAGCAGAGAAACTCCAGTCCAGACACCTGGAATGACCTATGCAATGCCCTACATGTTCACCACTAGGTACCAGTAGACAAAGCAGGAGTGTGTTTTCTCTCATGGGATAGAGTTGCCTCATGGATGTCAACAAGCCTACTAATTCCATTGGCATTACTGAAGTATACATTAAAGATATGTATAAAATGATTTATTCCATGAGATTCAGGCAAAAATCAACCTTTGGGGGGGCGTGGGGGAAGGTACAAAAGAGCCAAACCATGATGGACTTGATCCTACATAACCCAGGTGTAGGGTGTTGCATGTATAAGCAGAAGGTAAAATTGAGGCACAGCACAACACTGCGAACACAGGAGAATATGAGCCCACACTGATGGGAGGAGTGCTGCATGGCTGCCAAGATTGAACAGCTAGGCACATAAGTTGCATGCTGTAGATTACTTTAAAGTCCATCTCCTCAGACTCACTCATGCCATTGCCCTGACCTATTGTAGCCTATGTACTTGCAAGTTAAGGGAGCACAGGGAACTTACTAAGCACTGATCTGCACCACATTTTGCTGACTCAGCTGTGTCAAAAAATCATTCCCCTCCAAAATGTAGATGTAACTATGCCAACAGAAGAGTGTTTTTGTCAGTACAGGCAGTCCCCGGGTTACGTACAAGATAGGGACTATAGGTTTGTTCTTAAGTTGAATTTGTATGTAAGTCGGAACTGGCTCCAGATTCAGCCGCTGCTGAAACTGATCAGCGGCTGACTACAGGAAGCCCTAGGCAGAGTTGCTCTGCCCCCAGCGTCCTGGAATCAGCCGCTGATCAGTTTCAACAGCGGCTGAATCTGGACTCCTGGGACAGAACAGCTGGAGCGCTGCCAGGTAGGTCCCCGCAGGACCAACCCGGCAGCACCCCAGCTGCTCTACCCCAGGCGTCCCGCAACAAAAGCCTGGTCTGCTGGGGCGGGGCACACTAGCTGCGCACCCTCCTCCCCCTGCAGACCAGGGAGATCCAAGCAAAGCGGCGGAGGCACAGAGGTCCCGCCGCCTCTGCGGCTTTGCTCCTGTCTCCCTGCTGTGCTGGGGGGAAGTCCAGGGCGAGAAAAGCCCCATTCGTAAGTGCGGATCCGACGTAAGTCGGGGACTGCCTGTATAGCTAATGCCTTTTGGGGAGATGGCAAAACTCCTTCTGTTGGCTTATGCAGTGTCTTTACTAGTGAGCTCTACCAGCATATAGCTATGCCAGGCTCTGTAGTGTAGAAACAGCCTAACACTCACTGCAGAGGGCTATGTCTATTGCCTACTATTTCTTGTGAATCACATTTACACTGGAACACTCTACTGTGCGATGTGCCAAAAATTGTTGGTTCTGCCTACTAACTAGTATTGTAATTACTAATTGTTCTAACTTGTAACAATATGTTTGTTATGAGCAATTAAGGGGTGGATAAATTATTCAGCACAATGTGTTTGCTAGACATTATATGGCTATGTTGCAAGGCAATCTATGTTTTTCAGAGGACTATAGGGAAGCTAATCTAAAATGATAGATTTTCAGGTGCCACTGAAACTTACACACTGAAATGTTTGATTCTCAGATTTTCCCCAAGGGGTTTGTTCCATTTGATACTAAGCAACCACCATAATCATAACCTTTCAATTGTGATTATTATTATCATTATCATTATTATTGCTTTAGGTAATTCTAGGAATTCTACTTCCTCCTTCAATTCTCAGCTTGGAGTTCAAGAACAAAGATGACATGCCTTACATGTCTCAGGCCCATGAGATCCATCTACAAGAGAAGGAGCCAGAGGAACCAGAAAAACCTGTAAAGGAAAAGGAAGAGGAGGACATGGAACTCACAGTAAGAGCAAGCAATAAAAAAAAAGGCCTGCATTCTGTCAATTTAATATTCCTACATCTATAGGGACTATAGATCAGTCACCAAATTTGACTCTTTGGGTCCGGTTGTTGCATCAGTGCATAACAATACTGCATTATCAGATGGTGATGTGACAACACGTATTGACCAACACTAACATGGTACAGTACTGTCTGAAATAAATATAACAGACTAGTGGAGAACAGTCCTTCAGAATACATCTAAGAATGTCAGGCTGAGAGGCCTGGATGAGACTGAGTACTATCCTTTCATGTGTTGAGAAGGCAGGGAGAATGGAAGTTCCCAAAGCTTTGATGGAGACTGGAGGGGTTTTTCTCTTAGTGTTCTCATTAAACAGACATTAGTGTGCAGGTAGGTGTGCTGTCTAATCATCAGAACTTCACCTCTTTGAGTCCCTCACTCATCCCTTCCTCACACTGGTGATTACTTACTAATACATCTAGTACATCTGTGGAAATACCTAAAAAGAATTGCTCAATCTAGCTCTGGATAATAATGGAGGGTTGGGGTTTTTTTTTTTTTTTTTTACATTTGAGTGTGCTCTTCTGTTTTTTATAATGAATATTTTTTTGCTTTATTTAACATATTAGAGTTGCATACTGTCACCCTAAATAAATAATTTACACTGCAAAGGGACTCAGATGAAATTCTGATGATTAGACAGATTTCCACAATTCCTTGTTTATATCAAGCATCATGGTCATTTTTTTATTTGTAAAAATTGCAAATCCCATCATCATTTCTTTTTAATATCCAGGGAGCACTGGAAGTCTTTAAACACATTCTCATCCTCAAGGGTCAAGATGCAACTGCCGCACAGCAGTAAAAAAAGAGAAGAGTTCTTTCTGGTTCTTTTTTTTAAAAAACAGCCTATTTCCCACAGGCAAACAGCAGGCGCTGCCCCCAGGACTCCATCTGCAGGCAGGCAGAAGGACCTGCCTACAGGACCCAATATGCAGGCAAGCGGAAGAACCGGTCCACAAGACCTGCCTACAGGACCTGTTTGCAGGCAAGAACCTGGCCATTGGAAAGATCAGATGCCAGCATAGCAGTAACGGACTGTTTTCCACTCATTAGCTATTAATTTAATTACAATTAACTTATTGCTGGCTTCTGCTCAATTCATGAAGAGCTTATTCAAATCCAATAAGCACTTCACACAGTGCTGTGTTTATCACACTGGCTAAAATATGCCAAAGAGGTAAATATCATCTCTCTGTGAACAACCTGGCTCTCTGTTTCTTGTCTCCAATACTACATTTCCCTTTAAAATTCCCACTACAAAATCACTCTATGCTGAATGATATATATTCTTGTTTCCAGGCCTCAGTGCTTAAGCTTTCCTTCCTCTCTCTTCTCAGTCCTATGGCTCTCTCCTTTCATCTACCCCCGGATATTGACTACACAAGCCATTGATAACCCAGTTCAGGGAGAATGACTACAGCCTTTTCTGCAATAAGCAAGCGCAGGGGGCCCCAGCTGGTGGTGTGGAGTCCAGCAGCTCCTGCAATATGGTCTTGGTGCTCTCTGCTACTGAATTACAATTTTTTTCCATGTGTCCTTGAATTGAGCCTTAGAACATCCAACTAATTAATTTAGCATCAGTCAACAGCAGGCAAGTTGTTGGGCTCTCTCTTTTTGGTGGTAGCCATAGGGACAGTTATATACCAGGAGGGACTGAGGGCTTGTCTACATGGTACAGCAGTGTGTGCTTCTGAAGTGCACTACTAATGCATGCTTCATTGGATGGGCCCTGCTTTAATGTAGTGTCATTTGAAATAATATTTCATAATAGAACCTTTAGAGTGCACCAGAAGAATCTACATGGAATAATAAATGTGCTTTAGAAATCACACCTCCATAGTGTTCATTACCCTCTAGAAAAGCCTTAAATTATCACCCATAGTACATGTCACTAGCATACTGAATTTAAACACTGTAAATTATTTGTTACTCACTTTTCCTTTTTTAAATTTCTATCTGATGCGTGGGAATGCCGGTTACAAATCCCATTAACACTTTGGTGATAGGCCACAGACTTTTCTAATGCAACATGCCCACAAGAACAAATTTGTGAGCGCCCCCTCTTTCATCACTGCATCCCCATCACCAAAGAGTTAACAAGCAACAGAATCTATGCATAGAACTTTCTTATCCTTAATATTTAAATCTGAGGAATTATTGGATAGGGGAAAGGATGGTCAGAGACTAAAATCTACAGGAATAAATCTCCCACAGGCAATTTTATTTCCAGGAACAACGTGCCACATCACATGTGAATTGTGTATTTTCTTTGTTGGCATGTCTGTTCTAATTTTCCACTTCAGATAAAGAGTCTGCCCTTTTACCATTACTAAGACATTCCCCACTTTAAGAAGAAAAATCTAAAGTGTGTTTTTGTTTTTTTGGAAATAGGGTCTTTCTAGAATTAAAACCGACAGACTGAACTCCTAAAGCTACCACGCTAAAACTCCGGTCATCTGAAGAAGTGGGCTGTGCCCATAAAAGCTCATGATACCATCTACATGTTTTGTTAGTCTATAAAGTGCTACCAGAGCATTTGTTGTTTTTTAAGTTTAACTTGTACAGACTAACTCGGCTACCCCCTGCAGCGTCAAAGCTTTGAAAGTTAGCTTCTCCTGGGGTCAGCACTGCAGTGGTACAGATGACAGCAGTGAGATAGCGAGGCTGTTTTGTTTTTTCCTTACTCATGGTAAAGACCAAATGAACTGGGGGGAAATGAGCAAGGTCATGTGGGAAATGTTGGCCAAAAAAATGGTTCCCTCTGCATGCCAAGAATCACTGAATAGCTATCTGTGAGGGAGACTGTTTTCCCACAATCCATGGACATATTTCAGTGTCGCTGTCCCCCACACTGTCAGCAACTCTTAATCTGTTGTTATTGGCTGGCAGTAGGAGCAGTTGAAAATACTAAAGGGGGCTGCTGTGCCACTGAGTTAAACTTAATACCATTACCCTGAAGGTGCTGTAACTCATCACCACCTAACATACAGTAAACTTCCAATAATCTGGCACCTTTAGGACCCAGGGGGTGCCGGATTATCAGATATGCCGGGTTATCGGAAGGGGGGGCTATGAGGGGTCTGGGGTGAGGTGGGGGGGATGCCACCCCAGACCCCTCATAGCCCCCCCCTTCCGATAGTCCGGCTCTGCCCCAGGCATCCCTGATTCAGCCGCTGCTGGTCAGTTTCAGCAGCAGCTGACTTGGGTACACCTGGGACAGTGCTGCTGGGTTGGTCCCGCAGCCCTGAGGGGCAGTGCTACGGGACCTACCCGGCAGCACTCCAGCTGCTCTGCCCCCGGCTTTCCCGATTCAGCCGCTGGTCAGTTTTAGCAGCGGCTGAATGGGGAAGCTGGGGGCAGAGCAGCTCCAATGGTCCAGCTGCCCGGAACACTTCTGGGTTCTTGATGGTGCCGGACCATCAGCAGTGCCGGACCATCAGGAGTTTTACTGTACTTCTGTTCACTCTCCATTTACTCATTTTAAATCAAGATTGTCTACTTCTCTATAAGATGTGCTCAAGGAATAACGTCCCCAAAATAATATGTATGATCTGTGTTACACAGGAGGTCAGACTAGCACATCATAATGGTCCCTTTTGGATTCAGAATCTATAAGTCTGTTGACGGGCTAGGAGGCTCACTCCAAAATGCTGCGTAGACATACCCTAAATACCTAGCACTACTGTTTTGCTTAGTTCTTTCAACAATATTCAGCAGAGTCTACAGGACTGAGAATGTAGAGCTGCAGTCATAGGCAGCGAGTTATATGGGCTCATGGTGCCCATGGTCCAGCAGTATTCAGAGCCAGGGGCCCTGCTCCACCAATATTTGAAGCGGGCCCCGCCCCCCCACCTGTTGCCCCCCCCATGCGTCCTCCCACCCCAGCCCCAGAGCATCTCCCCGACCCTGCTGTGCACAGCTTTCAGTCCGGCGCACACTGCCAACTGCTGCTGCTATGTATTTACAGGTGAGCAGGGAGATGCCCGGGCGTGACATGATGTCATGGCCTGAGACTTTAAAACTGCTCGGTGCAGGGTTGCGCCGCGTGGCCTAGCTCTGGGTTTGGAGTTGGGGGACTTCTGGGGCCTGAGCAGAGACTCTGGCCCCACAAAGTGGAAGGCAGAAGGTAGGGGAGGAGAAGGGGGAAAACAAGGAAGAGGTAGGAGGAGAAGGGGAAGGCATCAAGGGACAGGATGGAGGGAGAGACAAATGCCAGGAGGCCAAGTGCAGACAATGAGGAAAAGGACAGGAGGGGAGGTGTCAGTAGGAGGGGGGACAGGGTGATGCTGGGAGAGGAGAGGGTAAGGGCATTGCGAGCTAGAGGGGGGAGGGGCGGTGCTGGGAGAAGGCTTGAAAGAAGGGGTGGGCATGAAAAAGGCAAGGATGGAGCAAGTCATGTGTGAGGGCACAGATGGGCATGAGAGGAATGGGGGCAGAGAGTGGTGAGGGATGGGCATCCGGGAAAAGAGGGCAGGGGCAGTGAGGGAAGGGGGAGGCACCAGGAGGGTGCAGGGGTAAGGGAAGGTGCAGGTGCCAGGGGATTCTGGGGATGAAGCAGAAGGGAAGACACCTGCAGGGGAGGGACCAGCACCAGAGGAGAGGGGTAGGGCAGGTGAATAGAGGCAGGTGTTAGGAGAGGGGATGAGGAGGGGTAGATCACAGGGTCAGAGTGGGGCTACTGGAGGAGGGGGCACAGGGGGGAGAGAAGGGCTGGTGGAGGGGGGCAGGTTGCAGAAGGGCTGAGGGCAGTGAGAAGGGCAGGAGTCAGAACAGCAGAGGAAGGTGAGGAGTTGGGGGGCAGCAGGCACCAGGGGAACTGAGGGATCAAGGGGAGGAGACTTGGCAGCAGAGAGAAAAGGTTTATAAAATATATATGAATAACTTGGGTGCCACAGTGGCACATCCAAACAAGCCACATGAACTCAGTACTGGTGCACAACACAACATTCATTCTGCTCATGGGCGGAAACTCTTAAGCTATGTCTACACTGGAGGATTCTTGTGCAAGAACACATCCACACTTCCGTGTGCGAGCAGTGTTTTTGCGCAAGAGCATTCACGGCAGTGTGGACGCTCTCTTGCGCAAGAAAGCTCCGATGGCCATTTTAGTCATAGGGGTTTCTTGCGCAAGAAATCCCTGCCGAGCATCCACACTGCCCTCTTGTGCAAGAGAGCTTACACCTGTTAGAAAAGAGCGTAGCTCTTGCGCAAGACGCCTTCTCTTACCACGCCGTATTGTTAATTTCCTTGCGCAAGAGTAGGTGGGCAGCGTGGAAGCTCTGTGGGTTCTTGAGCAAGAACGGCTGTACTTGTGCAAGAAGCTGCGAGTGTAGACATAGCCTTAGAGGGACCACTTCCCCCAGCCTCTCTGCCCCCGAGTTAATGTCTCACACATTGGGTTAATGCAATTGCAGGACGGTTGCATGGGGGACCAAACTAATCCCTGTTGGTAGGAGGATGGTGGGAAAAGCCCTTTGAGAGGGGTGACATGACTCCTTTTACTTCTGGTCATGTGTCCATCTTGCCCCAAGTGTGTTACCTCCAGAGGCCTGGCTAACAGGGATCAGGGGGTGTGGCTAAGGGGGCACCACCAAAAATTATACAAACCTGCCGTCCCTGGCTGCAGTTGGTATTTATCTGTGTCTAGAAACTGTTCACGGTGTTCAGGAAAAGGAACTATAGAGCACACAAAAAAGCTCATTTTTACATGTTTGCATCTCTGGTGTTTTTTTAGCTATTTTCATCCTAGAAACAATGACAGTGCCCAATCCTGAGCAAGGAATAGCCACCCGGAACTATTACCACCTGCTTATTATTTCCTTCTGTATAGTGGGAATGGTTGTGTAGTGTGTGTGTGCACGCGCACACGTGTATAGATGGATATTCACCAAGCTATGTTCCGTTTTTCACTAGTGTGGAAATACAGTACTCTATAAATCGTGTGTACACTTTACTAAGCATGAGTTCTGAAAAGCCTACACTCCTATTCAGTGGGACCAAAATTCTTGTTATAAAAAAACAAATAAATATACAGGTAGATACTGCCCTACATGTAGCACACAGCATAAAACTGCAGGCCAAGGGAAAGCAAAGAATGAGGATGCTGCTGATACACTGTACTGTGCATATTGCACTGATGCCAGGGTTACCTTGACTGACTCATGGCAAAGTTGTACATTAGAAATTGAAATTCCGCCTCCACCAAATAATCTCAACATATTCTCACCCTTCCCTGGACCACCTTCTTTCCCTCAGAAATAGACACGTACGTTTGTTCACATTCATAGCTTGCATCAGCACAGTGCAAACTGTTCATTGACTCAGACTCTTTATATTTTTAATGGGAAAGCTTTTCAGATTTGTTAATACCATCATGAAATTAACATCCAGCTTAACCCATAGCAGTTTAAAAGCTATTCCCCATCTGCAATGTGGGGGGGGGATGATTTTTGGTATTGTGTGGTAATTTTGAAATGATTGTAACATATTAACATGTCAGCATCATTATCCACAAGACTAACTAGGCAATAAAGCAACAATAGTGAAATAAGAAATAAACCTGAAGCAAAGTACAAAAAAGGGCTTTATCCTGAGAACATCCACAACTCACATTTACTGCTGTGGGAGCACAGTGCCATTCAGAGTCACACCTGTATGAAACTGAGAAGGGTCTGGAATTTGTTAAATATTCATCTCCCTTAAAAGGCTGCCCTTTGCATTAGCTAAAGCTGACCATACCCTTTTTCCCCTTCCTTCAGAACGCTTGTGCACAAGCAGGCAACTGAGCTAAAAGCTCCCATTAAAGGCCCTGCAGATTTGTATAGCATTAGAAATCCGTGTGCCCCATAAACATTATCAGGAAGCAGAGAGAAGCAAACAGACCAATGACTTTCTCATGCAGGAGGAGCACAAATTGTTCTGGCCATCTCAAATAACATGTAAAAAACTATCATCCCTCATAAGCTAGGACATAACTGTGTCCCTGTGTTCCTCAGGCAAGTTACCTTGGGTAATGGGAAGGGTTAATAGTCTCAAATATTATATCACTGAGCGCTGCAGATATTCTGCAAGGAGTGAGTCAGTCTGCTTAGCAAAAGTGAATCCTGCTCCATTTCCCTCTGGTCACTAACCCCTTCCTCCTTTTATTCTGCTATTATACCCCACCCAGACTTCCTGTGACTTATTTTTTGAGTCTAAGTTGGATGCCCTGTGTTAATATTTAATACTGCTTATTTTAAACACATTTAGTAATGTCCCTAGAGTCTGGGATGGACACGGTGGGCTAACAGATAAATAACTCTTCTAAATTGTGCCACAGTTTTAAGAAGACTCAGCTTCTGAATTACTCCTGAGTCTTAGATCTTTGTTCTTTTTTTTACTACAGAGACTTAGTCAGCAGTTGCTCAGCCAAATACAAGAAACTGAGCAACAACATGACAAATAGCTATAACACTGAGAAAACTAACATGAACTAAATGAAGTGAAAATATTAGAAATGGCAGCATAAACTTAGATTCCTTAACAACAAGTACCCTATAAATATCTAGACAGAAATAACTGCATAGATACATGCTTTGATTGGATTATGGTTACAATTTATTCTTTAACAAACAAGTCCACAACATATAGACAGGGCTTATTAGAATATATAGAAAGATACAGTGCCTGCCCTTAAGAACTTACATTCTAAATTTTAACTATGACCCAATAAGGTGGGGTGTCGAGCAGTTGGGATTATCTTCCCACAAGTACCTTCAAATTGTTTAGCCCAAGGAAGAATGGCACAGGATTGCAATGTCATTATTCCCCGAAATAACATCTAACACTGCAGACAGTAAAATTCATTTCTTTGACTTGGCTTTCCCCCAACATAATCTCATTTATTTGTGCCTGTATCATAGACTGTCATATTTATTTTTAAATACTAAGGAATTGCTCATCTATTATGGTGATGAGCCATATCACATTTCCAGCAAGGCAGTTCAAGCTTGCCAATAATCTCATTGAGGTCAACTAATTAAGTATGTGATTAAATGTCTTGCAGAATCAGGACCCATATAGGTTGGTACATGAGTGAGGGAAAGGTAGTATCCTTGAGTACAAATGCTGGATTGGGAGAAAAACAACTCTTCTACTGACATCCACTTGACCTCTCTGTGTCTTAGTTTCCTCCTTTGTAAAATGGGGATAATAGCAATACCTGCAAGAGGGCTGTGATGCTGCATTAATTCATGTGTAAATAGTAAAATGCTTTGAAATTTTCAGAAGGAAAGTGTTATAGGCACATTAACTAAAAGCAGCAGTGCAGCCTTGGTGCACTTAAGCGAATCAAAAGGTATCAAAATACTTGATTTGCAGGTTTCACGACATGGAGAAATACCTAAATCTGTGCCTGTTGCAATAAATTTACAGAGTGGGAACTTGCTTGCAGCATGAAAAATCTCATAAAATTCCAGCTACCCTGAGTGTCCTATTCAGAGAGGCATGCAAACAAAAGAGTTCTATAGTCAGTATTGCAAATACAAATACTTTTTTAAATTTAACTCATTTCTTTAAGGGAACCAAAGCCATTCTTCAGAGGTTATAAAATCATTTCAGTTTCAGTGAGTTGTGTTTATTATAATAACACTCTATCTCTTTCTGTCAGGTTGAGGATCAATTTCAGACTATCTCTGCATGTAGACATCCATTGTTGATATTCAGTCCCCATTAGCATTATATTTATTAATATCTTATGTATCTATTTCTAAAACACCTAGTGGCAGATCCTCAGATGGCATAAATTGTAATACAGGTGGAACCTCCCAAATCCAGGTGTGTCTGGTTCAGTGACATCCATGGTCCACAGATGTTACTGAACCAAATAGCCCCAGAGATGGGAGCAATGCAGGAGCTGAGGAGCCCCAGCTGGGTCAGGCGACATCTGGGGAGCCCTGCCCTGGCCAGGGAACTCCTAGCGTTAACAGGGCCAGGTTACCGAGGAGTGCTGGCCTCAGCCAGGGAACCGACAGTTGCAGTGGAGTTATTGGCAGCCAGGGCAGCCGCAGCCAGGAATCCTGGCAAACTCCCGCTGGCAGCAGGGCTGTGGTGACCGGGGAGCCTCTGCTAGGGAACACCCCCTCCCTCGACCCCAGAAGCGGGGCCAAGTGGAGGCGGGTGGCCAGAATCCCCACTGGCAGCCCTAGCAGTGGGATGGGGAGGCCAGAACTCCCGGCAATGGCTGGATGGCTGCGGCCGAGAACCTCAGGCTGGCATCAGTTATGGGGAGCTGTGCCAGTCCAGTATGAGGGGGGACAGCGGCAAGATAGGGATCCCCAAAGAGAGGAGTCTGGAAGCAGGGAAGCACTGACCTCCCCTGATCAGGCAAATTCCCTGTTCCAGGATAGCTCAGGTCTCAAGGGTGCTGGACCAGGGAGGTCCAACTTGTAGCACCAATGAAATCAAGTCATTGAAGTCAATGGAACTACAGCAATTTATACCATGTGAGAATCTACCCTATAAAGTATGTTCAGCATCCTGGAAAATAACCAGGGAAGATGATATGATCTCTCTAGCAAATTGCTTACAATCTAAAAACTCATTACTCCCAATGGACAGGCCTCTGCATTCACATGGAGATCACTGCAGGACTGCAGCCTAAATAGGATCAACAGTCAACACGAACCAACACCCCACTTTATTTCTGCAGTAGTAACTTTTAGTAACCTCTGCTTTCCTCCTTCCTCTATTTCACCTCCCATGTCAACTCTCTGATCACTTTCATATGACAACTCACATTCTAGCCTTCTCTGCTATGCTGATAACTACCTAATAGAAAGTGACAGTTGGGAGAAGAAAAGTCAATATAGCAAAAAGCAGAAGTCTCACCCACATTTTATTCTTGTCCAGATCCAAGATGTGAATGGAGCTCAGGAGTCACACTGACAGTTCTGCTGAAGTGGGGGCTCCTTCTGCTTGTGAGGGAACAATTGGTATGATCTGAACAGGAGCTTCCTGTCCAAAAGAGATTATTTGCAAACAGAGTAGTTTGACTGTTGCAGCTACATGGGGCTGTCTGGTCCTCATTTTAAGATGAGGATATCAGAGAATCAATCTGTTAATGTGGCTCCTTTTGACATTTTCAAAAATAACAGTCCTCCTCTGGGATTCGATTAAGGTCTAGTTCGTAGTTCAGAAGGAAACAACTACAAGAGTGGCCTTTCTTATTACAGGCAATGTTGGGACGAGGGAATGGAGAATCAGCAAGAAAGAAAGAGGAAGAGGAAGTTCACAGCAGGCACAGACTGATCCCTTTTGGAAGGAAGATCTATGAGTTCTACAATGCTCCTATAGTTAAGTTTTGGTTCTACACGGTAAGCTATCTTCTCCATGCTACTAGCACTTGTAAAGAAGTCAGTGTCACTCTGTTGTCAACTGTGTATCTGTTTGTATTGGCACAAATTTTCAGAGAACCTCCACTGATATATTCACAATGGGGAATATATTTGGGGAAGCAGACCAGCATTTGCAAGTCCAGCCACTGTATTTGTAGATACAAAATGCTGATTTATATGGACAAATGGGTGAGACTATATATATATCTCATAGAGCTGGAAGAGACCTTGAGAGGTCTTTACGTCCAGTCCCTCGCCCTCATGGCAGGACCAAGTACCATCCTTGACAGATTTGCCCCGGATCCCTAAATGGCCCCATCAAGGACTCTGGAGGCCAGTATTCAAACCACTGAGCTATCCCTCCCCTTAACTGTAAATGTTGTAGATCAGGGGTGGGGAACTTTTTAAGGTTGGGGGCTGCCCACTCTCAGAAAAATCAGTCAGGGGCTGCATACAAGTGAGAAGCATAAAATAAAACAAAACCCTCACTGATGTGGCATCTGAGAAAGAGAAAGATGCTCCCCACATCCACCCCTCACACACCAGAGCCTGGGGGGCCCAGCATAGTAGATTTTGTGTGCTTCAGCCTCATGATGGAGTAGTGGGGGATTGGAGCTCCCAAAGGCTGGGTGTGGAGGGACATGAGCCTCAGGAATGTGGGGGGACATGAGCCTCATTCCAGCAAGTCAGGGACCGCATCTGGCTCCTGGACCTGTGGTTCCCCACCCCTGATGTAGACAAATATTTGGATACATCTGTGTCTAAGTACTACAGTGATAGAGCCAAATTCTAAAGTCCACCATCAGGCTGTTCTCCCACTGAATTTGTTCCTGGGCTCAGTGGATGCTTAGTATGAGAATTGTAATTAAGTAAATTAGGTTTCAACAACAACCGCAATATACTTTATTAGATTTTTTTTTTTAAGTTTCGCCTAGTTCTCATGATCTACCTGCTGCTGAACCCAGCCCCAATATCGGCAAATCACAAAAAATAAACTCACTGTTTTTGGAGATGATTTCCTGCTGAGACCTTGATGATACATTTAAAGGCAACACAAACAGTTCTCTGTCCCAGAGATCAAATCAGAGTGGGTAGAGCATGCTGGTAACCAACTCCTACCTGACAAGTGTAGTCCAACAAGATACTACTGAACTGCAGCTAATGTTAGTCAGGGTGACGAATCTAAATCCATTATCGTTATAAGTATCCATGCACATTACCCAGAAAATTCTTTCCATTATTAGCAAACTGGGTATCCTGGTTTGCACTAGTATTTCAATCCTGAAATGGGAAATGGAAATCATCATTGCATTTCTCTTTAGGCCTATTTCTACCTGAGGCAGGGTCACTTATTAATGCTGAATCTTGGCTGTAATGCAGCTTCCAGAGCAAAGTCAAGCTGTGGGGCCTGACTGATTGTACTTAAATGAAAACTGCTGCATAAGCAACTTCCAAGAGAGGGTTGGAAGAGCTCTGAAATCTGTCTGGCTCATTTTAAAAAGAAGCAAAGCCTAAAAAATGATTAAAAAAGAAATCCATAAAATCTGTGTGTCCAGGGTTCAACAAGCAAGGCGAATGTTAGTGTCAACTTTAATTGTCAATGTGAATGGCACATAATGGCACATAAAACAACTTCATTATTCTTAGCCCACCTCTATTTTAATCATTCTTAATGTATATCACAGTGGGCCAAATTCAGTGTGTTCTGACTGTGACTATTGATATGGGCCTTGGTTTTTGTTTGGTTGGTTGGTTGGTTGGTTGTTTGTTTTTTTTTACTAACATCCAGTCATTCAAAAAAAGGGCCCAATTCAACTTGGTGGGATTAGTTGTCAAGAACAGCCAAGATCTATCTAATTTTAACTGAAAAAGACACTGAATGGTGGGACCACTTTGCTTTCAAGAGCAATTCCCCTGAATTGTTCCAGTCTTGCCAGACCCATTCAGTTTAGATGTCTGACTCAAAAGAACTAGACCCCACTATAGATTAGCCTGGTGTTCCCCTTTCTTCAAACATGTTGAGAGGATCAGGCTGGCTCTGAAGAACCAATCCAGCCAGCAGATACGGATCTGAAAGACGGGAGTTTATTTCCTCCTACTGTTTTAAGTAGAAAAGAGGCAAATCTTAGCTGTGCTTTTAATTATGGTCAATTTAAAGAATATTAATTAGGTGATTTCCAAGCCAGAGACTGAAAATAACACCAGCACTCAGTGGTGCAAGCTTTATGCTTTCCTGTGCATCAACAAATTGTTTCTAAGAACTAATTCAACAGAGCAGAACTATGGACCCAATTCTGTGAGGTGCTGTTTATTCTCTACCACCACTGGACCAATAACCTACCCAGGTATAGCCAATCTTATGTTCATGGTTTCTCCCAGTTGGATGATCAGAGATACTTTGTTTAGTTTATTTCTTAGTTTTATATAGATGACCCATGTCCCAGTTTTCTAATACCCACACACAATCATAGTGTTCACCCCCAATAGGTAAATTATGGCCGAAATATGAAGTTCAAGGCTTTGATTCTCTGAATCCTGGGAACAAATAATCAGCAGTCACCCTCTCCCAATTCAAAACTCTGGGTTTTGCCATAACTGGAGGTGAGGAATTTGCATTAACCTTTCCGTAGGCTTTTTCCAGATCTACTTCACATGTGTTGCCCCACAAAAAAGTCCATTCTTGTTTGGTGCAATTTCATTATATTAAACTCCCTGCTTTGTGTCATATCCTCCTCCAGAAGAGGTTACATACAATTCCGGCCCACAGGATTACATAAACTTTGCATTTAACACAAGAAGAGTTTCTGAGGATATGGCAGGAAATTGATATATATATCACAGCATCACCCTGGATACAGGAGATCCAGACTGAAAGGGTTGTGCATTATGGGCACAGGAAGTCAGGGTGGATCTGAGATAAAGCTACGTCCAGACTGAATCACTGTTTCAGGTTACCGGAAGTATCCTGAAATAGCAATGCTGCATCTAAGGAACATGTCCACTATTTCAGAAAAATTTCCAAAAGAATGGATGCACTCTTTTGCCATCCCTGTAAATCTCATTCTACAAGAAATAAGGGATGGCTTGAAAGAGCACTTTTTTCCAAAATTTGGTGCCAGGTAGATGTGCCAAATGTCAAAAAATCCTCTTTCGAAATTAAATAGAAAAAAAGATGTGCAATTTGCATAGCGCAAATTGCGTATCTTTTTCTGATTTAAGAGTGCGGTCTAGATGTAGCCAAAAGAACTAAATCAAAATGATTGTATGTGTGGGCAAGAAAAGTAAGAGAAATAAAAAGCAATAAGTAGGAGGAAAATGGAGTGGACTGGAAATTTTCAAACAGGTAACTTAGGAAATCTGGGCCTATAGTGGCCTCATGGAAGATATAGAACCATGACTGATTCAACCAGGGGTTATGAAGATCCAAGTGGGTTTTGTTAACAGTGATGGGAGTGATTTGAAACAGCAGTAGCAAGGGAGAGGAGATTCACCACCACCACTGGAGCAAGAGCTTCAACTTGGTACACAGATTCCATTTGCACAGCTGCTACTGATATTGTTCTCCCTGTTTACAAATAGAAGGTGTCTGCAAACTGAAATTAGAGTTTTAAAGCCACCTTAGAGTATCTGATTATGCTGTATAATTAGTTATAGATGCCACGCCAAGACAAATTCTTTGTTTCCTTACAGTTGGCATACATTGGGTACCTGATGCTGTTCAACTACATTGTGCTAGTGAAGATGGATCGTTGGCCTTCTACACAAGAATGGATAGTTATCTCCTATATTTTCACATTGGGAATAGAGAAGATGAGAGAGGTAATACTATCCTGGATGAGCCAGAAACAAAAGAGAAATACATGTACCTTTCACAATTTTTTTTTGTTTTAATTTTTTTCTGAATTTTTGGTTGTAGGTAGACTTACCACAAAATTCCTTTTTTCCAGTAAAACAGAAGGGATGTTGGAATTTCTATTGCTATATTTCTCAATTTTACTGTTTTTAAAAGTAACCATCTGTTCTACACTCATACAACTCCAGTGTTTGGATTTCCATAAGTCTAATGAAACTGTCAGAGGCTGTTATCTTCTAACATAGCCCCCCTTTCCATGGTATTTCTTAGTGCTCTTCACACTGTTTCTCATAGGTCTGGCCACTGCAGTAGAACTGTGCGGCTTGTTTACTTTTTGGTGTATGCAGAAGAGGCTAGAGATAGGATTTTTCAACCAGAGCCTCACCTATACAGGCAGTCCCCGGGTTACATCAATTTGACTTACGTTGAATCCCTATTTACAAACGGGGGGGGGGCGCAGCTAGTGCGGGGTGCCTCCCCCATTGTCGCCGCCTCTGGCAGCACGGGGGCGCTTCCCCCCAGCAGACCAGGGAGATGCGGAGCTAGCACCCCTCCCCCCTCCCCAGCAGACCAGGGAGACACGGAGCGGCTTTTCTTGCCGCGGAGGACACGGGTCTGCTGGGGGGAACAAGACACCAGCCAAAAGGGGGCACCCCAGAGCGGAAAAATTAATTTCCTAGGGAACAGCAGGAGCAGCAGGCAGTGAGACCCATTGTGTTACAGTCCCCACCTTGGGAGCAAGAGCTCTTTCCCTCTTCAGCACTAGAGCTGCAAGTATCTTGTTAGTGTCACGTGAAATTAACAAGTCCCTTCCAGCCTGGCAGAGGTGAAGCTGAAAAATTACCCAGTGGTGTGGGTGGGCAAGAATGGGGAGGAGCAGGACAGAAGGGAAGAAGGGATAAAGCCCCAGCCCCACACCCTGGCTGGAGCGGAGCAGGGTAAGCCCCAAGGGGATGGGTCTGGTTGCAAAGTGGGTGAGTGGACAATGAGGACCCACCTGTGGCTAAACTCCTGTTCCCAACACTGAATTTTTCTTTAAAATTAATCCTGTGGATAAATTCACACACACTTCACAGGAAGGGATTTCCATTTTCTGATCAGCAGAATACAACAACAGTTTTGATTGTATCAATATTTCACTGTGCTCTCCAATGACTATTGATTACACTTAATACCCATTTCACTGAACCATCTGTAGCGAATTCTATTTGGAACAGTAATATGCATTGAATAAACTTTTTTTAGTTATAAAAAACAAAGATTCTGACTATTAAATGAATAACTGGGATCTTTCAGGTACCCCAAAAGGAAAATTTGGATATAGCATGAAACCCTGAAACTTATGATCAATTTTTAATTAAAATATCAAGCAAAAAAACCTTCATATCAAAACAGTATGTGTTTTTCTTAGAATAAGGAAGTTGTATGAGAATCAGGGTCTTTTCCACCTAACTCCAGCTCCCCCCCCCCAAAAAAAATATGTACCAGTTCCGACTTACATACAAATTCAACTTAAGAACAAACCTACAGTCCCTATCTTGTACGTAACCCGGGGACTGCCTGTAAATGCCCCCAAACGTGTGGTTCTATAGTCAATATTTGCATTCAATTCTCCTGTGTCTCCATAATGTGATGAACCAAAACTCTGGATCCAAACATCCCGAGCTCTGGAACCATTCGGACCTATAACCAAACATGGTGATACATTGCTTGGTGGAGAGGAGTTCTCTTTGTTAAAGTTTGTTCACTAATTAATCAACAAATGACAGGTATTGCCCAAAAGATTTGAAAGCACTTAAAGAAAGAAGATGAACATCATTTCATGAGTGATATGAGAAGCAGAATTGTTTTGTCCTCTTCTTCCCCCATCTTCCTTCAGCTACAGCTGTCCCCTTTTCACCTAACCTAATAAGGGTTTATTTCTGCCAAATTTAGCCCAGATGGGAGCAGGGGTATCTCCAATTGACTACACTTGTGCCCCTTGAGCTGAATTTCATCTTGTCCTCAGTCTCTACCATCCATGTTTGCATTTTCCACCAACAAACCTATTTTAAGTGCCTTGGACAAGTAGTGAAAGAATTCATCCTAAAACAGTTTTAAAAAATTGTGTTTTAGTTTTAAAACAAATGAATAGAATTAGGACCATGGAATAGGACAGTGATTCTGTGGGTTATAATTAATGTATTTTTTAATATATATTTATACTCACAAACACACACCCCATCAATTAGCCACAAGAGGGCTCTGCACTACTGATAAAAAGTTGCAGAGAATTCAGTGGATGAAAAAACAAGTGCTGTTAAAAATTTTCTGTGAATATTTGTTCTGCTTTTCTAATCATTCACTTCAACTGTGTGTGCACTTTCCATAAACATTTTGGAAAGAATGTTTGTAGAAAAAGAGTTCTAAGTGAAGAGTGTAGATTTTTCACAGAAAACCAGTTTACAGTTTGTCTAACAATTCTGCTCACTAGATCAGGGAACAAAAACAGACCATATAACTGTGCTTGAACATATTCAAATTTCAAATACAAAATATTCAAAACAAACTGCTTTCAAGCAAGCGAAAGGCAAGAAATTACTCATAAAAAATGTTTGGTGACTAGTTTCAAATCACAAAAATTCATGATAAGCTCCTCTCAGATGATTTTATAAACAGAAAAGAAACTAAATTCATAGAAGACATTATTTTATGTAGTATTTTCCTGGAAGTGGAACTCTCACTTCCAAAGCTTTGTTGAAGTTGCAACATCAGTGTTTTGATGAAATGCAAACCAAGGTCCTTGTGGTTTTTATGGCCTTGTGGCTATTTTATGTGTAGTCTGGGGATGCTTTTCTGTAGTTTCTTTAAATGAGAATTGTTTTGATTAAACACCTTTCTACCTATCTTCCCCTCGCCTTTAGTCCAAAATTGGAATATTCAGTTTAGGGAATGAAAAGTCATTGTGATTTTCTATCACTTATAGAGGATTTTGGAAATATGTATTTGGTTTTGTTTTACAAAGGAATAACTCGATTATTTTTTTTTAAATAGTACATTGTGCATGTATCACAACTTGGCCAGACCACAAGGTATCTAGAGATGGAGCAGAAGCATGTATGATATCCATGAAGGATGTCATAGCAGGGATTTCATCAGATTTGTTTTTGGCCCGTATAATATTAATATATATATATGAATGTTTGCTCTGTGTTTTCTATGGGGCTTAAAGTGAAGATAAATAGATCCCCTTCTGTCCCTCTTTCATACCCTTTAGATATTGATGTCAGAGCCTGGGAAGCTGTTACAGAAGGTAAAGGTGTGGCTCCAAGAGTACTGGAATGTTACAGACCTCATAGCCATTCTCCTGTTCTCTGTTGGAATGATACTTCGTCTGCAGGATCTGCCATTCAGGAGTGATGGGCGAGTCATATACTGTGTTAACATAATTTACTGGTACATACGTTTGTTAGACATCTTCGGTGTGAACAAGTATTTGGGACCATATGTTATGATGATTGGGAAAATGGTAAGAGACACTTCCTTTGTTCTTTCCATAATTTTTTTAGCATTGGCTTTATTGTATTTTGGGGAGTTGGCAGAATTAAATCAATACAAATCTCTAGTATTTTGTTATGATCCTAGGAAATAGTTTCTTTATCCTATGTCAGCATCATGGCAAACTCTCATCCCCCAGCCTGAAAGAATCTAGCTCTTCTCCAGACTTCTACAGATTTGTATACTGGAATTTTGCTTGGAAACCGCAGAAACCCCTTTTCAACAGCAAAGTTCTTGCACTTGTTTGTGTCTCAATTTACCTATGTATAAAGTGAGGGATAATAATTCTCTCCTACCTTGCTTTGAGGTCTCTTTAATTAATTAATATTTTTAGAAGTACTTTAAGATCCTTAACAAGAAGGGTGCTACAATAAAGCTGGTGTGCTCGTATATTGTTAATATTAATACTTTACATTATATAAAATATAACGTATTAATATTGTCTTTCTATAGCTTGCTGCCCCATATCCTCGATCCCTTTTGTCTCTCTTCCTATGGGCATACTGCTGTCCCTCCTTGTGAGAACTGAAAATCCATCCATGTGACTACAACATCTGTAATTGAGGGACATTGCGTGTACATATTAGGGCATTAATGTTAATATTTTGTATCAAATATAACACAGATGCAAATATAGAGAGTTAGAAATTCTGTGAGATCCTCAGCTCTGAATTTCCTCCCTTTTGCTCATTTAAAATTTCATCTGTAGCACTCCATTAATGTTGGAATTTTTCCTTCTAAAGCCAGATTCTGAAAAGATAGAGGGTCAGGTCCACCTACTAAAAGGTGCCTTCAGTGAGTGTCCAAGAAATAACTGCATATAAATGCCCATGCACACTGTGTGAATATGTAGATGACTAAATTGCCTCGTAAGTGTGTGAGAGAGAGAGAGAGAGGTCCATTTTTTTCAAAATTAGGCTGTCATGTTCCAAATGTTTAAAATATGTTTAAAAATCAATATTAAAATATCATTAGCACACAGCAGAGATGGTGCAACTGAATATTAAATTTACCAAACAACACAGTTTTTAATGATAGCTGATTAATATGAAGGTAATGCTCACTAACCCTGGTAGCAGCCACATGATTCATAAGTAGTCTGCCTTGGAGAACACTATACTTTTAGCAGCAAACCTACTAAGTACACTAAAGTATAACTTCCCTCTTCTCTTGCATGAGGTATTTCAGGAACAAAACCTTCCCTTACACTGTGCAGCTAAGGGTTAGAACCACTTCTGGGCCTTGGATTAGGTTATGCCTATAGAACCCCATACTTCAAAGCAATGAGTGTCAGGAGACTTCTAGACTTGGGATATACCAGTACAAAATACTGGCTGTCTTCCTGACAGAGTCACTAAAATAACATTTCACCCTCTCTTTAGTATATTAGCTTGGTAGGGTCTGAACGGTTAGCACAGAATCAAACCTATTTTATGGAAAAAGAGAAACCACAAAAGAAAATAATTTTCCTGCCAAAGGGACTTTGAGAGTCTATGGATTCCTTCAGAGGAGCCAAGGGAACAACGATTCCAGAACAGTAAAGGGAGAGACCTCCCAGAACTGCAAAGTCCAAATAGAAAGCACTCAATGCATCAACAGCTGCTGCTGCTTTAGATTACTGGAAGGAGAAAACAGGCTTTCAGAAAGAAAGGACGGATGAAAAAAGCAGGCAGAAACCATTGCAATAGCTCCTGCCCTACCTCAGTCTAGCTTACCCTAGACTAATCTCTCTTTTGATGATCTTTACCAACACTGCCGATCAAACTGCCTTTCTCATAAAACTAAAAAAGAATGTCAAAACAGCAAAGTAGTTCTCTGCCACTGGTACCATACACAGCCACTCCCTCCCCCCCTCCCCCCCGCCTCCCCATATTCAGCAGAAGTAGCTTGGAGACCAATTTGCTACCGGACAGATTCTTAGACCTCCTACTAACTGAGGCACTGGCAGGCAACATTATGATGAACTGACATTAAGTTCACTGAACCCAGTTCAGCAGTGACATGAATGGTGTGGGGTAACAGGACCTGCAAATGGGTGCAAGTAGAACATGCACAAGGAGTGTAACCTCTTGCTGCTTTGGTATTCTGTGGTGCCAGATTCATCCCTGCTATAAATGAGTTTGACACCATTGCAGGCGTTGGGAGTTGTACTCATCAAGTCCTTGGAGCACTATAACAGGGGTGTTGGTGCAAATTAAAGTAGGGAACTGTTGTATGCCCTTTTGCTATTTGTTTTTATTCTTTATCAGTTTCCATGCACTCAGCATTTTTGACCTACCTGTTTTGCCCATACTATAAATATCCAGTTTGTACAAGTTACACAAATTTGTCACTCACCCATTTTCTGGCCACCTCACACCCCATGCATAACTGACAGCCCCATTTATATCACTCCTATCCTTATCCGCCATTGCTTGCTTTGGGCTGTATTTGGTTCACTGACTACATTTTTGTTTAAATCACATTTCATTTTAGTTCTCCGGGTTATATCTAATCTCCTCTTTCATCTCATGTGCTTAGGAAGTACAGCAAAGCATTGTGAAGGATCTACTTGATTAAACATATTTCTGCCAAGCAGGCGTTATCACAGCAACTGTAGTCTCTAAAAGGCCCATACTTAAATATAAATAGGATGAGGGTACAGATTATACCATGTGGAATATAAGCAAGATTTTAGACTCATTAGACAATGGACAATCCTTTCAGACCTTAATCCCTCAAGTATTTCATTAATTTCATGAGAGTAAGACAAATAATTCTCTTCAACTCTGTCTGCATGGCACCCAGCACTATGAGGCACTGATCATCACTGGGGTCTTCACATGCTGCCATAGGATAAATAAGTGTTGTCCCTAGATTCATGAAAAACTGTGCATAAAATTGTGCATGCTGAAATTAAATCAGGAATAGGACGGGACACTAAAGATATAAAACAGAGAAGCTGGTGCTTGTTAATCGATGAATTTACCATCTTATTTCAGTGGCTGGATGTGAACATTAAAATTAATTAATCACTTTGAATTTGCAAGTAAGATGAAATGTCTCCGACATGGTGTCACGAGATTAAGATGTGTATCAGATACTTTTCCATACAAACGCTAACATCAAAACTTTTTCATTTGTCAGCAAATCAGAAATTGCAGTGCAGTTACACTTTATATATTTATAAACATATTAAATAAATATATTAATACAGGCACAATTCACATTTTGTCACCTAACTGAGCATTTTCAAATAAAAGATTAAGAGAGTTACTATGAGGAAACAAGCAAGTTAAACTAGCAATTGTAATAGGCAAACAAGCCCTAATTCAATTTCCAGGGAAATCAAAAGAAAGATTCCTATCAACTTCATTGAGTTTTAAATCAGGCAGATTGAGAGGGCTGAGCCTACAGATGAGACAACATCTTGCTTGTGGACAAGACAAAAACAAATCAACTCGTATTTCTAGCAACAAGGGCCCTAAACATCATGATTACTGACAAACAATACATCAGAAGGTTAAAAGGTTCTCTTAGGTAACATCAAAGATAATTGTCAGCATGTTTGGTTACTTCCCTGACATTTTTGTACACCTGTCTGAAGTCAGTGCTTGAGTTGCAAGGGGAGAGCAATAGCATGCTCCAGCTTGGTTTCACATGTTTTCTGTCTGCAGCAGTAAGAAATGTCTGTGACAAACCACTTCTACTGCATCTCAGCATTACCAGAACCACAATATGCTAGAAATCTCCTCAAAACAGGTTTTCTCAAGAAATAGGATTAACAGTCCAAGCAGCATTCCTGAGGATTTTTTTTCTCTGAGTGGTGGCATTACAGATGCTATCAGACAGAAAAAAAAACCTGTGGCTGTTATACTTCCTTCAGCCATCCCACTTTCACGCTTTCCCCAGAGACTGTATCCTAACCTGTAAATATAAGTCTGAGATTCTTGATTTCTTTTCCCCCCTCACCATTCCATTAGAGATGCATACAAAAAAAATGGTAAATACACAACTAATCAGAAAGTTGGCTGTATATGTTTCCATTCTTTATACCATTGTCTTGCTCTTCTTTCTTTCTATATATATATATATATTTCCCAATTTCTTCCTTTTCCTGTCTGCATTCCATTTTATCTCAAGATTTTAATTTTCTGTCTCTATTTTCACTGATCCTTGAATTACTTCCCTTCAGAGACTCAGCAGTAATTCCTACATTGCCAGATCCATCAGTTATAAATGAGTTATTAGGCCCTCCACCACATTGTTAACCTGTGCTAGACTCATCTGAAGAAGTGGGTTGTGCCCACGAAAGCTCATGATATCATCTACATGTTTTGTTAGTCTCTAAGGTGCTGCAAGACTGTTTGGTGGTTTTTTAAGTTTTTTTCACTTCCAGACTAAAATGGCTACCCCTCAGAAACTCCTCCACCTCTGTTGTCAGCCCTTTCTGCTGAGCGGCCCATGCACAAGTGGCTGCAGATAACCAGGATGTGAGAGAGAGCGAGTGGCAGTCATTCAGTGCTGACTGGCATCTGTATTTTGGTCATACTGCTGTTCACTGCTTGCAGTGAATACTGACTTTGAGTCACTCCCAATCCCAGCCGCCACCAGAAAGTAAAGAAGAACATGGAAATAAACCTCAAGAAAGTTGACCAAACTTTTTCTAACATTAAAGGTAGATCAGGTTGAGTTCTGGACAAAGGTTTGGATTGGTTCTTTTTTGTCCAATCACCTCCTCATGATAAGCACATAGAGACTGAAACTTTAAAAGAAACTTAATCTGGTCTCTGAAATCGGTTCCCTATAATTTTCATATCACAATATATTGTTAGTTAATTTATTATGTTTATTCTTCAGCTTACATGGCACCTATGATAGATACTCTAGGCATTCCCCAGGATTACTCTTCCTTTAATATCCATTCTTGGGGTTCTCATCCCTATTGTTGATGCAACATCTGTCCTCAATGTCATGCCTATAATCCTATACAGTACCTCTGGGACTCTGAGGCATGAGTTTTCAGGCACTGAATGGATCCTTTTTTCTTAAGCACTCCCTTGAATGCCAGACATTATCACCATGTGGTAATGAATGATTTGCGTATGTGAATAAGACAATACAGAGGGGAGATGTATAGTACTGGGCCTCTATGATATTTGTATGTTATCTTTTTAAAAGCCCTTCCCTGAGTCCTCTGGCTGCTGACTGTCACCTCCAAACATACTGGTCACCTCTGGTCCTTGCAGAGGCACAAGCCTCCTGTCTCACTGGTTACCACTGTGCCTGTCCATTATGTTGCACAAATGAACTATTCTGAATCCTTGCTAGACCCCCATTTCCTTTGCCCTGTGACATTGCTGCTAGCTAAGTAGATGACTATGCCCATGGCCTGCCACTTCTTTTTGGTAAAACCCCCACCTGTAGCATAAGAGCAGTGTTTTGTCTTGCAAGTGTGGGCTCTACTGATCTGAGCGGACATCAGTGACATAGTAGGTGGAGGCAGCATGTGCAGCCAGAAAGTAGTCTGTGACTTCAAACCTTCAACCCACGCACAGCACACTTTGAAAAGCTACTGAAAATGAACCCCGTCGAACGAAACACCCAGTTTCCCCACTCACCACGTTTGAAAATGCCAATCCACATGTGCAAAATTACAAGTGGTTTCCAGAAGCCACATGTGAAAATTGCATTCTTAAACTTCATCAATTTTTTTCAGTCCATCAAGGTTGAAATACTGTATAGTCAAATAATTTCCTCTAACTAATTACCTTTATCTTTGTTTCTCCCTCATTTTAGATGATAGACATGATGTATTTTGTCATCATTATGTTGGTGGTTCTGATGAGCTTCGGTGTTGCAAGGCAGGCAATTCTCTTCCCCAATGAAGAGCCTTCATGGAAGCTGGCAAAGAACATTTTTTACATGCCCTATTGGATGATCTATGGGGAAGTGTTTGCAGACCAGATAGACCGTAAGCAAGTTTATGATTCTCATACTCCAAAGTCAGGTATCCAATTTTGATCAGGCGATGTCTTACAAGATCATTTGTGTGTTCTCAATAAATGGCTCGAAATAGGGGACTCATTCACTGAAGAAGATATTCACAGAAAAGCTATTACTTTTAGCTGCTAATATTGGGGTACCAATTTCTGCACTGCTAAATTTTATCTTTCATATAGACATACATAAATAACTTTTCAGGTGATTGATTCTTTTTAAATGCTCAAGGGTATGGGTGGGGGAAGAAAACCTAGGTATACAAGAGGAGTTCATGGGTATATCTAGGACATATAGCACTCCACTCCTTTTCCATCCATTGGTTTAATTTTGGAATGAATTCACCAGTTTTGCTTAACTTGATATTGAGAGTCCAGTCTCAAAATATAGAGCCATCTTTTCAGCTGGTGAAAGTTGGCATAGCTACCTTGAAGTGAGTGGAGTTATGCTGACTTACACCATCTGAAGATTTGATCCACTGAGTTTTGCTTTCATTGGGACCTGTTCAGCACTACCCCCCTTCGGTTAAATCATGTGATGCAACCCTTTGTGAATGATGGACATATTACTAAAATTTTGTTTAATTATTTATTGAGAGGCTTGAAATTGTGCTCAGTTCCATGCAAATAGAATGGAAGTCACCCTTTCCTACACATTTATTTGGCCGGCCATCTGGAAAATGCCAGTTTTCTATTTAACATTAAACCTCCTGGTGCCATCAGGCACAGTACAGAACAGGAGATAAGTGATAATGCTAAAAGATGCAATGTGAGGAATGGGAAAAACTAAGAACCCACCCTTTCAATAAACACGGACATGCAAGAGATGCTCTGCCCCTTCATTTCTACTTAAACAGGCATAGGTCTTGGAAGCATTTACAGATTAATCCTCTCTCCTAATGGCCGAGAGAGACATTGAATCTATATAAACATATTAATTCAAATACTAGGTTACAGTCTTAAAGGAGGATTGTGCTTGCACAATATATCATAGGCTCATTCGACACTGAAGAATTTAGACTGGTTTGTTCACTTTCCCTAGGGTACGTCTACACTGTATGCTTATTTTGGAAAAAGCTATTCTGGAAGATATCTTCTGGAATAGCTTTTTCAAAATAGAGCATCCACACTACAGGGAAGCCTCCAAATTAGTCCAAGGCAGGATTCCCTAATGTGGATGCGCTACCTCGATTTAGAGCCCCATGAGGCACTGAGGAGGAATAACTTAGAATGGCCTTAGTGAGGAGTTATTTTGACATAGCAGCAGTGGAGCATCCACACATACCCCCTTCCAAAAGAGCTTTTATGGAAAAGGTGTTATTCCTTGTGGAATGAGGTTTGCCAACATTGGAAAAAGCCTTCTGTTATTTCGATTTTCTTTCTAAATGACACAGTTGCTGTGTGGACGCTAGTATTGTTTTTCCGGAATAACGGCGCACACCCCTAGATTGTTTGGAGATCCAAAAGTAATACATATATCACCATTAATCCCTTTTAATGCCTTTTACATGTACACTGTGTGTTCCAGGAAAGGTGACTCAGCGAGTCCTATGTGCATTCTTTCCCCCTCGTGTCCATGCAACTCTACATCAAATGCAAATAGAATCTCCTTTTATGGTTACCCCTCCATTTTGTTCTCAATGGCAATGTGGCATGCACGCAAATAAACAGCTTGAAACACAGCAAATTTCTCCCTCTATTTACCTTTCCACTTGGTTCCATCTTTTTTTTTTCCCCCTCCTCCAGAAATCCATTTTAATTCCAAGGGTATAATAGTTGGGGGCTGATATCATCCCTTTAACTGTGACTCACTTTTACAAATGGAATTGTCTGTCCTTCTACAAGAGGCCATTTATTGATGTTGTACTAAGAAACTAGCATAGTGCAACGAGTGCGGCAATTTGGCTGGATAAGAGGTTTTCTAAATGAAGTGCTGATTATAGTTTAGAACCCTGTAATCGGGGAGAGATTATTTTAACATGAGTGGAGTATGGCTACTGGGAATCTGTAACAGGCTGGCAGACTCTCTGTCTTTGCATAGGGATCCAAGGCTAATCTAGTGAATTTTCCTGATGTCCAGTGCTTAAACCTTGTATAAGGAAGCAGCTGAGTCATAAAAGCAGGTGCATCATCTTAACTCCCAGCAAAAATAAAAGTTGTTGTTTTGTCCCTCTATCAGGCCCTACACAGTACTCAGAGAGAGAGAGAGAGAGAGAGACTGATTGTGCAAGGCATTAAGAGTCTGCCACTCTTTCAGTGTTTTTCAGTACATCACAAATTACATGCAAGATGCTGTATATGTGAGGATAAATTGACTCCAAAATGTTACCCGTGAAATAGAGTGAAGAATGCACTGATTAACGGACACACAATTGTCTTATTTTTTTGGATATTATTATTTTTTTCACTGGAAATGTTCTGCCATATATTCTCTACACTGTTCTAAGCTAAATCAGCCACTGTATTCTATTTAGAGTGACTGTACATTCTCAAATGTGATTCTAAGCTGGACTGTCCTAAAGCTGTCTGCCACCTCTAAAATATAATCGGATGTCACAACCTGTGGTTTTACTTTTCTTTTCATATTAAATTGAAAGGAATGCTCAGATTTTTTTTTTATATATATTTGTGTTTTGGCCATGAATTCTGGATTCTGCCAGAGTGTTGGTCTCTGACATATTATGAAATGGAGCAGCATTCTACAGATTATTCATGCCTATTTGAGAAATGTACAAAAAGTGTATGTTACTCTAAATTTTTTTTTCCTTTTATCTCTTTCTGTTGATTTGTGAAGCATGCTGTAAGGCTGGCCAAATCCACCTCATCAATTGGCAGTCTCTCCATCTGGTAGATCTGCTCTTATTTTTAATTTTCTCAAAATACTGCACTCTTAAAACACTAAGCAGTCATATTTTTCTAATTTACTGCATGGACTATATGTGTTTATATAAAATCAATGAATGCCTGCATTTGCTTCACGTGAAAAAAAATTCTTAATTGAAATGTGTAGAGATGTTCAACAATGTACTGTGAACAATGAAATCTCACTTGCAACTCAAAAGCAAGGACAGTTATACGCTCATTTCTTGGAGTTAATATGTAACCAAGCAATATGTTCTATTACATATGCAGTATACATATACACTCTATACTCATATAGATTATTGGCTAGAAATCAATCATAAAAGAAAAAAATATAGAGCAAAACTTCTAAGATTACGTTTACAATATGTTCAAATGTTAAAGTTAGTCCTAAAACTGAAATGAAAAATCTGCTTCTCTCAGACACTATCTTGTTTATTGCAGAAGAACTGGCTGGATAAAACAGGGAAACTAGCACTGATTGATAGTGATTCCCAGTCAACTGCTGATTAGTTGTTTCAATGCACTTCTAGAGGACAAGTGTCCTCATCATAAAATTTGCTCCTGCAGTTTGTACTAATATATACCCTTGTTGGAAATCTGAACAGAAAACCCAAAAATTGAATTTCCACAAAGAATTTTATTCTCACTGTTAAAAGCTGTCCCTTCAGGGAAAAAACAGGGGGCAGGGGGCTTGGGAGGGGGGAGACTGAGATGGCATCAAAGGAAACCTGATGCTGTTGTCTATAGAGTTGTTCTATAAACAGAGGGTGAATTTGGTTGGTAATTTTTATGTGATCAGATAGTAACTGTACAATGACATCTTGATGGACAGCAGTCATCATTAAAATCCAACGCCTAACATTCTTCCTGGACTTAAAATATAGAATAACTGTGATGGCTGTTGGCAGATATTGACGTTTTAATGGCAACCCTTGTATTGTTGGCTCATTGTCTTCTATATAAAAATTTGCTTCATGTATAGATCAAAACAAGTTTTTCTTTCCACCTGACAGCATTTCAAAAGCAATCTGAGAATGAAGAATCAATCTGGATTCTTTCTGCTCCATACATCCCCTTATGGAAAAATCCCATCGAATCATAATAAATAGATAATAGACATTATGGGCCAGATTCTCTTCCCATTTACATTTGAGTAATGCCAGCAATTAGAATGGGGCCACTTCAATGTATAGTCGTTATATGCAAGAGGAGAGTCATTTCTAACAAGTCTTCATAGGTTTTTGGACCATCATAGAGAATGTAATAGAAAATTACATCCTCATTATAGAATGCTCTAAAGAGAGGGAAAACTCTGATCTCAAATCCCCAACCATGGGTTAAAGGAAGTAGTGTGTTTGGTAGTGGTTGGAGGTCCACCAGGTCTATGGCAACAAAGTGGAAAGAAAGTGAACAAGTATTTAGTCTAATTGAGGAAAGGCATTTTGACTGTAAAATGTGACAGTGATGCCAATTGCCCTGTATAGTGCTTATCAGAGCAAGATATCTAGAAGAATATAGAATTCTATAGGGTGGCTAAACAAACTATAGGAAGGGTGTATTTTTCTGTTAAATTTTATGGACCCAATTCACACTTCTCTTAGCTTAATGGGGCCTTACAGTGAGTATAAATTGCATCTGTATCCACTTGAAAGCCACTTAACACTGACAGAGCAAGATAAAAGTAAATATATGTAAGTGAGAATTCCAGGCTTGTAGATTTTATAATAATTTGCATTGAGCCTTATTACAATACTAGCCAATTAGCCCGCCATAAAATGGGATTTTCAGGTCTCTCCTCCACGTCAGTCTTCTCTCCTGAGCCTCTGGTCTCTCTCTCGCTCTCTCCTCCTCCTCCTCCTCCTACTGCCTTCCCTTCTCTTTCTCAGCGCTCCTTCGCCTTCTCTCTCTCTCTCCATCTCTGTCTTTCTCTTCTCCCCCTCCTGCCTCTCACTCTCTCTCCGCTCTCCTCTGTCTCCGTCGGGGATGCACGCTTGTCCAGGCCCTGCTCCCTGGGCATATACGTCACCACCTCGCTCCTCTTCACCTCCCACCATGGCGCTCAGCTGACTTCTGTGCCACTCAGCCAGACCGCCACGCGGGAGCAAGTGGCGCAAATGGCCTCTCTCTCTCTTCTCTTCCTACTGCCTCGCCCTCTCTCCCTCTCAGCTCTTGTCCACCTCCTGCCTCTCTCTCTCTTTCTCGTCTCCCTCTTCTGTCTCTCAATCTCTCTCTCGCTGTCCTCTGTCTCCTCCGCATCCTCTGTGTCTGCTCCGCTTTCCTCCTTTTGAATCTGGCACCCTTTCCTGATGTGGGAGGGAATCTGGCACCCTTTCCTGATGTGGGAGCATTGGCCTGCTAAACCTAGAGTTCAATCCTTGAGGAGGCCATTTGGGGCAAAAATCTGTTAGGGATGGTCCTGCTGTGAAGGCAGGGGACTGGACTTGATGACCTTTCAAGGTCCCTTCCAGTTCTAGGAGATAGGTAATCTCCATTCATATCAAGACGTCAGAGACACACGCTCGTCCAGGCCCGCCCCCTGGCTGTTCCCTCTGGGCGGCGCTGTTGCCTCCCGCCGTGGTGCTCGGCTGACTTCTGTGCTGCTCAGCCGGGCCGCCACGAGGGAGCAAGCGGTGCAAGTGGCCATTTGGGCCCCAAGCTCCCCATGTAGCACCCCCATGCCGAGCGCCATGGCGGGAGGCAACAGCGCCACCCAGAGGGACCAGCCAGCGTTTCAACGTTACAGAGTCACAGACATTGGGCTACTATATTACAATATATTGTAAGTTTCAACTTTTTAAAATTTCTCTGGAACTTTCTCATATGGATCATCACCAACAAGAAGTATTCTAGAATTAGAACTAATTTTGTACAAGATGGAATGAAATGCACCTTTTTTCTTCCGTGACTCTACTGTACATGAACTCCACATCACTGCCCAGATTTTTTATTACGCTAGACAGAGATACTGGGTGATATTCCTATGAGGCCTCTGTACCACTCTGTGTTGTCTTTTTCCTCTTGTTACAAACATGTTTATTGTTCTTAATATATGGAGAAGGAAGAAACTAGAATTATAGAGAGCAAGTGTAGAATAAATAGACTTTTTGTAAAAATGTGACTAAAGCACCAATATTGTGAGGCAGAACATATATTTTCAGGAAATGTTTTAGCACAAGCCAGGACAAAATGTTAAATACAAGAACATGGTTTACTTAGTCAGCTCATGGTGCTGAACAATGTCCCTTCCAGCTCTACATTTCTATGACTTAATATCAGAGCAATACTATCTATTAATGCTAAAACAATCATTTAAAATAATGAGGTATCGTCACAGTTCCCTGATGGGTTTTTTCCACTAGTGGCTAAAGCAAGGATAATCAGGGTTCACAGATTTTAGTGCCTTCTTTGTCTCTGATCACTCTAAAGCAGTCATTCCCAAACTTTTCAGCATCACACCCCCCCTTTCTGATTTTTGAAAAATCTTCATGTTCCCCCCCCCCTCAAAAAAAAAAACTTGTTGAGCATCTTGTTGTTCAGTATCATTCATTTGGTGAATGAGGATAATTAATAACTAACTCACAAGTTTGCTTAGCATGTAATTAATGGCTATAAAGTACTTTAAGATCCTTGATGGAATGTTCTGTGGAAGTGGAAGTATTAAGATGGAAAAAACACCAAGTTATCAATAAGGATATAAGTACATTTCAGATTTCTGGAGCATCACAAAAAATAATTAATATTCATATTGCCTTCATCTTGAGAAACATGACTGTACGTACCCATTAAGCAGTTCCTTCTAATAACATATAGCACACTATAGAGGTCTTATCCATTTTTAAATGCAAAGCTTTATACATAAATTGTTTTTGCTAACTATGTAGTACCTTTCTCTCTCTCTTTTGGGGCAGCAGATGGGGGAGAGATTTGCAACAGTCCTTTCACAAGTCCTCAGCTAAATGCACATTAAAAATTAGCAATGCCCATGTCATGGCTGGTGTAATTACATTAGAGAAATAGACCTTGGAGTAAACATTGCCCTGGGTCTAAATTTTGCAGATGCTTTAGGCCTGAACCACTCAGAGATGTGGGTTACAGCTGTTTGCTCTCATGGGATGAGCTAAGCTGGGCTATGCAAGAGGAAGGGCTGGAGAGCTGAGAGGAAAGACTTGTACAGGAAGCTGCAAAAGTGAGCATGGAAAAGGAAGGGAAAATAGCATAGGAGGGCAGTATGAAAGAAGAAAAAACGGTGCAAAAATAACTGTTTTTACAGATATCAGGATGCAGGGTCCTAAAATTTAGTGAAGTTGCACATGTGTAACTGAAATTGGGGATGGGCCCTGTAGAGCCAAATTGTTAAAAGAAAACTCTGAGAGCTATACTTTCATTTAATGGATTCCTATGTATCCAACTAGCCATGTCCCTGTGCAGTCACCTAGGCTGTGTCTAGACTGCATTTTTTTTCAAAAAAAAGTAGCCTTTTTTTTAAAAAAACTTCACCTGCGTCTAGACTACAGCTGCGTTCTTTCGAAATTAAATCGAAAGAACGTGGCTTTTCTTTCGATAGCGGTACTCCTCATTTCATGAGGAAGAACGCCTTTTTTCGAAAGAGAGCATCCAGACTGCCTGGGTGCTCTCTTTCGAAAAAGCGGCTCACTTTTTGAAAGAAGAGGTTGCAGTCTAGAAGTTCTTTTTCTAAAGAAGCTTTTTCGAAAAAAAGCCTCTTTCGAAAGAGGCTTGCAGTCTAGACGTAGCCCTAGTGTATACATGCAGTTGTAGTAAAAAGCTTCAATTCAACAAAACACTTAACCTGCTTAAGTGCTATGCTGAATCAGGGCCATAGCGTGCACAAATGTAAGCAATTTGAAACTAACATTGCAACTCTGTTTTGAAAATGTTTGTCATTGTGACCCAATTCTGCCTTAAAAATACAAAATAAATGCATTTCTCAAAATCTGTTTTTAAATGGCTAAATAGAATTATGTTATCTTATGCCAGCATGAGCATGTATAATTATTGTCTAAACAGAATACTAAGAAATTTGTATATAATCTCTATTAAATAGAGTCAAGCAGTTTGGAGCAGCTAGTCACAGTCAGACTATTTGGTGTTTCATAGCATAAGAGACTTCTGTGGTACTGGAATTGTTCCACCAGTGCCTCTGTGTTTCTCATTATCCCTAGGGTGGGTTTTTGTGGCACATGCTCATGTTGTACCTGCACATTTCAATATGTTGCTGCAAACATCTCTTTAATATAGATTGGACACTTCACAATACAAATTGAGCATGGGGTATTTTGCTTGCTTATTTGTAAGTATTTGATTATAGACTTGTCAGGGAGCTCAGATTTTCTGGTACCTACCACAATTCAAATGAAAACACCCTCTGTGATGGTCCATGCATCAGAAACAGAAGAAAAATGGTCTTTATCTTAGGGGAGGCTGCACTGTACTGGGATCTAGGAGACCATGAGTTCTAAGGTCACCTCTTGCACTGCCTGCTGTTCATGTTTCTGTGCACTTCAGTCATTATTACTGAGCATATCCTCCGACACTCTCTTAGCCTATCAAGGAGAGAGGCAAGTATCGTTCTCCCATTTCACAAAAAAATTAACTGAGATTTGGACAAGATCTCTCACACAGTAGAACCAGGAATAGAACCCAAGTCTGTAAGTCAACAGATCCAAGGTTGAGTTATGCTGCCTTTAAGAATGAAGATACCAAATCTATGTACTTGGCTAACCTGTCTTCAATCAGTAAATTAGGCTCCTCTCCCAGGGCAAGAACAGAATCAGTTAATTCTGATCACCCACCATTCTACTGTTGTAGCAAATAGTTGTATAACTCATTGACAGTGTGTGTCACTTTTCCCCCAAAGCTGGCCCACATGGGGGCTGACACACATCTTGCTTTAGTTCAAGTGGTAGAGGTCTATGCTGTATTTAAAGGGTCAGTGTTCATGTGGTAGGGATCTTATGATTGTATATGGTAACATTTCTGTTTTTCTAGTTTTCTTTTTAAAGAATTGCATTTATTTAATAAGCAATAAAAATTATCTTTAAGCAACAATTGAATAGTTTAAAAGACTGCAAACTGTAATTTCTGGTGTGATGTGCAACAAAACATAGGTGTTCCATATTTGGGTCATTTGTCTCAACTGAATTGTTTCAGGCACATGTGAAGGGTGAGAGGTATGCTTGATTATAGCAGGGTAGCTGCCCATAGGGTACCTCATAAAATTGATACTGAGTTGTCACTTAAAAGCAGCTGACTGAAACACAACAGGCATAGGCAGAAAGCTTTTGGAAACCTGCATGGAGAAAACCAAACACCTGTGTATGTATAAAACCTGTGGAATGAAAGCAATTAGAGAGCTGTTGTCATGCTAAGTCTAATTGTCTATCGTACTGTATAACACAAACTGACAGGACTACATTAATTATGTTTTAAATCCTCTGTAGGGTGCTGCTATCTTAAGGGAGGCTGGAGAGAAATCCTCTTTGTCTAGATATTTAAAGCTTAATATTTTAGTTGAAAATCCTTTTTTTTAATTAGAAAACTAGGATAAATGGTGCCAGAGTTTGGGCTAATATTTGATTTCCCTCATCTATGCGACACAATATGCTTTTGAAACCTTTCTTTCAGCATACATCAAGAGGTTATGTGGTGTATCAACTGATTTTGTGCATTTCTTGGAGTTTTTACAGGGGCAAGTTATGAATTAGGCTTTGTATCCTGCTGGACTATCGTAGCGTGAAATCAATGCATACACACAAATCGCTCTCCCAACCTTCCTCCCACCCCACCAGAATTTTAAAAGCACTTTGTTTGTTTGTGGTTTGATCCTGAAAAGTGCTGTGCACTCTTAACCCCTGTTGTATGAGGCTGAGGCAAATCAGCACTTCACAGAAAATGCTTGCGAGTCTCAAGGCAGAGAGCCCTTGATGCCTACATGAAACTACAGTTTGAAAAGCTAAAGGAAACATGAAATAAGCAGCTAATTGAAAAGATCTGTTAATAGCATGTTGTTTGTTTGAAGAAATATTCTCTTTGAATTCATCCCAGAGAGAGAAGTTTGGATCCCTCCCTCCCCCCCCCCCCCCCCCCCCGTATGTGGGGAAGACTAATAATGAGCATTAGCATATGCACATGGCTACATACAAAGCACAGCTTTTGCAGAAGGGTATACGTGAAATTGATTGTTTTGACAATGTTAAGCATTTTCTCTGGGTGGTGGTTGTATATTTTACCCTGGGGTAGTAAGTCAAATATTCACCTCTCCCTATAACTGCATCAAGTACAGATTTAACAGGATAACATTTTCAAACACTGTCCAAAAAACCAAAGCCTCAGGACTACTTGATACCACACAAATAACAATATATCATCCACAACTGATTCCAGTAGTTTGTGGGTCAGGCCCAGAGTAAACACTTTGAAAATCTCACCTACATCAGAAAATCTGTGATGTACAAATCAAGTACTATTTCTTTTCAGAGGTGCTCAGTGTTTGCCAAACTCTGATCCCACTGAAGCCAGTGGTAAAACTCCATTGACTTCAGTAGGAGAACTATTAGGCCAATGCTGAGTTCGTTTGAAAAATCGCACCTTAAATCTTGATCTTCTTTGAAGGGAATGGTGAAAAGCTATCAATAATGTTCATTGTGTCATGCTAATATTGAAGGGATATATGTAAGCCACTTCTTCAGTACAGGAAAGGTACAGAAAAATTAGTCGCCAAGTAACATGGTGAGAGCAGGGACCACCACATGTTATAAGGCTCACCACTTAAGTTGCTCCAGGAACCCAAAGCAAAGAAGGTGCTCTGACATTACATACCTTTTCCCTGACAGCTAAGGCCCATTTTAAAACACGGCTGATGTGGTGGATATATTGAGGCCATGGCTGCTATAGCCAACCTTGGTGGGTTTATGGTCTCACAAAAGGCTACTCAGCACTTCATTTCTCTTGCTGATCTTCAAGAAGAACCTTACCAAATATAACAGTATTAAATGTATCAAGCTAATGGGGCTGCTGTAGTATTTTGGAACACTTTTTTTTTACATTGCCTTATTCAGACCAGCTTTTAATGATGACAGAGTGCTTAAATGGATAAGACGGGGATGTAGATTTCTTGAGACCAAAAGGCCAATCGGAGTTATGAACTGAATTCATATTTATAAAGGGAAGTCTCTAGACAAAATGTTATCAGAAAACTTAAAAAATCCTTTCTCCCTTCCCCCACACTTCCACAAAATTAGTACAGAATGTGTTTGAATCTAAAAGCGCCACTGCCTACGTGATCCTATGCCTGGTACAATAAATACTTGATTATCTCCTGCATTATTCTAAGCAGGCAGTCAAAAGTCCTTTATAGCAAAGGGTCATTATAAACATTTTTCCATGATGGTTCTCATATGAAATTATTTGGCCATTACAATTGCTCAAGAATCTAATACCTTTGTGCTGTTGATAGAAGGGACTGCAGATCAATTAGCAAAAGCCAAAATATTCATTGCAAACAGAAAATAAACGCTAGCTCATAGGGATAAGCATTTTGGTCAGTTCAGATGCAAACTTATAATTACCACCAGTGAATAGCACTATTTCAGAAGCAGCTTGACAACTTAATGAGGGATGGGCAGCTTCAACTAAACCCACTCAAACTATATAGACTTCTTGAAATTTCTCAGGGAAAATCTTGATGCTGCTAACAGAAGAGCATTCAATATCAAGAGCAATAGCTTGCTTGTATAATCTATAGTGAATTTGACAGGTGTTTGATCACAGCATGAGGCAAGTGCATAACCAAAACCTCTTGGGGAAGCATCATCCCACTGTGCTTTGGAAGATTGGGAGGGAACGTTCATAAATATTTAAACGGTTTCATAGTTTATGCTGAAAATTAGGTTTCTGTCTCATTTGTTTGTTTATACCATTTCTTCCCAGCTCCTTGTGGCCAAAATGAAACTAGAGAGGATGGCAAAATAATCCAGCTGCCCCCCTGCAAGACAGGAGCATGGATCGTTCCTGCCATCATGGCATGCTATCTCTTGGTTGCAAATATCCTTCTGGTGAACCTTCTCATTGCTGTTTTTAAGTGAGTGGCAGACTGATGCATGTGGATTCAGGCGGTTGTGATGGTAATGTTTTCCTGGGGCTCCATGTGTTATGAAGCTGTCGCCACCACCTGAAAAAAAACCCTGCCTTTCACCTTTCTGGTGACCAGTCCCTAATCACGCAGCTTAAGAACATAATTTTAAGTATATACACACAGCTCCTTATGCAACATTCATACATCTCTTTTGCAATAGATATGATGACCACTGTGATGCAGGCTTTAATTACAGACTTTATATGAAATTCTTTTGATGAATTCATAGGCTCCCTTTACTATCCAGAGGTCCTGGGGTCTGAATGATGATTTGGCTAGCATGATAGCCTTTGCAGGCTGCTATGCTGTTCCCTGGGGAGATTTATTACAGGTGGGAGTGACAGAGTAGATTGTCTCCAGACAGGGACCAATAAAGTGGCAGGTGAACCTGATGTCTACCTGTAGTCCTGGGCTTGAAGGGGCATCAGCATGGAGTACTGCTTTTGATAGTGTAAAAAGGGAAAATAAAATGTTTTAAGCAAAATGTCTCAAGTATTGATATTAGCACATTTCAGTTATTTTTAAAATTAAAATGTTTCTGTAATTTTACAGGATTTTTAAATTGGCTTACATATGGCAAGAATAAATACAGATGTATAGAATCTAGCATGCAAATGTATCCTCTTACATGACCAGAATAAATCATGCATGCAAATCATGAATCAAAGACCTGAAACAGGCTACAAATACAATAAAAACTAAGGTATTCGAATGGTGAGGGGTGCCAGCTGATGTCGGTCCATCGGTTTCCAGGATATGAGGTGGCTATCTAATCCTTTAGAATGTGTGCTGTCCACACTACAGAGATCCATTGGAACTAAGATCAAGGAAGTCCTGCATTCTAATTTCATCTGTGGTACACATTCACTTAATTTTTCTGTGTCTCACTTTACCCATACAAAAAATGTGGATAACAACATTTTGTGAGCCTAACTAATGGTGTAAAGGGTTTATATATTGATATTCTGTCATTCCTATGTTTGAAATGGATGGTACAGATATTGTGCTTTCTTGAGAGAATGGTGTATCTTGTCCTGTTTTTTTTTTATGAAAAATCTCTCTTGCTAGGAACTGTATTATGTGGAGGAATACCAGAAGATGGTTTCAATCTCACTTTATTTTCCTTTATCTCTCTCCTTTTTCTTTTAGCAACACTTTTTTTGAAGTCAAATCTATATCCAACCAAGTGTGGAAATTTCAGAGGTATCAATTAATCATGACTTTTCATGAACGGCCAGTCCTACCACCTCCTCTGATCATTTTCAGCCACATGACTATGATTTTCCAACACCTCTGCTGCAGATGGCGGAAACATGAAAGTGACCAAGATGAGAGAGACTATGGACTAAGTAAGATTCAGCCAACTCACACCTTTAGAGAAAAAACATGACTTTCAAATTCATTTGATGGTCCTCAAAGTTTGAAGGATACATATAACCTGTACTTAAGTATTATAATAATCTTTTCATTGAGAAACAACTACATAGGCACACAAATGCTACCTGAAATTAATCGTTCAATTTTACCAGTGTATCTCTGAAAAGACAAAACCAAGTCATGTGTTCAGTCTCACCCCCCCCCCCCCTTTACCACTGCTCAATATACAAACATATTCTTATTCCTTCCACTTGACAACAGGGAATGATGAAACTTGAAAATTTTGAAAACAGCACTGGGCCCAGCAGAGATGCTAAGAATTTAAATAAAATTAATAGTCTTTGTTTGGAAGATGTTAGAAATAAAAGAACTCGCCCAAACTTTTCCTAGTAAGATACGGTTCATAAGAACAGCCAGACTGGGTCAGATCAGTGGTCCATCCAGCTCAGTATTTTGTCTGCCAACAGCGGCCAATACTAGATGCCTCAGAGGGAGGGAACAGAACAGATATTCCTCACATGATCCCTCCCGTCACCCACCTCCAGACAAACAGAGGCTAGGGACACCTTTCCTACCCATCCTGGCTAATAGCCATTGATGGACCTAACCCCCATGAATCTATTTAGTTGTTTGTTTGTTTTTTGAACCCTGTTAAAGTCCTAGCCTTCACCACATTCTCTTGCAAGGAGTTCCACAGGTTCAAATTTAGAGTTCAAATTTGGCTAAGGGTGAGGCCTTATTTTAAACGAATTCATCAAACCCTTATAATGATTTTGTAGAAAAGTAGGATGACATTTTCAAAGTCACATTCATCCAACTGCTAAAATTTGCATCAGTAGTTCTGTGTGCACAATATTTATCAGCCTACCTGATGGCTAAGGGTGATAATTTAGTAGCTGATTCTCATACAAAAGTATGTGATTTAGATACAGCTTTTAAAAGTTTTGCCAACATTCTACAATAATAAAAATCAAGATTTTGTTTTTTATAAATGTGTACTTAGTCAGTGTTACACTCCTCCTATCATTTCCACAGAATTATTCATAACCGAAGATGAACTGAAAAAAGTGCATGACTTTGAGGAGCAGTGCATAGAAGAATATTTTAGAGAAAAGGATGATAGATTCAATTCGTCCAATGATGAAAGAATACGTGTCACTTCTGAAAGGTGATTTTTTTATGTGGTTTGGTTGTATTTATTCAATACATTATGTATCTTTAAATGTGTTCCGGTTACCATTGCTACTCTTTTTTCCTCTCCTTGGCTACTTTTTAATTAACCTTTAAGCCTAGAAACTACAGTTGGTTGGAAAATGTACCCCTTTTTTTACTATGGATTTTCATACAGATTAAGAAAGTATGAAATATTTAGTCAACCCAGCTAGAAAATAATATAAATAACAAATCCATGTATTCTTCTTATATCCTAGCTTTCCAAATCATACCCCTAGAACATTGGTGGTTAAAATACAACCTAGAGTCTCACTGTGGCTATTATGCTCTCTAAGGCAACCTGTAGTTTTAGTGCTGAGATATAGCCCACATAGAGTGGTCAAGAGCAGTGGATGTCTGAACCTGTGGAGTGGAATGGGAGTTCTGCCATTTACTCATTTATTTTGATGGGACCAGCATTTCAACCATAGTGTTTGTTTTCTATCTCTCTCTCAACGATTTAGGTAACTGCAATCAACTCCATTTTATGTAAATTCTTTGTTTCCTGGCAAATTCCCAACACAGATCTCAGATCTCGCTCTTCTCTCTGTTTTTAAATGGGTATTTAGGTAGCCTTCATAACCACAGTAAATGAGCAATTTAGTTAAGTTTGAGCTCCCCATCACAGAGCATGTCTATTGACTCAAGGCATTGTTCTTAATAAATATTTCATGCCAATATCCAGTCATTGTATTCATAACTAACTCATATGAGCCAATAAAAACTCTAATTCTTTCTGTTTATGTTTTTGAAGAGACAAAGAAAGAAATAATTGTAATTTATTTAAAAAAAATGTCTCTTCCAATTATGCTATTTAAAATATCTGAGCAACCCCAATCTTAGCTATTAGAGATATTAGAACCCGGGTCCTCACATTATAGCTGCATTAGAACATGGAGGACCCGGGTTCTAATATCTCTAATAGCTAAGATTGGGGTTGCTCAGATATTTTAAATAGCCCCAATTATTTTAGTTAGTATTTTTGGTAAAACACATTTTATGAACTAGAACCACATATCTTCCCCAGTTCCTTCCCGCCATCTTGAACTCTGGGAAATTTTGGATCTGGACCTCGACTCTATCTAATTGTTCTGAACCAGGAACATAAATCTAACCTATCTATTCTTACCACAAACTAAGGAATGCCCCAAACCCTCTCCAGCTACATAACTCCGGGCTAACTCAATAGAAATTAATAAGCTGCAGAAGACTGAAGCTATATGTATTTACACACCCTATCACTTTTCTATCCCAATGCCTGGTCGTTATCCTATAGCAGAGGCTATAGAGCATTATATCCATTACAACCTTGAATTATATGCAAGGCTGACTTAAATCCACTAAATCTACTTTGTGTGCCATGAAGTGGACTTGAAACAGCAAAAGGCCTGTGGAGAATTCCCTGAGCTGGGGAACTGTCTCCCAGCAGGAAGAAGGCAGCTCTGCCACCTCCTGAATAAGCCACTCCTACCTCTCCAACCCCTAGTGTGATGAATGGGGGAGGAGAGTAAAAGGGGAGAGCAGCACAGCAGAACCTTGCTATTCCAAGTCCCTCAGTAGTGTAAAATGGTACTTCATGCTTGTGGTATAAGTCAGAGCTGCTCCCCTGTTGTCCTGACATGCCCAGATGGCTCAGAATCAGGCTCCCTGACACCCTTTGCTCACATGTGCTGCCCACCTCATCCAGGATTGATGCTTTAGCTTCTTAAACAACTTATTGAACCCTGTGCATGTGTGACTGCGTTTACAGAGTCTGTTCTGTGGCCTAGGTCGAGAAAGGACAATAGTTACATACTATAGATGCAGGCAGGCTAGTTATGGGGAATGAATGAATTAAAGAACGTCTCCAATAATACTACAAGAGGAGATGAGATGTGTAGAGTTTGGTGGGGGGATGTGAGAGCAGGACTGAGTCTTACAGTGAGAATTAGGAGAAGTAATCTCTAGGAAGAAAGAAGAAATTAGAAAACAGTTTGGGGTGGGAGTTCCTATACCTTGATGGAAATCAACCATACTTCAGCCCTAATCCTGGAAAACAAATATATGCTTCACTTGCATTATGTATGTAACGGATAGACACATGCTTAAGCATTTACTGAATCTGGGCCTTGATCTTTCCTTTTGACTTCTATGGATGAATTAATAAAACTTACACCTTTACCTTGGGCTGTAGCTGAAGGGAAAGCCCTATGTACTATTCACAATAAAACACACCACAAAGGAGTTCAGACTTGGTTTCCATGCAGGGCTGCTCACAGAACTGCTGGATCCCTGAGCAAGATCGGGTGGGCCTAGCTCCGGGCCCTTGGAAGGGGCAGGGCCTTGGGTGGAAGAGGTGGAACTGAGGGCTCTCCTCCGCCAGACATCCCTTCAGCGCTGCCTAGTCTTTGGCACTCTGGTGACAATTTAAGGGACCGGTAGCTTCAGCCATTGCTGAGATAGCGGCATCTGGGAGTCCAGGCCCTTTTAAATTGCTGACCCCAAGGCACCGGCCCCTTTTGCTCTAACCTTGCCAGCATCACCTGTCTTAGTGTGTACAATCTTTTCTACTCTCACCAGTTTGTCATAGAAACCTATAATGAAAAACTGAATCGGGAAGGGGGGGGGGGACAACAATATTTTAGCTAATCCCAAAAGTTGATAGTGCACACTAGTCAAATAGCTTAGAAAAATATCTACCTACCTCACTAATAGCTCTCAGGCATTCATCACAATAGTATCTATGGGTTAATGCATGCTTCTGGAGACAAAAATGAAAAGTAACACAAAGTTGAAAGGTGGTTCCTCTTATTATATTATCTAGAAAGGTTAACCTTGTTGCATCTTCGGGAGCCCATGGGGGAGAGCAAGTTGAGATTGATATATGTTTTTACATGAAGTTCCTCTTGTAGAAGAGTTACAGTCCATTCTCTTTGGAATCCTTATTTAATAAACAATAAATGACTGTCAGCAAGCAGCTTAATTCAGCAGCCTGGCAGTGAAGCATTATATATTTACATGAGGATAAATTACTTTACTTAAACTATATGCAGCCATTTGCTCAGTCTATTCTGCAAACATTGCTTTCTAATTGACAGTCAAGTCCTGTTTTGAAGCCAATGAAAAAAACTGCCATTGACTCCAAAAAGAGGAGGATCAGACCTTAATAGTTTTTAAGGAGTGGTTGAGCAATGAGCAGTCTTCAGGCCATCCATGGTTCACCAGGGTTAGCCCTTGGCGGGCTGCTGGACACTTTATTTACTTGCGCATTCACAGGTATGGCCACTTGCAGCTCCAACCTCAACTTGCAGCTCCAACTTGCAGCTGCAGATCACCATTCCCAGCCAACAGTAGCTGTGGGAAGTGGCACAGACTAGGACACCATTTCCTGCAGTTCCCATTGTCAGGGAATGGCAATCCACTGTCAACAGGAGATGCAAGTGGCTGTACCTGAGGATGTACAGGTATATGAAGGTCCAGTGACCTACCATAGGCTAACCCTGGTGAACTGCAGCCAGCCTGCTGGACATTTATTGCCCACCCCTGATTTGTTATTAGGATCTGCTCGTTGAAATCATCCCTAATGACTATATTTTAAAATCTGCCCTTAAACAGTTTGCCCAAAGTCAGACAGGAAATGTAGGCACTTGACCCATGGTGTCCCACAACCCAAACTGGATCCTTAATTCTGGGCTATCTTTCCCCTAAAATATTTAAGAATTATTACTGTACCCAGAGGCAACATGTATACTCTTGAGGGGGACAGACACAATTTAAAGGTCACAAGGTGAGAGACATCTGACGCTCTCCAAGGGGGCACAGAGTAACATTTGGGGGGGTGAGCAATGCCAGGTGGGGCAAGCCAACTGTTTGGGCCAGCCCCACATGGCAGAGCTCTAGGAAGGAATTACCACCACCATGCCCTGACTCACCTCAGCAGGCCACCCAGCCTATAGACTTTTTGAGCTGATTCCTCACTTTGAGTTACAACTTTCAGCTGTGCCCCCCCAACCCGGCTTTGCAGTAGATGCTACAGTATAAAAATTAGAGAAGAACAGAACATTTGACCTGGACTTTTTAATCACTATCTGTTCCCATACACTTTGGCAGGCTAATAAAATGACACTAACAATCACTCTCCTGTAGAAAATAACCCTACATATGTTCTTCTTTTGAAGGGTAGAGAACATGGCCATGCGTCTGGAGGAAGTGAACGAGCGAGAACATTGTATGAAGGCTTCACTTCAGACTGTAGACATCCGGCTTGCTCAGCTGGAGGACGTGATAGGACGAATGGCTGCAGCCTTAGACAAGCTGACTGGTATAGAGAGAGGGGAAACTACTAAGATACGATCTAGAACCTCCTCAGACTGCACAGATGCAGCCTACATTGTGAGACAGAGCAGCTTCAATAGCCAGGAAGGGAACACTTACAAGCTTCAAGAGAGCATAGATCCTGCAGGAGAGGAGTCAATGTCCCCGACCTCTCCTACCGTCACACCCCGCCTGCGAAGCCACTCGTTTTATGCAGTGAATATGAAAGACAAATGTGGGTTAGAGAGGTTGGAAAACATTTTTAAAGAAAGGTCCGTGAGCCTGCATCGAGCCAGTAGCTCACACTCGGTATCGAAAGAAGCAAAAGTACCGTTAGCCCCTACAAGCACTTTGTCAATCGCCCCAGACTCCAGAAGGCCTTCATCTTGCATAGATATTTATGTTTCTGCTATGGATGAATTGCATTCTGGAATAGAACCTCTCGACAGTTCAATTAATATACTTGGTACTGGCGACCCATCTCTGCAGGCTCAAATAGCCTCTTCAGTTCTAGCAAACAGCACCTATATTAGTAGTACTCCCAGTGACAGAATTTCTGGCAGGAGTATTGATTGTGAGGAAACCTCTACAGTAGAAACAAGAGTGTTTTCTTCAGACTATTCACATATCACAGATACCCAAAACCTCTGGGATTCAGAGCCACCTTTGTATCAGACCTTAGAGCGATCTAAAAGCAGTCGCTATCTAGCTACTGCCCCATTTATTCTAGAGGAAACCCCAATCGTAAAATCTCATAGTTTTATGTTCTCTCCTTCTCGGAGCTACTTCAGCAGCCTAGGGATGCCAGTCAAAACAGCAGAGTACACAAGTATTACAGACTGTATAGACACCAGGTGCGTCAGTGCTCCCCAGACCATTGCTGAAAGATCCAATTTTCCGGGAAATCATGGAGATAAAGTAGATGACTTGGGATGCTGTCACCCAGAGAGAGAAGCGGAGCTAAGTCACCCATGCTCTGAAAATGAGGATATTGAAACCAAAGACAAAAGGGGGGCTTCTTTATCTCCTCAAGAAAGCAGCACAACAAGAACGCTGTCCAACAACATACCACTTCCAAAAATAGAACGGGCCAACAGTTATTCAGCAGATGAGTCCAACATGTTGTATGCACACACAAGGAAAAGCTACTCAATCAGCGATAAACTTGATACTCAGCGTAACACAACGGGCCCACGAAATCCATTCCAGAGGAGTAAGTCATCCAAGCCAGAGAGTAGAGGAGACAACTTATCTATGAGAAGACTGTCCAGAACAGGCGCCTTCCCTAGCTTTGAAAGTAAGCACAGTTAGACATGCATTACAGGAGGTCTAAGAGTCATCTGCTCTCCAGTCCATTTTCCTTAGCAGAATAAAATAACCTCATGCTGTGATATGCCAACTAAAGTCAGAGTCTGCCAATGGTCAGGTTAGCACTTCGTTAATCTCATTGTCACCCACTGAGTTACTGGATTCTGACCGAGTTGACATTTGCACTTAAGGAAAGAGGGAGGGAGGAAAGCTTTATAAAGACTTTAATTTAAAAAAAGAAAAAACCCACCATCATGAAGCCTTGAGTAATGGAGGAGTACGGTCAGAAATCTGCCTTTTGCTAGAAGACATCCTAGGATTTCTGATAATTATTCAGGATTTCTAGGATTTTTTTTTTTTAACACAGGGCTAAATTGACAAAAAGAAAAGCATAAAAATGAGACACTCTAAACTGATTTCCTTTTATATCAGTTCCATCTGAAAGAGATTATCATTGGGGTCTATAGAAATCAGCAGTAAACACATTCTAAAGTCCCGCCCGCTCCCCCCATCCCCCGCTTCAAATCCCCACACTGATCATTGTAAAGACACACAAGGCAACACTCCTATAGTACACCAGTTTCTCTTTATATTGAATTCTAGTGTCACAAAATATTTATATTTTCAAAATGGGAAAGGAAAAAGAACTGTCTTTTGCAATGTAAATGAAGGAAGAATTTCTGTAAAAAAAAAAAATGTAAATTGTCAGGTGGTTTCCTGTACTAAACAGGCACTGTAGTACAGTTGAGCCAAGCTCAGGACGAATGTAATTAAGTGGAATAGTATATATTTATTTTTTTACCACAGTTATCAATATATTGTCTCACTAAATTAAAAGATGTCATGGAACAGTAAGAATAATGGGCTGAAATGATCAAAGCAGAGCATGAGTGATATCATTATATTCTCACTGTTCTCTGCAATATTTCCATTGCTTCCATTAATTATCACCTCCCAATTGCTACCATATTCTTGCTAGTCCGTTTTCAGGCTGCTCACATCATTCACCCAACACAATCATTAATATTTTGCTTACTGAGGCAGTTGTAGCTAAACATTCAAAACATCCCATACAAAGTTTATCAAGTAGCTTGATTTCATATTATCGTTGTTTAATGGAAATGTTCCTGGCAGAGTATTTCAAAACAATAAAAAAAAAAAAAGACTTTAGTGGTAAGCTAAAGCACCAAAGTGAAAGCCAATATTTGTTAAGAGCAAAAGTCATCGGTTGCAAGTATTCTTCCATTAAGTAGCAAAATAGAACAAATCACAGCATGCATTTTAATAAATATTCTGCCCTCAATTTATTTGGGGTCCCTCCACACAAAAGTAATGAGTAACTCTTCTTATGCATCTGAGTGCAAAACTTTGTTCATCATGTTCAGAAGGTGTTTGCCTTCTTTTGGTCATATAATAGTCTAGAGCCTTAAAAATAGTAATTTAATCACAGTTTCACATCATTTTAGAGGGGGAAATCTTTGAAAATCCTATCCACATTAACCATAATAAAGGGACATGGATGGTAGTTTGTTTTAGACTGTTTTATTTTTCAATGTATGGTCACAGCATTAGCTTCCAGACTTCTCTAAGTTACCTATAAGGTTTTGAAGTATTGCATGTCCATTAATTTTAGTGGAAATCGGCCATGCAAATCTCGAGAGGCATCTCTGAAATTCTCAGCCTAATTTATCTCTCGGCATTCAATCCCAGGGGCCTCTGAGTGATAGGCAACAAAGCCCTACCTCAAAATTAAGTATCTGATCTTCAAGAAGAGACAAAGGGAGTAGCAAAACAATTGTGAGCAATGACTCAATTTGTGGAAAGTTGGTGAAACAAACAAATGCAAATGTGTTGATTTTAAAACACAAATGTATTATTGTTAGTGCACCAATTATTTCCTTTTCATATTTTGTTAAATCAACCCTCCTGTGAGCTATATTCAGCTTGAGCCACAGACTATGTTGACTCAATTGCCTTGAGGTCTACGTACTGCTTTTCTGTCACATGTGTCACTGATCAAGGGTACAATTTCTGACCTGTCACTCAGTGAATTATGAAGTGTGCTTGTGTTGGGCTGATTGTTAAACAATAGCTTTCCCAGGGACAATGCATTCTTTAACAGTCTGCTTCAAATGTGCCAACTTTTGTATCAGTCTGCTCCTAAGGTTTCTCTAAATCAGCCTTTGTCTTTATTGCTTTTTTAATTTATGGATGTTTTATGAAGGTATTCATACATTTTTCCATTTTCATCAATATGATTAATATGTACAAGAATTAATTTGTGACACACACACCCCATCACTTTATTAGTTCAAGGTGCAGAGCTCCCCTCTAGGTGATGCATTCTTAGTTTTTTCGGGGTAAAGGGGTTTCCCAAACACAGGAGCTTGGAATATAATTAGAATACAGCACTTTATTGGCTTGGAGCATAAACTCTAGGCCTGGTGAACCAGGACACTTTAGTTACTACTATTAATTGCTATTATATATCTAAATTCAGCTATTTAAACAATGCAATTCCAAAATAACAAAATAAAACTTTTCCTGAATGTTTCCCATTTACCTAATACAAGGTTTCTATAGCATGTATTATGATGGATGGTAGAGTATTTTGTTTATCTTCACTTGTTAACTTCAGTGGGGTGAGAATTTTGCCCCCACTCTCAACACTGAATGGTTCAGGTTGTTATAACTTCTTTTGCAGAGATTAAAAAAAACCCTCAACCTTCATCATCTTATAACTATAGCTTGTGCCATATGATATATTATGTATTGAATGATATTTTATGAATTGTGTAAATATATATAGCCCATGTGTAATCCAGTATGGTTTTGACATGTGCTTATATAGTGAATGTTACAGGTCAGCTTTAACATTGCATTGTCATATTTATAAATCTGTAACATTCAATAAAATAGCATATGTTGCATTGAACATTGTTTCACTATCCAAGTTGATAGTATACATACATATGGATTATGCATTTTGATCACAATCTGTAACTGATGTATGTCTCTCACAATCTTTTGTACAACGCCACTGTAAATGTCCGTATGAGCTGATGTATAAGTCTCTAATGAGCCACTGTGAGCTGTGATTGGTGAGTTGTGATAGTGTGAAAGATGAACTGGCATGTTTATGCAAAAAGATAAGATAAATGAATTTTAAATAATATTTTGAAACTCAGTTGACTTAGCTGTTTGTTTACATATGCTGGCCAATTAAGGAAGCAGTGTACAGTATTTTATAAATTTTCATATAGTAATCTGTTCTGTTTCCAGATAAGTGAATCTATTCTATAGTTGGGTGTACACTTGTCCTAAATATTGGATTATAGCATAATATTCTTTCACAACAACGTGATATGACTAAAGTAATTTCTCTTCCTTAAAGTCCAGTCTTTCTTTGTGTCAATAAGATGCATGCATTGTTCCATAAATTTCTTTGGACTACTATGAGGCTTAACATTTTATTATTGCCTGCCTGTAATGATGAATCCAGTTAGGAATAAAAATATGAAGTTTTTACACTTTTACATTATGTCCAATCTTTAAGCAAACTAAAATGATTTTTAATTTTTTGTAAATTACACTTCAAAATTTCATGAAATTGAAGTATTAAACACAAAGATGTGAACTTTCAGCAGTGCTGAGACATTTAGCTCTCTGCTTTGGAAAAGATAAGGTTATTTCATTACAGTTTTTAGCACAGCTATCTGGTAACTAATGGCAATGAGATACAAATTGCTAAAACATAAGAAACAGGGAGAAAAAGCTCATTAATCCACATGGCAAAATTGCTCTATACTCCAGATAATTAATGCTGATTTAAAGACTTTTAGTGAAAATAAATCTGTGTATATGGATGGGATGGATGATTTTGTCCTGGCTTAAGAGATGTAATATTTGTAAAAGAAAGCAGAATATTTGTTTCTTAGAAACTGTCTGGCACTTTGAAAATGCAAAAGTAAAGCATATCAGCCAAGTTTGAACAATTACTCATAGGCTGTGTCTAGACTGGCAAGTTTTTCCGCAAAAGCAGCTGCTTTTGCGGAAAAACTTGCCAGCTGTCTACACTGGCCGCTTGAATTTCCGCAAGAACACTGACTTCCTACTGTCTGAACTCAGTGTTTCTTGTGGAAATACTATGCTGCTCCCGTTCGGGCAAAAGTCCTTTTGTGCAAAAGCTTTTGCACAAAAGGGCCAGTGTAGACAGCTCAGATTTGTTTTGCGCAAAAGCGCGTCTAGATTGGCACGGACGCTTTTCCGCAAAAAGTGCTTTTGCAGAAAAGCGTCTGTGCCACTCTAGACGCTCTCTTCCACAAATACTTAACGGAAAACTTTTCCATTAAAAGCATTTGCAGAAAATCATGCCAGTCTAGACGTAGCCACACAGTAAAATGAGTGCCATTCTCAGCAAAGGGCCTCCATCTTAATTCCTGTAGTTGGAGTGACAAGGCCTGTTCTCCCAAAAACAAAAGTTATCAGTTTACAAGTTTGGACTGAGCACCCTGAAATTATCAAAAATCTCTCTCTAACTGCAAGATCTTAAAATGAAGGAACAAAAGTCCTTTTGTATTTGCTCAGGTTAAAGTGGATTCAGCGACCAACAGTAGGAAAATTGATGACGTCATTCTTGGACTTCCAAAGTGGGAGTTGTGATTAGGTGGTTGTGATGGTTATGAATTTCTCCTACACCACCACCTAACAGATAGAAAAACAATAAATTTGCATTTTTGCACAAATAAGCCCATTTGAGACAGCAAAATCATGTTTCCAGATTAATGTAAATTTATAATAAAACAACTTAAGTAGATATTTTTTCTAAGAAAGGCACCTAAGCGTATTGCAGCATGAGCTCTCTCCCTCACCAATCTCACTTAAGCCAGAGCACATTCCACATAGGAGAGGAGGACAAAAGTAAAGGACGTGGAAGGCACAGGATTTAGATAATAAATCCCTTCGTTGCCATACATTAGAATTTACCTGTCTGTCATCTGACAAATACATCACAGTACTCCTCATGACATGAAATAAGTGGCTGTCTCCACTCCCATGACTGTTACTCTCCAAAATAGTTGGCTATAAAACAATGTAATAAAACATGTTTCATTCTTCCCCTTTCCAAGGTAGATTACTGGCTAGATCGGGAGGTGGGGGCAAGATGTGGCCTGCCAAACCATATGATCCAGCCCGCCCTGCTATGTCCCCACCCCTAGACCAATCCAAGACCGTGGGGTGGGTGACCATGCAAAGTCTCCGCCCCTTGCCAGGGTCATGCGGCACCAGAGGGAACCACCAGCTGTTCAAAACAACTGGGAATTCCCTCTAGGTGTTGCACATCCCAGCAGGGTGGGGGTGAGAGACTTTGCGCGCTCCCCCTTCCCCAGGCCAATCAGGTGAAGTCTCCTCTCCCCATCAGGGGCATGTGGCACCAGAGGGAACTGTCAGCTGTTCAAAATGTCTGGCAGTTTCTTCTGGGCACCGTGTACTTTGGGTGGTACAGAGGGGGAAAGACCTCCCTTGCTCCCCTGCCCCACGGGGGAGCACACAAAGTCTCTTCTCCCTCTCCCACTGCACACAGTGCCTATAGGGAACTTCTCCCTTGCAGCTGGCCTGTGCCCACTACCAACATTGGTGAAGTGCCCCCCCCATAAAAGTTATTGCCCATCCTTGGGCTAGATTATGATGCCTATTACATTGGTGTAAATCTGCAGGAAGTCTACTGATGCCAGTGGAGTTACTGTGTATTCACCGTGAAGTAACAGAGAGTAGAATTGGGCTTGGCAATTCCAACTTTATGCCACTTCCAGCCATTACACACATTAATACTGAGGTTAAGGACAGAGTGAATTGAAGTCAGGCAAGCCCAGTGGTTTATTCCGTAGACTGCCCACAGAGAGTGTGTTAAAAATGAAAGTGCAGCAGATAATTCCTTTCAGCTCTACCAGGTGGGTTCCACAGACAACTAGTTCTCTTGAGGGAAATGGTTGGTTATGGTATTGCTGCTGCTGTTGCTGGTGGAGAATGGTAACTTTTGTTTATATGATAGTAGAGAGGAATGGCAGTATGTGTGCACAACAGTAAGCTATATTAAAGGTATGTCCTTCTTCCACCCTGCGAGTTGTTTAATGTGAGGAGAAGCTACGTGCTGCTAGTGCTGTCTGGAACAGTGTTTGCAATATTACTGTACTAATAGCTATGTAATGATATAGTATCTCAGTCATCATTTGTAACTGTTATACCAATCATTTGTACATGGAGGGAGAAACAATTAAAATGCCATTTTTAAATGAATTCCTATAAATATGAAGGTTTTGAATTTTGATTTATTCAAATATATATATATATATTACTAGGGAAAATAGTTCTTTTTTAAGAGTCTACTGGATTCACAATGCACTTTTAGACTGTGTCGTTAGATATATAATAAAAAAAAACAGAAGTTGAAGTTACTGCAGTAGAACTTCCTGAAATTTCTGTAACAAAATGTTTTGCAATAAAAAAAAGGATGTTGTTCAAAACATTTCTACAGCTTTTCAGTGTATTTATTTGCTGTCATCTGTTTCCAACATCACAATGGACAATGAGGCAAGTAGCAGCTGCCTTTCTCCAAATAAAGTCTGATTGTTTTACTTCTATTTTTATGTCAGCCTTGGCTATAACTGAAGTATCCTCCCTCAGAGCAGTTTATACATCCAATACAAAAAAATCAAACTGGATTAAAAGCTCTCACAACCAAGTCTGGCTCCTGGTCATAGATTGTTAAAAATTAGACACCTTTTCCTGCAGTTCTTTATTAGTTCAACTCTGTTAGGTCCTCTGATACAGGTACTGCTAGATTTACATATGGCCCACATACTGTAACCAGAGTAAATGAAGAAAGGTAAGGAAACATCTCCTATTGGACCATCTTCTATTAGTGAACTGGACAAGCTTTCACAAACCTCAGGACAATACCTTTATCATCAAAGGATGTAGAGAAACTGGGAAGATTCAGAGGCAAGCAACAAAAGGATGAAGTGCAAGTCATATGATCAAAGGCTGAAGGAACTGGGTAGGTTTAGAAAAGAGGAGATGGGTGGGGAAAATATGATAGTGGTCTTCAGATACTTAAAAGGCTACTATTAAAAATGTCCTGCCCGTTGAATCCATTGCCTCTTGTTATCTTTTGCCACAAACTATAGCATAGCAGATGATATAGATAAAAATGTAAGGGGAAACTTTCTAATGGAAAAAACAGAAAAAAGGAAAAGATTGCCTGGGAAGGTTGTGGAAGCTTCTTTACTGGAGATATTCAAAAGGAGGCTGAATAGCCATCTGTCATAGGTGGTTTAGATACAACAAATCATGCATCTCAATAAGGGGGTAAACTAGATGGCCCGTGAGGTTCTGCCTAACCTCATGATTCTAAACAATGTTCTGGGATCAACACTGCAAACCAGAAAGGAGGCTTACAGAGACTCTACGGATGTACGATACCCTTAATGCCTTACAGCAGAGTGGAGGAAGCCAGGGGGTAATGGGTATGGGCAATGTAGGCAAGTGAAGGCATTGCCTTCTCCAAACTGCCTACGCTCCTGGGCCACTAGGGAAGGCTGCACCAGGTGACCAGCAAGGATTGGGCAGGCCTGGACTCCATGGAGCGGAAGGCCGCCTTCCTGAGCTGGGCCTCACCCACCACCCATGTGTGTCACTAACTTGCTATTTCATTTTAGGTAATTTACTTAATTCCTGTACCTAAGTTTCCCATCTCTAAAAATAACTTTTGTCCACCTTTTTCATGTATTTTGGAATTTTGCAGATGAAAAGCTGTATGTAAGTGGAAAAGAGCATTTATTTTTGACTACATGAAATAGTATCATTTACTGTTAATTATTACTGCTAGCAAAAATAGCAAATGCTTGTAATCATGAGCCACAAGGCTATAGAAAAATAAACAAAGCTGATTTACAAAACAAAAGTGAATGGTGCAGCATGGAGTCACCCTCTAGCTTTGTACTGCCTACATGAGCCTAGGAACAAGTATGGAGTAGGCTTGACTAATTGTGTTTGGGGGGAGAAGGGGAGCAGATGATGCCAAGCCATATGTATCCTTATTAACTGTGCCTGCTCATTTGTAAAGTGAAATGTTTTGTCCCCTACTGTGTAACCTTAGTATTGACCAGTCATGAGAATGAAGAGCAGTGGTAAAGAACCTACAGCCCCCAGCTTCTCTGGGACCCAGCCCCCAAAGCTCAGGGCTCCCTCCACTAGCATTGGGGAGCTGGTACTTCAGCCCTGTGGCCCTCTCCCAACCACAGTCCCACACCCCCATTCTGTTCCTGCACCCTTTCTCCCATCCAGATCTCACACCCCAAATTTTTGGCTCCACCCGAGAGTGTAGGTGCACAAGGGGAACTTGGGGTTTGTTTTTTGTGTGGTACCTGACCTAAAAAAGGTTCCCCTCCTCTGAGTTAGATGCCTTCTCAGCAGAATAATAAGGTTAAGAGTATGCAGTGTAGTTCTAGCCATTTCTGTCCCAACCTATTAGAGCCCCCTGGTGGATGAGGCAATTTTCTCCTTGCACCAAATGCTGTGGATGAGAAAGATATTACTTCACCCACTTTGTTTCTCTAAGGTCAGGTGTATTCTGCCAGTCCAGTACTATGGCTGGAAAGCCCTAACCACGTTTTCATAAGCACCTGTTGGTCCATATACACCAGAGTTTTGTATCAGTTTGTGGGCACAGACCCTAGAAGAATGATTCAGCAAGGTAAGATACCATAGCAACCCATTTGCTGGTGCCTTGTGACTGGCAGATTCCAAAAAGTTGCACGAGAAGGAACAATGTGCTGATTCAGAGAAGCCCTGCTGCAATCGCCTTAAAAAAAAAAAAAAAAAAAAAAACCTTTGTTACGGAATTAAAGCCACCTTCTCCTACCAGAACTCCTGAGAGAGTGAAAACACAACCTGCTCCACCACAATAAAAGCCTTTATTGGTTCAGAAGAGCTCAGGTGCAAGGATTTAAATTTTACCCTTTTTTGAACAATGCAGGTGACTCTGGCTGTCCGCTGTTTGATGAGGTGAATGTCAAGAATTACTTATTTGAGTGGGAATTATCAGTACAGACCAAGCCTTTTTCCTTATTTGCTGAGTCAATGAAATGCTATAGCTATTCCAATATAACTCTAAGAAGCTTTGTCAGAAATGTTGAAGGCTCTGTGTTACATATGTAAATTTTCTTTGAAAATAACCTTAGAGACCAATGTCTGCTAATCAGTGCACATACACAAATGGTTGCATGCAGATGTCCACAACAAGGGAAAATTATTTGTTAGTCTCAAAAGTGGTGAATGATCGATTTTTTAACCTCAGTTTCAGTTTTGTCTTCTGAGAAGATGAAGAAAATATTTAGGGCAAAACTTGGAAGTGTAAAGTTAATCACTTGGGCTACATCTACACTGCTTCCTTCTTGAGCAAAAGTCTATGCAAATGAAGCGCAGATTAGCATATTGTTGCACTGTATTTGCATACTCAGGACTTGCCAAGCAGCAGCAAGCCACGCTCACCAGCCATGCAGCTGTGCCAGCTTGTGCAAATGAAGCATGGGGGAATTCAAACCCGCACTTCATTTGCAATTTCGCTCAGCTGCATTTGCATCCCTCTCTTGAAAGAGGGTGCAAGTGTAGACATACTCTTAGGCTAGGTCTGCACTGCCGGCTTCTTGCACAAGAACTGTTTTGTGAAAGAGTTCTTGTGCAAAAGGTCTTCCACAAGAGTGTGTCCACACTGCCATGAGCTTTTCCGTAAGAGCATCCATGGCAGTGTGGACGCTCTCTTGTGCAAGAAAGCTCTGATGGCCATTTTAGCCATAGGGGTTTCTTGTGCAATAAATTCATGTTGCCTGTCTCCACTGCCTTCTTGTGGAAGAGCTCTTGCACAAGAGGGCTTATTCCTTGTGGGGAGAGGAATAACTCTTCCAAAAGAGGCCCTGTTTTCCAACCTGTACTGTAAATTTACTTGCACAAGAACACGCATTCTGTGTAGACACTCTGCAAGTTTTTGCGCAAGTACAGCTGTTCTTTAAGGTGCTCCTAGACTATTTGTTGTTTTTTAAGTTTTTCCTGGTAGTCTGCAACTCAGCTATCCCTCTGAAGCTCAAGGATAACAATGCTCATCTTTCTGTGTGGAGTACTTTGAAATCGACATATGGAAAAACAATAAATAGAAAGTCTCCTGTCCTTATTAACTTAAATAACTTTTGAATCAGGGCCTGTATGGCTAGCACACTACCTTCCACATCCTAATGACTTAACCAACCAAACAATGGGTACTTAAGAACAATTTGCACATTTTCTCTATCAGCTTCTTGTAACATGAACACTCTAACTCACTATTTTCCCCCCTTTCTTCCCCCTCCCCATCCCTTTTTTATTTTGGAACAGGACTTTTAATATTCCATTAATCTGAAGACGTGGGTTGTACCCACTAAAGCTCATGATACCATCTACATGTTTTGTTAGTCTTTACGGTGCTGCTAGACTATTAGTTGTTTTGTTTTTTTCAGTTACAGACTAATTTGGCTACCCCTCTGAAGCTTTTAATAGTAATATATAAGTCCTTCTTCAGAAATGTTACATGGGATTTCTCGTTTCCCTGTCTTTTTTCCTTTGGATTTTTTTTTCCTTACAAACTGTAGCGAAGCATGAAATAGGTTGCAGACACATGAATTTCTAATGCCTAGACAGCAGTTTATATGGTCCATAAAGTACTCTTGTATGCAAACAAGTTTTTACATTGTACCTGTGATTAGCTTTTCTTTTGCTGTTTTATAGAGCTGAAGTTTCTCTTCTGAAAGACAGTCAATGTCCCTTTAAATTCCAGACAAAATAACAGTGTTTCACTTTGACAGAGCTATTACCTTTGATATCAATGACATCAAAAAAATCTAGCTGACTTTTCTGTAGCTGCTGGATTGTGCTGTTCTTTTAGAAAACGTTTCTGTGCTTCACTCAGCCTGCACAATGAAACTAGATGGTCAATTTCATTTCTTATTTTTCACACAGATTCCACTTGCTGACACTTCAGGGGAATGCTTAAACTGAGATCTGCAGTAGGTCTTGGACAATTGGGCCTTTGCCCAGCAGGTCATTACCATGAGCTACAGTTGCCTGTTTGCTCCCTTCTAAGAGTATGCACAGATAGATACATTCCCTCTTCCATTTGCCTGCCACAATACGTACAGCATCTCATCTGAAGACATTAGAAAAAAGTACTTTCTGCTTTTTTGCTATTCCCTGATGATGTGTGTTCCAAAAACAATATTGCACATAACAGGAGCCAGCACTTCCCACCTTTACCCCCAAAATGAAACTGAGTCTCCATTTATTTGACTTCATAGCCATCAGTCCATCTAGATAAACTTATTTCATTCATCATGGGAGATTTGACATTGGGCATCCTCCCCAGAGAGCAAAATGCCTGAAACCTCTACAGAGATTGAGACTAGGACTTATGCGAGTTCCCCTCCCTGGATCCCAAATTCTGTTGGTGCATTATGTATGGTCAGTGAGCTTCTTTTACCCCTTTAAGGCTGGGTTCAATGGATGAGTAGAGTGGTTTTAACAGGACTGAGGAGGTGAGCAAATCATAGGATATCAGAACAGGAAGGGACTTCAAGAGGTCATCAAGTCCAGTCCCCTGTATTCATGGCAGGATCAAGCACCATCTAGATCATCCCTCCTGACAGATGTCTGGCTAACCTGCTCTTTAAAATCTCCTCCCTAGGTAATTTATTTCAGTGCTTAACCACCCTTACAGTTAGGACAAGAAGCAAGGGGCTTAAATTGCAGCATGGGAAGTTTAGGTTGGACATTAGGAAAACTTCCTATCAGCAGTTAAAGAGAATAATTTTTCTCCTTCCTCTTTAGGTATTTGAAAAGTATTGTGTCTCCTCTCAGTTGTCTCTTTTTCAGACACTAAAAAATCCAATTCTTTCAGTCTTCCCTCACAGGGCATATTTTCTAGGCCTTTATTTAATCACGTTTGCTGCTTTTCTCTGAACCTTCTCCAATTTCTCTGCATCTTTCCTGAAATACGGTGCCAAGAACTGAACACCCTACTCCAATTGTAGCCCAGTAGAGTCAGCATAGGCAGGAGCAGCCATCACCTATCACCCATTCCCACATTTTTCTCAGAGTGGCAGCCATTTTCTCTCCTTCCACCCCAATATAAAAAAAAACAAGTACCATTCTAGTTTTAGTTTTCTAATTTATACAATCCCTGTCTGGCCCAATTGCCACTTATGGCACGTCATAGCAATGAAGAGCTGAGTATGTCACAGCAGAATTTTACATTATAAGGTCTCTCAGCTGAAGCTGAACAGTGCTATCTCTGGGCAGATCAGAGGGCAAAGTATGCAAAGATGGCCTGAAGCCTCCTTTGCAGTCCCTCAATGCTCGGATGGGGAAGCGGCTGCAGCACAGTTCCTAAGAATTAAAGGTCTGCACCCTGATCCTATATATCTGCCCAAGCAATTACTCACTTAAATAGGGAGACTAAATTCCCACCTGTTGGCCAGAGAAGAAATGCTACTAATAATGGCAGGGTCTAGTTATGCCTGAATGAGTTAGGATTTCTTCAACAACTAGTCCCTGGACCAACAGGCAGTGATCCTGTTTTACAAATGGACTGTGTTTTAATTAAAAGGAAGGATAATAAAACACAGTTCAGTAACTAAGCTTTTCTTTTTCAAAGAGGGTGACTTGTAATTCCTTTAACTCTTTGTGTATGTCAATCCAGTTGATGTCACTAACTAGTTATTTTACATTTTAAAGGAATTTGAGAAATAAAATCAGATGTGCGAAAATTATCTGGAATTTTAAGCCCAAACCAGGAAAACAAACTTGTGAAGAAGGACTCCAGACCACAATGGGTGGAGGCAAAAAAAAAAAAGTCCAATTTCAAAAAGTAAACCGAGAGCCTCTGAGGAATGGGGAAAAGGCTACTCAGAAGAAAACTGCACTCTGGAGCTCAAAAAGCATAGGGATGAAGTGAGAATTCCCAGAAGTCTAACTAAGTTAAACATTGCAAAAGAAATTCAAACAAATAATTAAAGGCTCACTCGCCTTTATGAACAAGAAAGCTAAAAAAGAAGTAGAGACTCTAGGCAGCAAGGACAGGCCAGACATTAAAGCTCACAAGGTATGGACCAAAAACTAAATGAATGTTTTGCCTCAGTTATCAGTTAGGATAACAAGTTCAAAGGCTGATTCTTCTCAGATGAGAAAGGCAGAAAGAAAGACAGGACTATAAGGGTACGTCTAGACTACAGGCTTTTGTCGACAGAAGCTTTGTCGACAGATACTGTCGACAAAGAGCGTCTAGACTACATTCAGTTCTGTCGACAAAGCAAGCTGCTTTGTCGACATGGCAGTGTAGACGCAAAGGACAGTTTAGATGCAATAACGCCTTCTGTCGACAGAACTCTGTCAACAAAAGGCGTTATTCCTCGTAAAATGAGGTTTACCAGCGTCAACAAAACTGCTGAGTTCTGTTGATGTTATGTCAACAGAACTCAGCGGTAGTGTAGACGCAGGTTTAGTTTTGTCGACAAAAGTCCACTTTTGTCGACAAAACCCTGTAGTCCAGACACACCCTAAGAGGGGTGAAAATGCCCCAGGTTCTGTCTATGGAGGGGTAATAATCAGGAACGTATCTCCAGGCTCATATTTGCACATATGGAAGGAACGTTACCTTTGAAATGTAGAGTCCTGTGGGGAAAGCGTTTCCATGTTGCTGCTTGAAAAAATGCCACCAGAATTTCCCTTCCTCCCCCAAGAAAAAACTTTGAAAAAAAGGTCAGTTTTCAGGGCAAAAAAACACCTTTGACGTGTTGACCAGCTCTAAACAGAAGCAAGAATATAACCCACTGAGTACTAATTTACAAGAGTTGAGTACATATGAGATAATTTAGAAAAATAAGGCAGTGTGCTTTTGGACACTCAAGGCATGATGGCAAAAGACAACTTGAAAACATTCAGGGTCATTTGACCATCATGTGTATATTTTATTTCTCATTTAATGCATAATATTGCTCTGAATTATCTAAGTGATAAATCTATTTAAAAGCTAAGCCTTGTTTATAATAATAAAGAAGCTGTCCAGAAGTTATTGGTGAAGGTTTGAAAGTTTAACATGCTACTGAGTCTTTGCTGGACATCACAGCAAAGACCAAACTAGTCCTTGATTACCAAATTGCTTCAGGGGAAAGTAATTTGTGTCAGCTCTGTAACCGGTACGGATTGTTCCCATGACAGCACAGCTAGCAAGGAGTAGCAGCTCCATGGAGGACACTCCCTCTCATACATTACTGTTGGCAATATGGGAAACATATGCGCAGGAACAAAGGGGCAAGGACTTAGTCTCTGATGTCATAATTCAGATCCTGGCTAAGTCCTTTGATTTTTTTTCTGAATTTATTTGGACTGCAAAGCTTTAAAAAGAAAAAAAAAAGGCTCACTCATGAAATACCCAATCATTTATTCCTGGTTGCACAGTGACAAGCCCTTCAACCTGGGGAGGGCAAAGGAGGAAACTGCCCTGGGGCCTGTAGATTCAAAAGGGCCCATGGCTTCCAGCTGCCACCACTACTACTGTAGCAGCGGTAGCGGCCCGAGCCTCAGTTCCTTTGGATCACCACTGGAGCTCAGGCTGGTATGCTCTGAGCTGCCCCCCACCTTGACAAGGGAGCCCCCTTGCGTACACATGAGATTTATGTGCAAATAATCATTTTGTGAAAAACTGCTAAGCTTCTCAACAACTCTGTAACATGTCGTTCAACCGGTTCCATTTCTTGACTCACTACAGGTTGGCCCTCTCTAGTCTGGCACTCTCTGGTCCAGCATCCGTGCTCCGGCATGATTTTAGTCAGTCAGATGTCCACTTATTATGGGTGTGGCCAAGTTTACTGCGGTCCCATAAAGTTTGTTTACAGGTACCAGTCCTGGCTCTCAGAGCTAAATAACAGTCCAGAACACTAATTTACCCCAAATGTCTTCTAAGAGCCTAGTAAGCAGTTTAGCTTCTCAGGAGGCGTCGTAATGCTGCTAGACCAGCGGGTCTCAAACTTTTTCGGCTCAGGAGCCCTTTACATGCGTAAAAATGTATGCGGAGCCCCAGCGGTCCACTGATTGTATGTGTTGTACTTATCGATGTTTCCAGTTTGTCAACCTCGCAGAACCCCTGGAGATGTCTCGTGGCGCCCTGGAGCTCCGCGGAGCACAGTTTGAGAAACACCGTGCTAGACAGACAATATTGACCTCCCATGATTCAGCAAATGTTCTGGTTCGGTACCAGGCAGGTCCACAGGATGCTGAACTGGAAAGGTTCATTCTGTAGTAGGAAACAGTGCCTCCTGGTATTTCAGTACCTCCAATTTAGGTCCTGGCCAAGTGGCAAGGGTTGTGAGAATATTGTGCCAAATCCACAGCTGGTAAATCAACCTAACTTCACTGAAGTCAAGGCAATGCTGTCTTACACCATCTTAGGCTCTGACACACTGTTTTTAATTAACCTTATTTAAACGTCCAGATGGATTACTGGTTTTGGTTGGGACTGTGTTTTAGCCATAAACCTCCGTCTGGTTCAGAAACTATAAAAACTATCTTGCTTTCCTGTCAAAAGAGAAGGCCCAACTGCTGCTGCCCTGCTTCCACACACCCTGGCTGTATCTACACTGGCACCTTTTTCCGGAAATGCTTAAAACGGAACAGTGTCCGTGGCCAATGTAGACGCGCTTTTCCGGAAAAAAGCCCCGATCGTCATTTTCGTGATAGGGGCTTTTTTGAGGAAAAGACTACTGTGCTGTCTACACTGGCCCTTTTCCGGAACAGTTTTCCAGAAAAAGGACTTTTGCCCGAGTGGGAGCAGCATAGTTTTTCCGGAAAAGCAGCTGATTTCTTACAGTAAATCGTCAGTGCTTTTCCGGAAATTCAAGGGGCCAGTGTAGCCAGCTCACAGCTTATTCCGGAAAAGCGGCTGCTTTTCCGGAATAAGTGGCCCAGTGTAGACACAGCCCCTCAGTGAAAGTAAATGGGCATGGAAACCAAAGGCTGCTTTGGAGCCAGATCAGCTTCAAAATCAGAGCCTTCAACAACTGAAGGCAGAAAGTTTACACGCCACCCTCATCCATTCACCTTTCTGAGACTGGACTTGTTTAAATCTCCAGGTTCAAAAGTTACAAATAAAACTTTCCAAGAGGACAGTTACAATGTCATATTAATCTTTAAGACCTTGGAATATTAATAGGCAGTGACGATCTTATGTAATAGACTCCAATTCAGTAAGGTATTCAAGCTCATATTATCAAGCACTTGTCTAGCTTCTTAAGCACAAGCAGTACCTTTGAAATCAATTATCCCTACCACTGAAGTTAGTGAGACAAATGTGCTTAAGTAGCTTGCTGAAGTGAAGTTGTATTCACTGCTGTTTTCTTAACCTTACTCTGGAGTAAGGGGCTGATCTCTGCACTCACCCAGATCAAAATTTTACTTATAAAGGTAGGCCCACTGATTTCAACTTAATTATATTCATTTTCTTGTCTTAGTAACTGTATCTTGCTTGGATTAGACGAGTCACATCTAGTCAAATAATACATAGCATGACAAGATGAACATTATTAAAGCTGGGATTTTTTAAAACCTCTATACAATTTAGGAGTATAAGTCCTACTGAAAAAAATTGTGCCCAAATCCTAAAGCACTTAGAGCAAGCTTTTCAAAAGTGCCTAAGGCACACAGCCAAAACTACAAACATTTGAAAAGTTTACTTAAAAAAAAAAAGAAATAGAAATTGGATTAGAGGTCAAAATGTTCTTCTTACTAACATTTTATTATTTAAGATCACTTAGGGTACGTCTAAACTGCACAGTTATTTCAGAATAAGCTACTCCGAAATAGTTATTTTGAAATAGCATGGCTACATTAGGGAAACTGGACCTTGCAGTAATTTTGAGGCTTCCCTGCAGTGTAGACGTGCTATTTTGAAATAAGCTCTCTCAATTTAGAGCCCCGGGAAGAATAACTTAGAATGGCCCTGGTCAGGAGCTATTTCGAAATAGCAGAAGTGGAGCGTTTACACATGCCTTATTTTGAAATAGCTATTTTGGAATAGGCGTTATTCTTCGTAGATTAAGGTTTACAGAAGTTGCAATAAGTTGAAATAACGGAATTGCTATGTAGACACTTGCATAGTTATTTCAAAATAACTTTGCTATATAGACTCACCCTTAGTTCTTTTTACAATACCTGTTCCAGAAGGGCAACTAATGTTATGAGTAGAGCCTTGCAAATCCTCGGATATCTGCTTATTTTATCCTTGTGTATCTGCACCCATGCCGGTATCCGCAGCTCATTTTTGTGGATAAAGATGCAGATACAAATTTTGTATACATGCAGGGCTCCACTTTTGAGAGTTTTTTTTTAAACTAAGCCTTTTTTCCATGGCTAAAATTCTATCCAAGGTTTTTTCTGCCTTTAGGGAGATGTCTACTAATCGATCATTTCTGCTTTGGTTGATATGAATTAGGCTAAAACCAATAACGCTTACTTATTGAACTATTTGTGGCTGAGATATTGGAACAAACCTCAACTCTTTGCAACGTAGAGGGGATCAAATCTAAGATAACTTTGTTGTCCTAGAGAAGGCTGGGGTAGTACAGGCAGTCCCCGGGTTACGTACAAGATAGGGACTGTAGGTTTGTTCTTAAGTTGAATTTGTATGTAAGTCGGAACTGGTACATATTGTAGGGGAAACTCTAGCTAAACATTTCTCCAGAGCTCAGTTTTATTCTCCCAAACCTCACTTCCCTCAGTCCTTTATTCTCAAGCTGAGGTGTCTGCTGAGAAAAGCTGCTCTGCGTCTCCCTGGTCATCTGGGGGGGAGCGCTAGCTTCGCGTCTCCCTGGTCTGCTGCAGGGAAGCAGCTAGTGCGGGGTTGCCTCACCCCGTTTGTAAGTAGGGATCCAATGTAAGTCGGATCCATGTAACCCGGGGACTGCCTGTACCACAAAAAGTGTCATTTCCCACTGTCAAGGCTCTTCCTTTCTACTTTTTAAAGACATCTTTTGGTCTATGGTGATCAAAACTAAAGGAAAGGGTGAATCATTATATATATGAGGGCCAAATCACAGCTCAAAAGCCACATGCAGCTCTTTTATATGTAGTATGTGGCTAGAGCAGGCACACACTGCAGGGGTGAAGCCCCAAGCACTGGCAGGTGCGCCTGAATCTCAAACACCTGAAGATTATTGTGTGTGGTTTGGAGAGTCAGTACATTCGGCTTGTGGCTACCTCTGATAGAAATATAATGCAACTGTAACTTTTCCGCTGGCATTTTCTTTCTTGACAGATCCTGGAGTCCTGATCACATTTTTTAAGCACTGCTGTGCATTGAGTATGCCTGCCCATGAATTAGAATCCTTTCTCTGAGGGCTATGCCAGTTAACTATATTAATTGTGCATGTCATTCATTTCAGAGCCTTATTTATGTCTTTTCAACACAAACCTTACTATATAATAATGATAACTATCACCATAAAAACGTTGAACCATTAAGCAGACATTATGGGAAAATATACTGTACATGTTAGGCTATGTCTAGACTACAGAGCTTTTGGTATCTTGCAAAAGTTCTGCCACATCCAAAGAATGCGTCCACTTTTTCGGTACAGTTTCCAAAAAAGGGGAACATGTTCTTTTGGCAGCTCTGTATTCCTCTCAGTGAGCGGAATAAGGGATGTTCTGAAAGAGGAGTTTTTTCCTAAATTTGGCCCCGTGTAGATGGGCCAAATTTCAGAAAAGCCACTTTCAGAAAAAAAGCTGAAAAAGATATGCAAATTGCAGTTTGCATATCTTTTTCCGACTTTTCCCTATAGTGTAGACATAGTTAGAGAAATAAAATTTCTTCGCCTGCCCCATCCCTCATTCTGGGTCTTCGTCACACAGTTTAAAGGCTAGGCTCACAGAGTTAGAACTTGGCAAGTTAAGAGCTAATCATCAGAGTGATGCTCAGGTAGGAGATTTTATACCTCACACTGCATTTATCTACTGAATTTGATCTCCCATCAAGTTTCCCAATAACCTATTTTTGGTCAGATCCTTCTTGGGTTCCTCAATCCTTGACAGTTCTCACTACATTGTAAATAGGCAATGGGGGTGAGTAAAATCGTCAGGAAGAGGAGCTCCGTGTGTCTCAAAAGCTTGTCTTATTCACCAACAGAAATCGATTCAATAAAAGATACTAGCACCTTGTCTTTCTAACAGAATGTTGTGAATGCAGAGTAGTTGTAGCCTGGTTGGTCCCAGGATATCATTTTGTTTGAATGGCCACTGGATGTCACTGTTTTGTCTCTGAAATACAGACACAAGGGCATATTTATCTAGCTCCCTATAATGAAATTGGGCGCTTAAAGACAGGGTTGAATGAACATATAGGCTGAGGCCTAGCACACGGTTTTGAGACTTCCTCTATCCTTCCCCCAATATAAAAAGAATAGCCTGTACCATGACTATAGTCACTGGGGTTGCCAATTTTCTAACTGCACAGAACTGAACTCCCTTGCCCCACCCCAGGATTCAGGAGAGGGCTCTATGACAGAGAAGGGAATTGGGGTCCCAGTGGTTAAGGCTCTGGCTGGGAGGGGTGTAGGCTCTGGGATGCCTCCTGGGAAGTGGGGTTTGGTGTACAAGTGGGGGGGCTGAGGGTTGTGGCGCAGGAGAGGGTTCCGGGTACAGGCTCTGGCCAGGTGGCAAGTACCTCAGAACTGCTGCCCCTTCAGCTAGGATCCAGACATGCCACAGTCGCTTCCAGGAGTTGCCTATGTGCTGCCTGAGTCCACAGACACTACCCTCCAATTCACACTGGCCATCATTCCTGGCCAGTGAGAGCTGTGGAGCCAGCACTCACGGTACGGGCATTGCACAGAGCCCCCGTAGCCTCCCCGTCCCGAGGAGCCAGCCATGTCTAGGAGCCTTGTGGAGCAAAGGCAGATAGCAAGCCTGCCCTAGCCCCTCTGCACAGCTGACCACACTTTTAGTAGCCTGGTCAGCAGTACTGACAGGAGCCACCAGCATCCCTTTTCATTCTGGTCAAAAACCGGGCACCACACACCCCTAGTGCTCACCCCATTTGAGAGGCTAGTGGGGAACCTGAAGCAATGTGGCATGACTAGTAATCAGGAAGGCCTGACGGAGCAGCATATGGCCAGCTGGCACACAGTTAGCAGCAGCTCAAACTGTGCTGGACAATGCACAAGATAAGCAGCAGCAGAATACTGGCAGTGCAGAGTACAGAAATTGTTTGCCAGCTTGCCTGGGGATAAGTGGGGGAAATGGGATGAAGAAGCAATACTCATGAAGATGACAGGGAAATGGACAGGAGCTGCAGTGTGGGCCATGAGGTCTCTGTGACAACTAAGTGTTGCCATAAGGAGGGAAAGATGTAACCATAACATTTCTGAGCTGCTCCCTGTGAGCCTTGATAGCACTGCACTGGAATTAGAATTACAAATGCTGAAGGGTGGAAGTGAAAGGCCTTGTGCAAAAAGAGTCAGAGGTCTGTGAACACAGATTGACGTGATCTAGCCTTGTGAAAACCAGCGTTAGATGAAATATCCAATATTTTCCTTTTACTGCCATTTTCCACATTCATCACAATTTTCATTTCTCACTCCACAACCATGTGTACTTCCAATAACAGCATCACACCCCACATGTCATTTATCACTAATTTGAGCTGTAGTGTATAGGCATCAGCTATCATGAAGACTGCTTGCCTTTTCCATTTCTAAGAGCCCATTATATTGCTTATAGCTTTAACTTTTTCTGGGGATGCCAGCATGCTAGGGGGAGGCAGAGGTACAGTTGCCCTGACCCCATCGATTTAAAAGGGCCTGGGGCTCTGAGCCACTGCTACCATGGCAGCAGTGGCAGCTGGAGCCCTGAACCCTATAAATCACTCCTGGAGCCCCATGAGACAAGGTGCAGGCAGTGCTAAAGACTAGCTAGAGGAGGTGTGGTGCAGTCCAGGTAGCACTGAAGGCTGACTGCCCCTAGCCCCACCTGTTCCACTTGAGGCCCGCCCCTCCTGAGCAGCCCAGAGCAAAGCCCCCAACACAAACATTGCCCAGGCCTTGGCAAAATCTGTCACCAGCCCTGATGCTTTGGTCTGAATTTTCTACTCTGTCTGCCTCAGGCTGAAGGGTTTGTTTTTTTTGTTTTTTTTTTGAAAATTTCAGCCAAAATGGATCAGCTGTTTCAAAAAATGAGGCCAAGGGAAAAGATGGGGGGGCGGGGGGGGAGTCTGTTGTGGAATCCTAATTCGGCCTCCTTGCATGTGTGCATTATGATTAAAGCTGGCTGGCAATTCTCCAGTGGAACAACTGTAATCTTCCTCTGCGGCACGGGGTATGTGTAGTTTAAACTAGTGTAAATGGTGGATACGGTAAAACCTGAAGTCTTTAAACCACAAATTGAGGAATTCAGTAACTTAGCCAGAGGTTAGGGGCAAGGTTCCTTCTAATTTTTCCCATACATCTACAACATTAATTGTATTACGTGCCCCATTCTTGAGCCCCTTCCCACATTCTGAACCCCTTGCCATGGGTAGGGCCAAGAGGTTTGGTGTGTGGGAGGGGGTCAGAGTGAGGGCAAAGCATTGGGGTATAAGACCTCCAACTGAGAGTGCCAGCTCCGGGCTTCTCCCGTAGCCCTCTCCCCAGCAACTCAGGGTCTGAGGCCAGGGCTGGGGGAGAGGTACCCCTCCCTACTGCAGGCCTGAGAGCCTGCTATCCAGCCATGTGGCCACGCAACTGAGAGGAAAATTGGGTTAGGAGTCTATTTCAAAAGTGCGGTTTTTGAAATAATAACTCCTGCTTTCCATGAGGAATAACACTCATTTCATTTCAAAATAGTGGTAGTGTGGATGCTCCGCTGCTGCTATTTGGAAAGAATTACTTCCCTGTAGTATGGACACGCTATTACGAAATAGTTATTTCGGGAGTTATTTCAAAATAATTTCCTAGTATAGACATGCCCTGGGAGATGTATTTTGGAGCAAGAGCAGAGCCATCATTTCTGGGGCTAGGTTATCCAAGCACTATCCTAGTGCAAATAACAAAGCAATAGGTAGCAATTCTGCTGACGATTAGACTCTAATACATAGAAAAACCTTAAAAAATAAAATATTGCCACCCTCACTACATTTGTAAGTGATGAACTTAGGTAAACAATTAGCTCTGTTCAGAGGGTGAAACTGCAATGTCTTATTCTCTGCAGCACAATAAGACAAGAATACAGAAGTGAAGAGAACAATTTTAAGGGCTAAATGCTCCTTAGGTAAACTTGTATCAACCTGGATTAATTCTATTGAAGACACCCAAATTACTCAGAGTAGATGCCTCTGTAACTGGGAGCAAAATTAGGTCTTAAGGATAAACCCTCAGTTCCATATCTCATTAAATTAGCAGTGCAATGTGCTGTCTGCAAAACCATTTTACTCATCTAATCCAGCATTCTGAAATTCCCAACCAGCTCCAAATAAAGTACAAGGTCAATTTCATATCCTTCCTGAAATTTGGCTATATGGATACCTAAGATAAGAGCCAAAGGATGTAAATATCAAGCTAAAATTAACCCTTAAGCCGAGCTTTTTCTTAGGTTTGCCTGCACAACCTCCTGATCTTTGCCAATTTCTCTTACATGCTAGTGGTTTACAAGCTGCACCTGCCACAGTGAGTCAGCAGGATTTACTCTCCCGCTTTCTTCAAGGTTGTAACTCAGGACACCAGCATGGGTCAACATAAGAGCACTCAATCTCTATTCAAGGTCATAGATCCTGCCAGCCTATTAGAGACATTTAGGGCCAAATGCCCTTGCCTACAGCTACACAACCCTAGTAAACTTGGCCGCGTAACCAGAACTTGGCACTGAGGTAAGAGTTACAATTACTTCTTATTTCCAATCCCCCTGCTCTTTTTTCAATGCATCAAGACACTAGAGTAACATACAATATTTATTTTCTTACTGAATCCAATATTTTCAATCCTAAAGCCAAGCACCTAAATTATAGCAAGCTGATTTTCTGAGGTGCTGAGCACCCACAGCTCCTGTGTCAATATAAAGTTAAGCACTTCAGTGTGAAAACGTTGTCCTGATTTTTTACATCAAGTAGGAGGCATGTGTCCCTTGACCTGATAGTGTCTTAGAGAAGCACTGCCTCCAAGAGCAGAGGCAGAAATGTAGAATAGTGACAGGGTTAAGATTTGGAAGAGAAAATGTTAATAAATCCTAGGTTTGGGATACACCCTGGAACGAACATATTAGTTTCTCTTTGCAATTTGATTCCCATGACTCCAGTATGTTTGGGTCAGAGGCTGTCTTTGAAGTCAGCCTCTTACCATGCTGTTGATTAAGATATATTCGATTTGCAGGGTCTCTATGATGAAATGCCTCTATAAATATGACATTACATGGCATCTTTAAACAGATTGCAGATTGTCTTTCTTGGCTTAGATTTGCCTGTATTTAGATGCACAGAAAAAGTATGAGGTACCTGCTGTGTTTATGGCCAAGTGGCTTTATGAGTTTTGTAGCATTTTCTGAACAGATACCATCTGAAAAGGTCATGTCATATGCTCAGATGTGGCAACTCTTCCCAGAGGGTTATTGTTTACATGTTAGAAAAATTATTTCGAAATACTCCCTCTCTCTCCAGTGCTAAGTGTTGCAATACACAAGCACTTAACTTTTTTTCTACACTGACGTCACAGAAACAATGTTTATTCTAGTCAAAATGGTAATAAAAAAACCCAACATTGGAAAGCATGGAAATAATCAAGAGAGAGTAGGATCTTGCTGTCACTTCCATTTGTATGGGATCTCTGATTTAAGGGCTCCCTAACTCTTCAAGCAGTTATCTCTTTAAATAGTTATTAGCAGTGGCAAATAATTTGTAATGACTACAGTAATTTATTTGATAATGTTCACAAATTGTCCATGCCATCAACAGATTGTGACTTACTCCAATTTTATTATTTGAAATTATGTCACATGATTTCAGCAAATACATGCTTTGGGGGGGGGGGGGAAGCAACTGTATGTGAAATTCAAGCTACACACACATAGGTCATATGGTATGTTTACATCCCCTTTACTAGACTGGAATAATTGAGATTCAAATTTCTGGTGTGAATAATTGCAAAAACAAATTTGAAATTAATATTCTGTGAATACTATGCAATTGGCACTTAAGATTATTTGTTTCAATTAATACCTTTAAAAAACTTTACCTGCTTGCATATTCATGGAAATCAAATATAATCTGAATAAAATAAAATAAAATAAAATATTCACTGAAAATGTCAGCCTTATTTCCCTGCTGGTGTCCAGGCCTTATAAAAGGTTTATGAGTATGCCCTCACTAATCAGTAGGAGTTGGACACAGATTTTTAAAGGCCATTTTGTCCTTAAATATGTAAACAGATAACCATGGGAGTTAACCACTTAGGGGCATTTGAAAATCCTGGTATGTGCCTATATATGACGTGGAACCTCTTCCATTTGTCTAACTCTAGAAAGGGGTCAGCACAACAATGCTGCTCTAGTATGAACAACTCACTGTTTCCCAGACAGCTGTAGAATCTTTTATGAAGCGAAGAAGTAAAATGAGCAACAACAAAGAGGCTACTTTGTATCTAGAGAGTTCAGGGAGAGAAGACCATCGCAATACCTGGTTTCCTGGTATTCTGCTTTCAGCAGTTTAAAAGGTTTGGAATAATGAGATGTGCCAGTGCTATTTCATAGTAAATACACATGCACTAAGGTTACAAGGTCAAGCACTTAAAAAAAAACAGGAAATGTCGAAATTAAGGCTGCCCATGCCATCTTAATTTGGCCCTCTTGTGCATATGCATTATGAAACAGTGTTTAATTACATGATACATATGTGTTTCCCTGGGCACAGAAAGGATAGCGCTCACTAAAATTAACAGCTATTCAGTATTAACAACAAGGAAAAATGTGACCCTCCAAGCCTTATTTATTGCACACTATTCAAGCCCTGCTCTGAATATAGAATTATTAATATCCTCATAGCCTTTTTCTCTGGCACTCCTCACAATGGCATCCAAATTCTTCACAAACATTCTTGAATTTATTTTCACAAAAGCCCTGTATAAAGAGGGAATGTATTATCTACATTTTACAGACAAGGAACTCATATTCAGATATCTACTGATTTGGGTGCTAAGTTAGGAAAAAGCCTAGGATGTGATTTAGCATTACATAGCACTTTATATGTTCAAAGCACAGCTCCCATTGACTACAGTTGTGCCAGTGAGTGCTCCACATTTCTGTAAATGAGACCACATGTTTCACGTTGGGTACCCAGAAAATGATGGATATACAATTTGTGACCTTCCCACAGGGTGAAAAGCTCAGTGTAAGTGACTAGCCCAGCATCACACAAGAACTCTGGGGCAGAGGGAGAGATAGAATCCAATTCTCCAGGGCAGCATTCTCTTCCTGCAAGCCTCTGCCTCATTCACTACACACTTTCCCATTTTTGTGACAAATGGGACAGCCTCCCTCACTATCCAACCCTGATACCACCACAGAGCAAGCCCATAATGTAAACCTCAATTTTTGAGGAATAAGGGATCTTACTAAAGAGGGGTTTTTTCCGACAAATGGACCCGTCTACACAGGGCTTTTTATCCCTTCTGCAGAAAGAATCAGAAGAAGATATATGCAACTGTGAGCACAATTTGCATATCCTCCAGGAATTTTCCTCCAAGGTAGACTGGCTGAAGCCCTGGAGGTTGTTCACCTTCCTCTGTAGCATGGGGCAAGGATCACTTGCTGGAGGATTCTCTGCATCTTGGAATCTTTAAACCATCATTTGAGGACTTCAGTATCTGAGTTATAGGTGAGAGAATTATTCCAGGAGTGGATAGGTGAGATTCTGTGGCCTGCATTGTGCAGGGGGTCAGGCTAGATGATCATAATGGTGCCTTCTGACCTTATAGTCTATGAGTCTATATCCTCTTCTATAAAAGAACGGCAGTGTAGCCGTAGCCTAGGTGATACAGAGAGCTAGCTGCCTCAGCCCCACTCCCTTCCAACTGAGGCTCTGCCCCTTCTTAGAGTGTGGAGCCAGCCACTACACCCACCCAGGGCCCTGCACAGGCTCCCCTGCTCCTTGCTCAGCCACTTTCACAGTCCCAGTCCTCTCTTCCCCAGCCTCCAATGCCAGTTTCCCCTACTCCCCATCCCAGGTTCCTTGTCCAGATCTCCTCCCCCTCTATACACCATTCAACTTTTGTTCCCTCCACATCTGAATCAGACAGCTTCCTCTTCCACTCTGTCTGGCACAGCAGGAAGTCATTGAGAGCAGAGGAGACATTTCCCTGTTGTCAGTTCTGGTGCCCAGAGCCTGCAGCAGCTCAGAAAGTTCTGCTCACCCCTAGACAGAAAGCATGCCCAATACATATGGAATTGTATGGAAATTAGCTGCTCAAAACTTGTACCGAGCATTTGCAAATTGTCTTTTAGTTTGAAAAGCCTATCATTTGACAAATTTGGGCAATTTTCCCACACATAGCAAAACGCTCATCCCTGCCACAAAGGCCCTGCACCAGATTTCAAGTCTCTGAGCCAAAGCACAGGGGAATTAGAGATTTTCAACAAAAGTGTCACCAGAATCTTTTAATGTTGGCAAAACATTTTTTCTTTAGCCTCTTTCTGAAAAATGGTTGAACCATTTCATATTACATTTTCTTGGCAAATACAGTCTCAAGCAAATATCTAGCAGGAATATCTGGGAAACATTTAAAGTCTGGAAAGTCTATAAGCAACTGAAAATATGGTATAATAATAAGAAGTTCTGGGCAACCTTAATAATAGTCAATGCTAAAAACCCTTTCAATGATGAATCCAGATTCTTTTCCACTCCGCTGCCTGGTTTATTTAATTGAGGCATTTCAAGGTAAGATCAAAGGTGAGAACAGTATCAGCTATATGGCAAAGCACCAAGCCTAGCCAGTCTGAAAACTGGTTGTATTTTCTGTTAAAAATCTATTTTATCATAGTCTGATAATCCTTTGGAAATGCTTATCTTCAAGTCAGTTACATATTAAAGATCACCTTCTGGCATACTTGTATCAATGAAATGGTGACACAGCATTCAGATGAGCCTCTGATAAGGATGTGCAGATTTTGACTGTGTGTTTATCAACTGAGTGATTGTTCATGTAGAGATAGTTCACACAGGGAGCAAGATGCTCAAATGACATCTGAAACAAAAACATTGGTAACAAAAACATGGAGAGGGAGATAAAGAATAGCTATGGTGGATTTAGCACTTTGCTAGAAATATGAAAGGCAACAAACCCAATTCTCCTCACACTTATTTCCATGCAACATATTGCTCATTTAATTGCTGCGGAGTTATCCTAATTTAAATGAGATCCCCACAATCAGACCCACTGTGTTTCTTTATAAGGTAACTAGGTATACTAATTTTAAAGTGACCTGTCAACCTGAAGTCTTATTGATTTTTAAAAACTATTTAAAATTAGTTTTGAAGGGGCCAGCTTCTCTGGAGTCCTCCCCTAACAATTTTTGAAATGTGAGGATCTTTCATGCAAGACTGATTTGTAAAAGAGGGAAACTAACAGACTATACAAGGAAACAAGTCAAATTAACTATACTCTAGGTCCTACATAAATAAATTGGAAATAAAACCAAACACCAAATATTTTTTCCTAATTTCTTCTAGTCGTAACAAATGTAGCTATTCCTTGAAACAAACAGTAGTAAACTGTTTTCAGAGAGAAGTGTGATTTCTAAATTGAAAGGATCCCTTTAAATTATCACATTTTTAAAGTGATAATCTGTTCTCAAAGGCTCTGGTCTTCTCCTGAAGAGTCATTAGGAAGCTACAGTCTCCTCTGTGTTGTACCAATGCAAAACCATAAGCTTCAGTGGGGTTGCACTAGGATAAGAGAAGAATTTAATCTGGGCCTTTTAACTAGTCCTTGATGCTCTCTGAGTTAGTAAGAACATATACTGAGGTTTTGAACTTCTGGTAAAGAGTTGGCTTTTCCTTACACTATAGGGTTTTATTAACAATTACAAATCATGGCACTTTTAGTGCTAGTCTTGCATGATCTTGTCTTTTCACTCTCCCATGCAGAGACAGGATAAAGAAGAAAATCAGATACCAGCATGGCACAAAGGATACTGATCTTTTTCAGGCCCGGAGAGTGCTTCAAGAGTGTTCTCTAAACAGCTTGTGCCCCTATCATGCATTGTTTACTATCTACTCTTTGGGTGGTGTCTTGATTTTGTTTTCATGTGATATTTAAGTGAGCAGAGCTTTCCATTCTCCCTGTTTCTCAGCACGTGTGAGTTTTTGCAAGTTGCCCCATTTGTGCAGCATTAGAGAAAGCTCTGGGGGAGGAGGAGATTAGAAAGAGATTTTGGCAATGAGGGCAAAAAACAACCCAAAAAAATCAGAGTTCAAAATAAATCCATTTAACATCCTGTTCTTTTCCAAGCTTACCTTGTCATGTGCTCTATTTGCTAAAGATACTTGGCTCATACAGGAATTTTAAGCACGATTGCTTAAAGGGCCTTAATTTAGCCTCCTTTGCAAATTAACTAAGGATAGGACTATTTGCCAGGGCAAATGGGGGGGTTGAAGCTGTCTATTTTATTTGTGGCTATAATCAAGGAAGCCTGTACATGTAATTATTTGCAGTTGTAAATGAAGACATGTAAAACTGTTCCTTAATTATTGGAGAGTGCAAATATTACAGGAGCAAAAGCAAGATTTTTTTTTATTTCTAATTATTAACAACAATAAGCTTACAGGAACTAGTCTTCCTACTATGTCAAACTTCAGTGCAGCCCTCCCAAAAGTATCCATGAAAACTAATCCCATCCAATGTAATTAACTAGGCATTGTAGGAACGCCATATTTGTAACTTGCTACTCATTTTAAGGTTTGTTTTTAACTCTCTTGGAGGGCGGGGGCGAGTGGGAATCATGCCTGCCTGAAACTTCTTCTAAGGGATCTCAAGTCAGAAGAGAGTTTTTTTTAAAGTTTCAGGTTAATTGGAAGAGACAGTTTTGAGCTATAAAACTTTGATAGACAAATCAGAAGATTATAAATGCCCTGGGCTAAATAGGTTTAGTTTTAGAACCATAGTGTAGAGGTAAAAAAAAGAGTGGATAATCTAACCTAATCTCCATATTCCCCAGAGCAGAAGTGGGAAAAAACAGTTTATCCACATTTACCCTTGACTACAATACTGTTTTAGAAAGCTTAAAATCCCGTAGACAACAGTGCTTGTAAATTCTATAGGCCAGATAGCTCAGTGTCAAGATTTACAAAGTTAGGACTTGAAAATTATGTTCATAAATCCATATTCAGGACACAACTACACTATGAGATAAGGTCATAAGGTCGAATTTATTAAGGCTCATTTCTTACCACCCAATTTTGTAAAGTCAAAGGTCCATGTCCCAACTGTAAGCAAAAATGCAAAAAAGCTAGAGGTAGCATGTTGATTTTGAATGCAATGCACTGTGGGTAGCTATTACTACCCTGCACCACTTTGTCTTCTGGGTTATGCTCTCAGTACACATTGGGACCAAAACTGTGCAGCAGGTGGTTCTGGGTTCATGTCGTCAGCGGTCCATAATTCATCTACTCCCTCCCTGCTTTCTTAAGATCAATGGGAAACAGTCTCTTCACACCCCTTTTGGCCTTTGTTACCTGTGTAGACACCACAGCACCATGACCACGGACCCCCTCATGGATCCGGTTGTGCATCAAAGGATTTTGACAATGTTTACCTTGGTGCTCCTAATGGTGGAGTATGTCCAGAGCATATGCATGGCACTCCAGCGAGAGGATGAATCTCAGGAGGCTATAGAGACACTGTTCATTCAAGCCCTTGAGATGAGCAAACTGGAAATGCTGCTAGCATTCAATCCTCTGGAAACAGTGGAACACAGGTTCTGGTACCGTCAGACAAGCACAGACTGGTGGGACTGGGACACTCAGCAGTGGCTGCAAAACTTACAAATATGAAAGCTCACTTTTATGGAACTTGTTTGTGGTGATGCTCTACTCCAGTGTTTCTTAAACCTTTTAAGACCAAGGAACGCCAAACAATTTTGTTGAGAGGAAGAAAAAAAGGAAACTTGCCCCTTTTAAGGACAGCCATTTGAATTCTGTTCTTTCTGCGTATGGTGACCATATTTTCTGAACCAAAATTAGGGACACACCCCCTGATCTTTGCTTATTATGCCCCTGACTCTTGGGGTCAAGATGGACACATGACCAAAAATCAAAGTAACCCCCTCTAAGAACTTTTCCCATCATCCTCCTACCTGTAGGGGACTAAGTTGGCCCCCACTGAACCCTCTCTCTTCTGGTGCTGGTCTCTCCCCTGCAGATGTCTGCCCTTCTACTTCACCCCCAGAATTCGTTGACACCTGCACCTTCCCTCACCCCTGCACCCTCCTGGTGCTTCCTCCTTCCCTCATTGCCCCTGCCTCCTTGCCCTCTTTCTCCCTGATGCCCATCCCCTCACCACCCTCTGCTCCAGTGCTCTCACACATGACTTGCTCCATCCCCGCCTTCTTCATTCCCACCCCTCCTTTCAACCCTTTTCCCAGCACCTCCCTCTTCCCTTGCTTCCTCTTGCCCCCAATGCCCTTCCCCTCTCCTCTCCCAGCATCACCCTGTGCCCTCCACCCTCCCACCTCCCCATCCCCACTGACACCTGCCCTTTTTCTCATTGTCTCCACTTGGCTCCCTGGCATTTGTCTCTCCTCCACCCTGTCCTTTGATGCCTTCCCCTTTCTTCTCCAGCCCTGGCCCCCTCCCCTAAGCACAAGCCCCTTCCTGTCCCACCCTCCTTCCCCCTAGTTCTCGCCGAGAACCTCCCCCACCTTTTGCCTTCCAGTTTGTGGGGCCGGAGTCTGTGGTCAGACCCCAGAAGTCCCCGCAGCCCTGGCTCCAGTTGCTTCCAAGGCAGGACTGCTTGCTGGGTCTGGAGCTAGTGCTGCATTCCAGTCCCCACACCAGCTTTGGCTCCCATTAGGAGGAATGTGGCATGTGCTGTATGGGAGCTTAGGGCTCTGGACACTGCGTGACACCAGCAGTGGCCCTGGCTGCCTGCACAAAGCACCAAGGGAGCCGCTTACGTGCTGGGTGGAGGTGGGGAGTTGCTGCTGCGCCGCGCTAGCTCTGGGTGTCTTTAAATCCGGGACTGTCCCGGAAAAAAAGGGACATACGGTCACCATATCTCTGTGGCACACCTCCCACTGCCTTGCGGCACACTGGTGTGCTGTGGAACACAGTTTAAGAAACGCTGCTCTATACTGTCTATTTGCCTCCTTTGTCTTTTGGAAGGACTGCCTCAGCTCCTTATTTTCATTTGGCACTTCTGGGCATCCCTGCTGTATTCTTTCTCCACCATAGACTTTGCAATCTTCACATAGATATTTGCATTTCATTTGCTCGCTCAGAGCTCCACAAGAACAGATTCTTCTCCCCATGCCTCGATGAGATACAAGATCTCCTTCACACTCCAGGCTGGTGCTCGTCTGTGCCACTGGGAATTGGAGCTCATGGGACTTGAACTCATGGTTAGATGAGATGCTCAGGTGTGCTGCATGCTCTGAGGTGTGTTCACCACACTGTCCACACAAGAAATGAAACAAAGTTTTCTGAGGCTTTTCCTGTTCACCTGGAGAGCAATAGAGTCGCAAGTCCTAGCCAGAGCAGTCACAGTGCAACACTGTGGGATGCCTCCCAGAGGCCAAGAATGTCGATTTTCATAACGCTGTGCATTCACTACTGTAAATACAACCCTGCAAGGTTGAATTTAGCATTTCTCCTCACATAAAACAGAAGTGCTGAAACTGACGTTAGCAGCCCTTAAAGTCAATGGAAAAGGCTTGTTTAGAAAATTGACCTTATTTTGCAACTAAATTTGACCTAAACTTCTGGGCTACGTCTAGACTGGCCCCTTCTCCGGAAGAGGCATGCAAAGCAGGCAAGTCAGAATAGGGAAATCCGTGGGGGATTTAAATATCCCCCGCGGGATTTAAATAAACATGGCCGCCGCTTTTTTTCCAGCTTGGGGAAAAGCCGGAAAAGAGCGTCTAGACTGGCGCGATCCTCCGGAATAAAGCCCTTTTCCGGAGGATCTCTTATTCCTACTTGCAAGAGATCCTCCGGAAAAGGGCTTTATTCCGGAGGATCGCGCCAGTCTAGACGTTCTTTTCCGGCTTTTCCCCAAGCCGGAAAAAAAGTGGCGGCCATGTTTATTTAAATCCCGCGGGGGATATTTAAATCCCCCGCGGATTTCCCTATTCTGACTTGCCTGCTTTGCATGCCTCTTCCCGAGAAGGGGCCAGTCTAGGCGTAGCCCTAGTGTAGACCAGGCATCACGCAACTAAAGTAGTACCTTGATTTTTCAGAAGTACTAAGCACTCAGTAGTTCCTGGTGCCTTTACTGGCTCTGAGAATAGCATACAATCTGTCTTAATAAAATTCCAAATAATGCCAGCATTGGTTGCCACTGTTCCTGTACCCATAGGTCTATTTCAATATATATATAGGCTATGCCAACAACACTAGCAAGTTTCCCTGTACCCAGATCCAAACATCCCAAGGACCCACTGACAACAATGAGTACAAATGACAATGTATATGTTAGAGTCAAAAGACAAACTGCTAGGTACTAGAGAGCCTGAAGAGGAGAATTTGAACTTCCTGCCTCAAATAACACGTTGCTTATTAGACTATGAAACAAAGCTATCCATGTAGTTTAATCAAAGAAATATTTAAGATATGTAACCATCATTATAATTTATGATGACAATAAAGGAGAGCTTTATTAAAGGAGAATAATGTAGTTTAAAAAAATATCAGGAAAGTCAAAATTAAGGTTCCACAGACCACCTTTGGTATCATTGTCAAAGGTTTGGTATCATTGTCAAAGGTTGTCAAACACCTTTGGTATCATTGACCTGTCTACACGTGCATTCCTGAGACACCCTAAATCTCAGATCATAATTCTACAATTCTCAGCATGAGCCATACGAGGGCTACATATAAGAAAGCCAATTCTAAAAAGAGATTAGTGCTCTCATCTTCCTCTGCTTTCCACATACAGATTAAAAACTTGCCCATCCCCCAACCCACTGTGGTCAAGGAACATTAACATATTCACTTATTTCTCTCACATTTACATACCACTCACAAACACCAGCTTCCTCCAGCCACCATCACAATATATGCCATGACCCCCAGCAGATCTATTCATCTTCTCTCTGTTGACAACTTGAGACATACCTTTCAGCCTCTCACATTTGACATTTTCATATGGATCTGAGACCCTATCACCCACAGTCACCCAAACAGTCAACCTGTTGGAATTTGGGAATGAGGGGTCAAATTCAAGCCCCAGATTCAAACCTATCCTTCAGTGTGTGTTCTGGATTGGATCCAAAACTGGAAGGGGTTTATTTTCCACATGTACATTAGCTGGTGACAAAAAAAAAAAAAAAAAAAAAAAAGCATAAGAGCAGCTATTCTTAAAATATTTAAATACAAAATGATAGAAAAAAATTCCCAAGATTCACTTTTGGTCCAAAATATCATAACCTTACCATGCAATTAGTCTTGTTTCAGCTTTTAACCTCAATACCAAACCCTGTCTGACCTCAACCTCTTTGGGATCAGAACAAGAAAATGCTTTCTTCACCTAGCTCCAATTATAGCTTGGCTCCAGGTATGTTTGAGCTTAATTCTAGCCTAGAGTTAACCACCATAACACGGCTCATTGTAAAGAAGCTCACTTGTTACTTATCCAAGATAGAAGTCATAACTGAGGCATGTCTGTCTCTGGAGGAGAGGAGACTTTGCCCAGATGCAGCTGCTGTCAGTAAAGCTAAAGATCTTAAACTAACACTAAGACCTAATGATGGCTGTAGGGTACGGAAGTGAGCACCGGAAAGGTTCTGAATAAGGCTTAATAAAGACTAGAAAGAGATTCTGACAGGTTCTAATTAAGTCAGAAACTTTCATAAAACTGTCAATTATATGACCCAAATACAGAAAAAGTCACATTTATTTCCTAATATGCTTTCTTCAAGGTCATATTCATATCCCCTGTCACAGAGATGAACTTTTATACTATTAGGACTTTAAGGGCTAGAGACAGTGCTTAAGGTTTGATTCACCATTAAGTCCAAGGACAGCTCAGGCGATGCAAACAAAGGATGCTGCAGCCAGTTGGCTGAAGCTCCCTAGTTCAGGGACACATGACCGTAGAGGGAAAAAAAGCTGCATGGGATCTTCCATAATGTATGCCACTAACATAAGGTCCCTTGTACCTTGCATTAGTGTTGAGTCAGACCTAGCAAAGCTCCACTAGACTATACGCTCTCCCGTCCCCTCCCTGACCAGGCCCTGTCCCAGCATACCAACTTCATGGGGGGTGGGGAGCAGCTGATGCAGGTGGCAACCAAATTGCCACCAATACCTGCTCAGCAGCTTAGTGTAGTCTTCACGAGCTGTAATTCTTCACTGGTCTTCTCTAGCTATTCCTAACCATTTTGCACCCCACATGCAAAGCACAGTGGCTTGAGAAGACCAGAAAATGTGTTTATATCAGTCACAGTAACCCTGTTCAAGAGTTATAACTGGTACTGCCACTTTCTCTCCTGCCATGGCAGCACAAGCCTTAAGAGAGTATTACTCACCTTGTGTAGTATCGGAGGTTCTTCAAGATAATTGTCCCTGCAGGTGCTCCACTTTAGGTGTTTGGGTGCCACGGCGCACCCACTCAGAAATTTTTGGTAGCCGTACCCTCCGGTAGGCTGCGTATGCAGAGCAGACAGCACGCATGGTGCTGCTACTAGACATGTACAGCCAATCGCCCCCTCCGTTCCTTCTCCAAGAATAAATTAACTATGTCCGAAGCAGAGGGGAGGAAGGGCAGGTGGTGGAGCACCCACAGAGACAACCATCTCCAAGAACCTCCATTACTGAACAAGGTGAGTAACCCTCTGTCATGACCATGAGGGTTAGCCAGCAGCCTGGGGACTAAGGGGTTAACTATGTCCCTTACCTAAGCCAGGTAGAGTCAGCCAATAGGAATGTAGGCAAGAATTTCCAACTGGGACAAAGGAATTTTTGGGTTTTTTCCTTCTTTGTCCCTGGGCAACTTCTCTCCAGCTACTGAGGGGGACAGACACTATGTCTCCCTCCAAGAAAAGACTCTTCACTATCTGTAAGTAGGTAAAGCTTAGATAATTCCATTAGGTTTTATTGTTTTATGGTTTGGGAATGGGAATCTGGTGTCTGTGCATTTAAAAATGGGTTTTCCTCTACTTTGTAACTAAGTTTTGGCCCATGGTGGAATCTCCCCCATGAATATATTAATTTGTGACTTTTCCATCTAGTCATTATGCTTGCAACAGGAATACTGTGGTGATAACAAAAGTTCTTTCTCTTTTCATTAACGTTGTATTGGTTAATTTGTGTGTCCTGGTTTTACTTTTGGGGCTGAGATTTCCCCAGAAGTCTCTCCCTGGTTTCTTTATTATTACTTGGGTGGTGGCCGTGAATTTTTAATCCCCAAAATCTAGGGTTTTAAGATTTTGGGGAGAAGCTTTACACTAAAGCCTGGAAATATAAAGTTTTGGGGTACTTTTGCAGGCTCCCACTTTCTGCATTTATCATGCCAGAGTGGGGAAGAATCCCTGACACCCTCTCTTCTTCTTTGAGGAGTGTACCTGTGAGTGCTCCACCTTAGGTGACTACAGAGCAGTACCCATGATTGGAGGTGAGTGCTTTGGCTATTCAGTATCCTGGACAGCAGCCAGAAGAGTGTCCAAAATGAGTACCCTGGAGAGGTATCGAGGGCATAATGTCTGGTGAACATGAGGACAGAGGACCACATAGTGGATCTGAAGATGTCTGTAAGAGATATATTGTTGAAGTGGGCCATAGAAGCCACCATGGCCCTTGTAGAGTGTGCACATATTTGTAATGGAGGGTCTTGGTTGAAGATGAAATAGGCCAACTGGATGCAGTCCACTATCCATCTAGGCAGCCTCTGGGTGGAAACTGGCAAGCCCAGGGATTTGTCTGTAGTGGATATGAACAGTCTAGGTGTTTTGCAGATTTGTCTCATCCTGTCCAGGTAAAAGGCGATTGCTCTACATTCATCTAGTGTGTGCCATGTAGCCTCTTTCATATCAACATGAGGCTTTGGGAAGAGACAGGTAGCATTATAGGTTCATGCAGTGAAACAAAGTGGTTACCTTCGGTACAAACTTCGGATGAGGGCGAATGGAATACAGTGAAGGGGGGTATGCCATAAGTGCACCAATTTCACTCACCCTCCTGGCCAAGGTGATGGCCACCAATAAAGCCACCTTCATGGAAAGGAAAGGTGCATGAAGCACCATGTGCATGTGATCTTATTTTGTTGAATACTCGATGGAGGAGGGGGATTGGAGGAAATGCATATGGGAGAGATGCATTCCGGGGTACTGTGAACACGTCTCCCAGGGAGTGTAAGCCAATGCCCATATGGGATCAAGAATGTGGACACTTCTTGTCGGTACTGGTTGCAAACAAGTCCACCCATAGTGACTGAATTTCTGTTGCAGAATCTTGGGGTCCATTTCTGATTTGTGATTGGAGTTGAAATTCCTGCTGAGGCTGTCTGCCATTAGATTGTCTGTGCCCGGTAGATAAGGGGCTAGTATGCAAATGTTGTGTTCAATGCACCATGTCCACAGGCCTCTGGATTAATAGATACATGAAAATAGGTGTTCAGGAGGTTGAGAGTCAATAACCAGTCCCCCTTGTTAAAGACAGGAATTATAGTAGATAGGGTGACCATCTTGAACCACTGAGGTTGTATATGGCGGTTGAGCCTTCCGAGATTGAGAATCAGTCTCCATCCCCTTAATTTCTTTGTTGTGAGGAAGAAATGGGAATAAAACCCTTTGTTCCTGTAGCAATGAGGTACGGGTTCTATGGCGCTCAGGCAAAGCAAATGGTCTATCTCTTGGAGTAAAATGCTCTGGTGAGATGGGTCCCTGAAGAGGGAAAGGGAAGATGGATGCGAGAAGGGGGTAGAAGAGAAGGGGATACAGTATCCACCCTTTATAATGTTGAGTACCCACTTGTTGGTCGTGGTGGAAGACCAATGATGGTAGAAAGGTACTAGATGCTGGCGAAATAACTGATGGGGCTGAGGTTGCCTTAAGCTAAGAGATGTTGTCAGACTCTTAAAACTGTTTGTCTCAAAGTTAAGGGCAGGTCAGGGGTTTGCTTCCATTGGGTTTGCCGTTGCCTCTTTGTATTGTCAAAATGCTTCTGAGCTTGAGTAAAATGCGAAGTCTTGTATCGCTGTGGAAAATATCTTCCCTGTTTGCATTTTGGCACAGGGACGTGGATACTGAGTGTCTTTAATATGGCCCGTGAGTCCTTGAGGGAGTGGAACAATGCATTGGTGATGTCTGCAAACAGTTTGGCCCCCTGGAAGGGAAGGTCTTCAACCATGGCCTATACCTCATGGGGAAAACCGGAGAGGTGAAGCCATGATGACCTTCTCATCACAACAGCCGTCGCAATGAACCGGGATGAAGTTTTTGAGGCATCTAACACAGCCTGTAATGCTGTGAGAGAAATCAGTGTGCCCTCATTTATACTGGCCATAAACTATTCTTTTTTGTCATCAGGAAGACTGTCAAAGTGTGATAGTTGCTCAAAAATAGGAAGTGTACATTTTGCGAGCAGTACAGTGTAATTAGATATGCAGAGCTGTAAAGATGCAGAGAAAAGGAAGTTACTCACCTTGTGCAGTAACGATGGTTCTTCGAGGTGTGTTCCCCCATAGGTGGTCCACTGTAAGTGTCAGGCTCGTCCCAGCGCCACAGGTCGAAGATTCATTAGCCGTGGTTTAGCCGGACAGCAGTGGCACATGCCCTTCATGCCATTTCTGAGGCTGCGCGCAGTCCAGCTCCTGCCAGTTCCTCCTAACTGGGTACATCTGAAATACATAAGAGAAGACTCCGAACGGGGAGGAGGGCAGGTCGTGGTGCACCCATTTGGACACACACCTCGAAGAACCATCGTTACTGCACAAGGTGAGTAACTTCCTTTTCTTCTTCGGGCAGTGTCCCTGTGGGTGCTCCACTATAGGTGAGTACCGAGCTGTCGTCTGGCCTACAGAAGAGGGATTGGAGTCAGGAGCTCTGCACTGTGGAAAGCACTGCCGATGCTAGCACCGAGTCCCAGACAGTGGCATCAATTGCGTAGTGTTTTGCAAATGTCACGTCCCAAGACCAGGTTGCCGCTCTTCGAATATCTTGTAGCGACATGACTCAGTAGAAGGCTGTGGTTGCAGCTGTCGCTCTGGTGGAATGTGCATGTATCAAGGCAGGTACTGTTTTATGGCACAGCGAGTAGCAGTATGCTATGCATTTCACAATTAGTTTACAAATATGTTGCAATGATAACAGCCGATCCTTGGATCACTCATCCGTGCATAGGCATTGTGATTGTTGGAAGGGTCGTGTTCTCTCTAGGTAAAACACTAAGGCCCTCCGAACATCTAGCATATGAAGTCAAGCCTCATAAGGTGAGGCATGCAGTTTAGGATAACAGGTAGCAAGTATTATTGGTTCGTTAATATGAAATTCCGAGTTCACTTTCGGAAGGAAATTCGGATGTGGCTGTAATATCTCTCCAGTATTAGTAAAGAGCGTGTAAGGCAGGTCAGCCAAAAGAGCTGTGAGTTCACCAATCCTTCGCGCTGCGGTGATGGCTAGAAGGAAGATAATTTTCATGGTAACTACGGGAAAGTCACAGGTGGCTATCGGCTCAAAGGGTGGACATGTAAGAGTGTCCAAGACTAATTGAAGATCCCAGGGTGCTGGGGGACTTCTCTGCATAGGATAAAGATTTGTGAGTCCCTTAAAAAATCTTTTGGTCATGGGATGGGCAAATACTGAGTATCCTTCTATTGGTTGTCTGAAGGTGGAAATTGCCGATAGGTGGACCCTTATGGATGGTATGGCAAGACTGGAGCATTGAAGGTGTAGTGCATAGTCCAAAATACGATGGATTGGAAGTGTCATAGTGTCACAGCTGTTGTCGTTGCACCAAGAGTAGAATCGCCACCACTTAAGGTAAGTCTTTCACGTGGAGTCGCGTCTATTGTGCAACAAGACATGCTTGATGCCTTGAGAGCAGATGATCTCTGTCTGATGGAACCAGCTAGGAGCCAGGCTGTAAGATGTAGTCAGTCGATTTGAGGGTGTATCATGGTTTTCCCACGTTGTATCAGGAGGTCTGGGCTCTCCAGTAAATGATATGGTGGTCTCAGGGACATTTGTATTAGAAGCGGGAGCCATGTTTGTCTGGGCCAGTACGGAGCTATGAGTATGACCGTGGCCACAATCAAACAGGGCACCCATCCAGCACAACAATAAACAGCCAGTTTAACAGTATAGTCGAGGGACTACAGACTAACACATCAATCAGAAACCCGGGAGCTATTTCACCATTGCTTACGGCCCTTACAACAAAGGGTTTGCCATCACCACTGACCGCTGGGTCGGGAGTTGATAACCTCAGGTTACACTATACCCCATCTCTCTCCACCACCCACCTCTCCCGCGCCCCCATCCCTTTTCAGGGACCCATCTCAAGACTCCTCATGCAGGAGGCTCTTCGTCTTCTCAATATTGGCACAGTAGAGAGAGTGCCAGAACAATTCCATGGCAGGGGATTTTACGCCCGATATTTCCTCACCGAGAACAAATCAGGAGGATGGAAACCCATCCTGGATCTCCGTCGCCTCAATCGACATCTCAGAAAACACAGATTCAAGATGGTGACACTAGCTTCTATTATGCCAGCCCTGAATGTGGGAGATTGGTTTACGTACCTCAATTTACAAGATACATATTTTCATGTCACAATACATCCTGCACACAGACATTTCCTCAGGTTCACCATAGAGAACCATCATTTTCAATACAAAGTCCTCCCATTCCGCCTTTTGTCCGCCCTCAGAGTTTTCTCCAAAACTCTGTCCGTAGTGTCAGCCTATCTTCATCACGAGGGCATTAGGATATTTCCATATCTGGACGACTGCCTAATCAAAGCACCTACATACCATCAAGCGCTACAACCCAATCACATTACAAGAGACTTATTTACAGCCCTAGGTCTCATAATGAACATTCAAAAATCCTCACTCATTCCGCAAATGTCCCTCAAGTTCATTGGAGCATGGTTAGATTCCACAACAGCGAGGGCTTATCTTCCAATGGCCAGATTGAGAGCTGCCGCACCCAAACACCTAAGGGTGAGTACCCATAGGGACTCTCCTTTAGGAGGAGCTTACAGTTCTTACAACCTTTCCTTTATTTGACATTATTGGATTTAAATGACAGCTAAAGAGAGGCATAGGAGGGGGAGGTTGAGGCAAGAGGCAGAAGCTCTTCAGGCTTCTTTAAAAAAATGTCTTTTTGTTTACATGGTAATAAACTTGAGACAGTACTCCATCCATTCTTACAGTTCCTCTGGGTGCATCAGCTTGTTGTCACCATAGCAACCATCTAGCTGCAAATATAGTGCCATATAATTTATTTTGTGATTGGGGATCTGCCCCCAACGAATCTGGCAGAAAGAGAGACAACGACTACACAGCTGCTCAGCTCAACCACCACTCTTGGTAATATCAGGCTGTTAAGCCCAGCAACTGTGAAACCCAATAGCATAGCAACAGTGACCACAACCTAATGCAACATGATTGCTGGAGTCAGTGGAGCCTGACCTCTGCCATATAACACCAATATTAACCCTCTGTGGCCCTAACCTATTTTATATGAAAGGGGATAAACTGGAAACAAAGGTAATTCTCTTTCCAGCTCTCTTGAGTACCCAGGGGCTGTGGAGTATCATTTAGAGTGGGAAGGCATGCATGGGAAGGGGGTCCAGACCTGCCTCCTCCCCGGAGATGGGAGGAGCCAGGGGAAGGATGGAGACCAAGCTTGTACTACATTCACACTGCTGCAACTCCTGTCTGAGGGGGTGGGCCCAGCTCCCCTCTAAGGCCCACAGACTCTTGCACCAGCATGCAAGTGGGGCCCACCCTGCCTCAGTATTGCCCTACCCCCTTCTGGACCTGGCACCAGCAGATTGCATGCCCGGAGCTGGGTTGTGGTGAACCAAAATGTAGGCAAGTCATGGCCCAAGGTACTGCACCCACTCACTGGTCTGTGTGCATGTATCACATTGTCAAGCTATGGAGTCAGAAGCAATCAGTATTTGGCAAAAATGGAGCAAATAAAGGCTCCTGAATCTCCTGATTGGGAAGAGAATTTGGCAGAGAACTGTTGAAGGTAGCTGCAATTAGAATTAGGTGACATTTTTTGGTTGAAACTTTTCTCAGAGGAACATGCAATTCAGTGATTCTGAAAAATTTCATCTTTGTTTATAGGGAGCTCCTGTCAAACGAGTGGTGCAGCATAGGAGAAAGTAGGAAGGTGTTTATCTGAAAATTTAACAACTGAGCAGTGGAGGCTGAAATCATGAGTCCAATAAAGGTGCATTAATACCTCAAATGTAAGTGAAAAACTGTAAGTGGAGTATGGATAAAACCCTGAAGGACCTTGCAAGTGAATACAAGTCATTTATTGTTAATGGAACAGAAAAAAGAGAGTGCCAGTGAAGGGTTAAAAAAAAAAAGAGGTGATGTGTTCAAAGCAATGGGTGAGGGAAATTATATTTGTAGCAGCATTCTAAATGGCTATAAGTGGGGCAAGTTTGCATTTTTCTCAGCCAGAGAGAAGCATGGTGCAGTAATTGAGATATGAGATGATATAAGCCTGGAAGAGAGAGTTTTAGTAATGTATAAGAAAGGCTATATCTTAAATATATCATGCAGAAAGAATCAGCAAAAGATGTAGTATATGCCTATGCTTCACGCTGGAGGTGTAATTTCCCACTCAAGACAACATACTCATGCAATCTCTGATTGAGCAATCATACTAAAAATAGTGTACCAATGACAGCATAAGTGGTGGGGACACCTTGTGCCATTGTAGCTACACTCTATTTTTAGCATGTTAGGTCAATAAGAGCTAGCATAGGCATATCTCCTCCACACTTGATCTTAGCCTTGAATAGGCTGAGAAGCGATACCTCTATCTTGAAGTGTGATACCTTAAACACAGCCTGACTGCAAGGACCTAGAGACAGGTTCAAGTTGAAGATGACACATGCATTATGGGTTTGCGTGACAGACACACAGGATGATGGTGTTACCAGTGCTTAATCTGTGCCAACACTTGCCCCAGCACCTCTCGGCTTAACAGTTCATAGCCTTGGCACCTCCAGGCTTGTAAAAAAGTTGCTTGAGCTCCAGTATCTATTTCATTACAAATTAAGCACTGGATGTTGCCCACAGTGATCAAGAAACAAGGTAGTGAGGAAAGCTTGGAGCGAGGGAGATCTGAGGAAATTAGGAGTTCTCTTTTAGCTATGTTGAGATGTCAGAGAGGGAGGCAGAGATTTTAGTTAGTCTAAGGTTGATGCAGATTTATTTCAATTAACCATAAAAATATTACTTCTGTTTAGTGGACTGCATATCACATTATGTTTAAATTAACCTCTTAAAAGAGAGCTGAGTTGCTATGTAGTTGTGCTGATGTAATGCCAACAGGCAGACTCGAACCTGAGAGCTCTGGAACCTAGTACATGAGCCTCTACAGCCTGAGCTAAAAGCCAGCAGCCTATCAGCTAATGCTGTAGAGCAAATTCATTCACCTTCTCTCTCTGTAAGTGGTTTGACTGTCATTACCTGAGACAGAGAATCATACCCACTGGTTGTATGGGTTACATTGATCCGTAGTAATCTTATGTCCCAGAGTTCCAATGGAATGCTGACAACAGACTATTACCTCATTCTGCTGCAACAGGTTAAAACGACTATTCTAGCTCTTCTGATGCTTGTACACCTTCCATGAGTGCTTCAATATTGATAGCCTAAGAAAGGACAAAGCTATCCCTAGGGAACCCTCCTTAAAAAGTTGCACCATATTAGGACGAATACTCAAATAGCTTCCCCATAGCCACAGCTGCTATGTTCTGCAAAGCCCTTCTCAGTCACTGGTGGAGTGAGGCACATTTTCAATGCCCAATTTTAGAAAAGAAACTTAAGTGTGATGTGGGGAAAATAAATAAAAAACCTCAGATGCTTAGTTAGAACAGATACAACTAAAGAAAATCCATTAACCCATCTCTGTGAAACTAGGTTACAGTTTGTTCTTTAAAACATTTAATGGTTTAGCTTTTGATACTAAAGTTTAAACAGTGACAATACTAATGCTTGTGATTAAATCAAACCTTTTGGTAGTTGGGCTTTTCCTGTGAGGGGGTGGGAGGGTTTCTCTTTCTCTTTCCATATATTAATGTGGCTCCTGAACCAAAGTGGGCTGAAGAAGTTCAACTGCAGTTCACAGAAGAGAACATTCTGTACTCTGCACAACAGGCAGGACTGCTGTAAAACAAGATCAACAACATGATCTCAGCAGCAGCACTACAATAGAGACACTTTCAATACTCAAACCATCCAAAGGATTTCTCAATTCAAATTTTTTTAAATGGCACACACAAGGATATATGAAGACTGTCAGTGAATTAACTGACTTTCTGCCATAGAACTAAACAGTTACATTTCTACACCACTCTCCTCCCCCTCCTTACGCACTCCCAACAAATTTGGGAAGATTTTTCTCCCCAGAATTTGATCATAGCTGAAGCATTTCCAAGGAAACAACTCCTCCTCCCCCAAATTCCCTCATGTGCACGCTGCTCAGGTTTGACTGAAGTAGTTCGATATTTTCTGCCAGTGGCACCTGAATGCTAGGTTTTTCAGCCAGATCCTTTGCTGATATAATCCCTGCAGGACTCCACAGGGTAAAAATGAACAGATTCCACCCAGCTTGTGCCTTATACTGAAGCCAAAGTGTTGCCACTTTAAAGGGGAAAAGGCTCCATTTGCTGTTCTTTGTAAGCCTTTTCTAGGTGATAAACAGTATGACTTCATCTCCCAACCTGTTCACTGTTTAAGATGGTCAATAACAGAATCACTGAAATTTGGCAGGCTTTTCTAAGAGGCTTCTGAAATGCAGGAGTAAAGGGAAGCATAGATTTAAGGGGATGTTTTTATCTATGTATTCAGATCTGACCCATACCTGTAAATCAATGATTCATTATTTCATAAGTCAGTGGGTTTAGCTGCACTTTAAATATAAAAATGTGCAGCTTTGAAATAGCTGTTCCATCGTTTCCTCTTTCAGATCCAACACAAAGAGCCAATGGAAAGTTTAAAGTCCACACACATTCCACACTAATAAGAATGTTAAGATCTATTCCTGTATAGTAACCCCTCCCCAAACAATCTCAACACTTGACAAGGTGTCACTCTGGATTCCCACCATCACTGTAAACAAAATCACACTGTTGGTGAACAGGTGGCTGTTAGAGTAAGAGACAGGAAGCAAAATGTCCTGTAGTGGTAGGCCCCCCCAAAAAATTGTGAATCGGACAGTAAATTATGTTGTCCAACAAAGGAACAGCTTTGAACACAGAGCTGTTGTCTATGCAGGACATGAATACAAGGTTTAATCTTGTGGCTTATGATAGCATCAGAATTTCTCTAGCTGGCATTACAGCCCCATCACTCATCCTCAGGGCTAGTTCAGGAAAATATTGCCAAGGTCATTGATGACATAGGTCACATCACAGGGATCCCCAGCCCAGCAAGTACAAGTTGTGTGATGGGGTTATTGTTCATACACCAGTGCTGTTCTGGGGAGCACATGCTCTGAATCTGACTAAAAAGTTGTCAGGCAATAAACTGAGCCACTTGTGGCATCAGGATCTCTCCACTTTTGTCCTTGTCATGGCTGAGGTAAACAAAAGTTTGGACAGGGGGCTGGACTCGATTTCCTGAGGTCTCTTCCAACCCTAGGAGTCTATGGTTTTATGATTCTATGAGGAGAAAGGGGGAACCTGCAATGTAACAGGAAATCATTATTCCACTAACACACACACCCTGTTCTGGACACATTTTTTTCTACCCCCTGTCCATGAGACTGAACCCTTTATCAATTTGGCATAGGCATTAGAAGCAGGTTATAGAGCAAAATAAATACATAAATGAATGTCACACAACAAATCACGGGCCTGAGAGCCAAGGGATCCAACTGAATAACTAACTGAACTGACCCTGACCTGCTTGTTTTCTGTGCGTTACTTATTGTGCTGTTTTTACAGCAATAGGGCTGTAAGCTGAAAACAAACAGGATCACAACAGGATAAGATAGAACATTAAGGAGCACTGAAAGTTTGCTATAGCATGGTACAGAGGTACAGAGCCCTTGGTGCAAATTCCTGCCACTTCCATATATTCATCATATGTTGCACCTGACATCACTGCCCACTTGAAAGTGTCACCCTTTTTTCTCTATCACTTTATGCAAGTCCACAGGGAAAACGCTAATCATTTTAAGATGGAAAAACATCCTTCCCCACTCATCCACTTTCCTTTCTTCATTTGAATGGATTAAAGTTCATATGCATGTTGCCAATGCATTAGTGCCCAATTATTCATAATTAATCTCTGGGTGTACTATGTTTTTATTTGAGCTTCAAAGGAATTGATCATACAAGGTTTTTTTCCTTCATCTTTACTGTTCACTGGTAATATGCTGCCCCATTTCTACAGAGACTTGTGAAACATATGATTAATTTTTTTTAATATGTAGCTGTTGGTGGGGGGAACCCTGAATACTTTTCCTTAGACTGCGGATTGTCGGTCTTCAGATAAAGTACATTTAAAAGGCAAATATTTACCCTACCTAAATAAAAGGTTCTACGTCCGCTACCTGTGCATGCACAGCAAAGGGAATTTTCCAGAAAGCTATCACTATTCAGGATCTGAGCACAGGCTGATTTAGCATTTGTATAGCTGCGAACATAAGAACGTTGTAAGTCTTCAAAAAACTCACTTCACCTTCCGAGCTGTATCTGAGACAGCTGGGAAAATCATTATCAGTTTTAAATAATGAATTTCTCACAAGAAAACTTTTCAGTTTTCAGCATTCCTAACTATATTTTTTTACTTATATCCAACCTTTCATTAAAAGTTCCCAAGACATTTCACATGCTATACTCCAGAACTGTTTCACTCATAAAATCCTAATGTGAGTTATTTTAAAGGGATGTGAAGTAAGATTCAAGAGAGTTGATTCATGATGCAAGGTTTGCTGGGAGAAAAATGATATTTTTGGAGGAACTCAAAAGAAAAGTGTGAGGTAACCTGATGCACAGAAGGAGAAAGGTTCCTACAGATGTAGGGACAGCATGCAGCCGTTGAAGGGGCTGATGGACAACCCAGTTATTTTACTGCTTCTGATCAGTGATGATTAGCAGCTGAGCTAAAAGGTACTCAAGCAGAGAGGAATGGTCGCCAGAGAGACTGGGGCTACCTCAAGAAAATTCCTTAGCAATAGCCTGGCAAGGAAACACTCAAGGAAGAGATGCAGAGGCCTGCCATTGGAGACAGAGAAGGGAGCCTTCTGGGAAATAGTAAAAAGGACATTTCTTTCCCTCCTACCCTTTAAGGAAGGAAGGGAGAAGGCCAGACTTTTAGAGGCCCACATCATACCTTACAGAGGGCCACTATGTGTGGCACTTGAGACATTTTATTTACTATTACTTACACACAGGGTTGCCAGATTCCACTGTTTTCCATCCATGTTGGTTTTATCCTATGGACAATACTAAAGTGACACACATGTAAAATAAGGGCACATGAAGTGAGGTGTATGCTGGTTAGGGATATGGAAGGTTAACCTTGACAGGTGATGCTTACCAATTTCAGTTAACTGGTTGGGACTGGAGCAGTCCCTCACCTGCCAGTGAGACGCCTCTGTTCACAGCAGGCCAAGGTGCCCCGCAAGCAGGAGCTACCAACAGCAGGGGGACTGCTCCGGACCAGTGGCCCTACTCCAGCCCACTGATGGGCTGGAGGGCCCCTCCGCCTGCCCCCCGCTTTAATCAGTTAACTGGTGAAACAATACATTTAACTGGTTAACCAATTACACAGAATTTTACATCCCCAGTACTGATTGTACGCAACATTGACAGTGAGAGCTGTCTTCCCTCTTCATCCAATCTGAACTGTAACACCGCTTTACCAGCACACCCCACAAACTGAAGATACACAAAGCTGCAGCCCATTCATGCAGCACACTCATTAGCCTAAGTTACTATGTTTGCCAGATGGTTTCACAAAAAATGCCAACCGCCCGCCCCCTCCCCCCCCCCCCTCAAAAAAAGCCGGGAAAAAATTATGTTGAGCAGATACACACAAAGAAGGCCTGGGGCCAAAATGCAGTCATGGGTCGATCCCCCCTCCCTTCACCCCAGCATTTCCCAAGAGGCCTACTGACATTTTAGATGTCCGTTTTTTCTGAATTTTTTAACTGGATAGAAGACGCAAATACCAGGCTGTCCGGTTCAATGCCAGACACCTGGCAACCCTATTAAGGTTGTCCATTACTGTTACAGAGGGACAAGGAAGAAATTGGGATACTTGAGGTCACAGTCAGCCCCCAGAGCAATACAGAGCAAGTGAAGGACAAAGTATTAGAAGCAAGAAGAAAGTGGCAGATTGGAAATTTTCAGCACTTGTAAAAGATTTTGCCTCTCTAGTTTTTAAAATCAGCCTTTCAGAAATAGTCTGTGAACAGCAAGTATGCCACCTCCTCCTTTTCCTCATCACTGCTACTTTAGCTGCTATCCCAGGATTAAGAAAAAAAATGTATTAGTCTGTGTTACCAAATGATTACTCTGTGTTCGTCTCTTCCTCTGTCTCTGCTTTGATGGTATTTCCCCACCACCATGTACACAATACACTCTTCTCAGTTCCCTTTGTTACAAATATATAAACTTTATCCCCATTTCTAGATATGAAGTACCCATAATGAGGAAGTTCTCCGTATCCCCCCATTCTCCACTTACTGCCATAAAAAAGGAAAAGCCAAGAAGAAAAGCCAAGTAAATCCAAAGTAGAATTTTAAATAAGATTACAATTTCAATACTCATTCACAAAGTGGATAGTAAACAAATGTCACAGAGGGTTCCTAAAATACACTGTGATATCAAGTGATTTATACCCTCTTGTGCTATTGGCTCTGCTAATATCAAAAGTTTCAGAGCCAGAGCATGAATGTGGAGTCCTTACATCTTGGAGTGCCTATGACCCAGGATTGCACTAACCCTACCCCAAGACTCACAGCAACTCAAAGAGAAATTGGCATGATCTCCTAACTAAATGATTGATGATTAAAACAGTACAAAGTTATTAGGTCCCTTTTCATTAATAAGGAGAAGGTTTTGTTAAAAACAAAACAAAAACAATATAGCAGAAGGTATAAATACAAAAGAAAAATCAGGAAGTTTACATCTAATTCTCAAATAATAAAAAAACAACAAAAGAAAATTCTCCTCCCTGACTAGTTACCCACACAAATGTATACACACTACAATTTTCATTTCTTATGGCCCAGATATAGAAAGTTGAAATTACCTACTGTGCCAAATTAAAGCAGAGAGAGATTACATGTGAGACCCTGATGGGGAAGTGTATCTTCTTTTATATTGAGAGCATGGCAGGTATTAGAAACCATGTATTATCTTCTCTACATGTCTGCTTTTCTACTCCAAGGTCTTTGAGCAGATAATTTTGATCTGAGGATGAAAGAGAGAGTGGCCGTGTGGATACTAAAAATCACTGGAACTCATTCAGCCACACAGACTGAATCTCCATAAATACCAGCCGCCCCCTTCCCCCCCACCTCCTTAGTCCTGGGCCCTTCTCTTATCTCATTAGCCCTTTACTTGTACCAACAGAAGCAAAAGAATTATTGCAAGCTTAGCATTTTTATTGTAGTCTACTTATTAAGCAGTCACCTAGCCCTCAAAATCCTTTATGGTTGGATATTAGGGATGACAGAGAAGGGACCTGGGAACTATGGTACATAAGAGGGATTTTACTCTGCTGCAGTGGTGTCCTATTCATTCCAAGCTACTAAGCCTGTTTCTACCATTAAATTTTACCTAGAAACCTTTTGTCCTTATCTTATAAAGCAGCTTGTGTGTGTATTTTTAACACACTTTCCCATCATACTGTACCCTCTTCTTCTACACGTGTTTGCATATGGAGAAGGGAGATTTAGCAGACAATCCAATACTTGAAACCAATGAATAGCAAAGTGGAGAAGCACACACATGAATTTTCACACATCTTCAGTAGAGCTAAGCCAGTTGCTGTTACTTGTGACTTTCTCATTACGATCTCATCAGTTTGGGTTTTTTCACACCCATCGTGTAGAAAAGGCTCTCCTGAATGAGGTGGCTCAACTGCACTGTGACTGTGGTGTAATGGATGTAGTTCAGACACCCACTTAAATGAAGAATGATTGCCATCAGTCCTTTCATAAATTGTAACTAAGCCGAAAACTTTAACATGGGATAGAGCAGGATGGTCATAAGAGAAAGGATGTCATTTGGGTGCATAGTATCAAAATAAATTATATTGATTATGAGGAATGATGTAAGACTTTTGTTGACACATACTATACTTAGTTTAAACTTAAACAAATGGTCTGGTAGCACTTTACAGACTGACAAAACATGTAGATAGTATCATGAGCTTTCGTGGGCACTGCCCACTTCTTCAGATGACTGGACCATTTGTTGTTTTTTAAGTTTATCCTGTACAGACTAACTCGACTACCCCCTGAAGCTGCTATACTTAGCTGTGTCTAGACTGGCAAGTTTTTCCGCAAAAGCTGTTGCTTTTGTGGAAAAACTTACCAGGTGTCTACACTGGCCGCTTGAATTTCCGCAAGAACACTGACGATCTCATGTAAGAAATCAGTGCTTCTTGCGAAAATACTATGCTGCTCCCATTTGGGCAAAAGTCCTTTTGCGCAAAAGGGCCGGTGTAGACAGCTCAAATTTGTTTTGCGCAAAAAAGCCCCGATCGCAAAAATGACGATCGGGACTTTTTTGTGCAAAAGCGCGCCTAGATTGGCATGGACGCTTTTCCACAAAAGTGCTTTTGCGGAAAAGCGTCCGTGCCAATCTAGACACTCTTTTCCGCAAATGCTTTTAACGGAAAACTTTTTCGTTAAAAGCTTTTGCGGAAAATCATGCCAGTCTAGACATAGCCAGTTTGTTCAGGCAGGGGAGCTGGTAAGCTTTTTGCCTATCTGTAGATATATAGATCATTATCATCAAGAAGATGAGGTTAAAAGGAGGGAAGTTGTTTTCTCATCTCTTTATAATGTGCATGACAACCCTAGTGCCTGTAGTACACTACAAATCACTAGTAAGAACAGTTTCAATATATATCAAACCTGTGAAATGTTGCATACTGAAATTCATTCAGTTGTTATATATGTGTATGTCAGTGATCAGGCGCTTAGGTCAACAACAAAAACAAACACTCTACCCCTCTTCTCCCTTACATATACAAACCAGTTATAAACTGCTTTATAATGCAAAACTGTATGAGCAAACAGTAATACAGAATAGAGTCTGTGTTCATCAGGTAATGCCTGCACACTTTTAATGTGAGTAAAACAATCAAACTATTATTTTAATACAAATCATTTCACTAGAGAACAGCAGCACTGTTCTAAGCAGTTGGAACAAATAGCAATTTCTTTGTTGCTATCTCCACAAAGTCACATGACTATAAAAGACACCCGGCCTGGTCTGCTTCAGTAGTAATGAAGATTCATTGTTACTAATACTGGCTTTATAGTCTCATGAAGCCTTGATTATCAGGCTGCTAACTAAAAAAAAAAGTGTTAAGTGGAATGAACAGAGTAAATGCAGATGCTCCAAGAAGTAAGGGGGCAAGACTGGGAACAGGACAGCTACAGAAGAAAGTTTCTGGCTAGCAAGCGCTCAAATCTATAGAAAGATACCCCTGCAGCAGCTTGGACAAATAAGAAAAGGTATTTAACATTTTAAAATATTTCCATTATTTTAATTAAATAAAAGTCATGCAGCCAGATCACCTTCTGCTTTGGTCCAATCAAATCATAATGAGCGGAGTCAATATTCGGATGGGAGACTACCAGAACTACTTAACTGCTACATAAAGTTGAGCTGGTCATTCAAGTAACAATATTCCTTAGAATCAGAACTGAAAATGTGCAACCATAGGATCCAGGGTTGCCAGGAAGCTGGAGTTGTTATTTTTTGAATGAAATGACAAATTAAGGTCCTGTTCACATGCAGTAATGGAAGGTTACCACTGCATTCTTCACACAAGCAGGGCTACTAACTTTCATCTCTTGCCCAAATGCCACCTAAACTCTTACAGTGCTGTTTCAGAATTGCATGTTTCACTTTTGCAGAGAGCTGGCTGATTCTCATAAACAGTTTTGGGGGAAAAAACTGGAGTCTCTGTAAGACACCATATAAAACTAAAATTATCAGAATCCGTTGGTACTCAGAAAAATCAGTCATTACATCTTAAATGTTTACTTACATGATGCCTATTTCTTGGTGACCCAAAGGACACAGTGATTTCCTCCCCTGCAAGTTTTTATTTCCCAAGTGGGAAATACCATAAAATGCAAAGAGCCTTTTGGTCAAAGTTAGAGGACATGCTTCCATGCATCAGCTGTCATCATTACTAACATTTCTCCATGAGAAAAAATATATCCAAAAGGACTACTCAGGGTCCATAAGCCATAATGCAGATTGCTTGCTCTCTCCTTTTTTATTGCATTTCATTAAAAAAATAAAAATGTCTTAACTTCAAAAAACTACCTATGTCTTATTAATTTCAGAATTCCGCTTCATCTGCTACATGACATTGCGTCCCCCAGGTAACAAGCAAGCCTTCATGGAAACTATCATTTGCAATCAACGAGAAAACAAATATTACAAGTCTCTGTTTTCTGTAAAATTGTTTGTGTTGGCTCCATAGCCCAGACAGCATCAGTCACAACAGAACAAAGGTGTAACCACATATATTAGTTCATAGATGGGAAGTTCTGAATCCAACCAATCCCTCCTTCCAAAAGTTTATGGCCTTGATCATTCTCCCACTGACAATGAAGAATAGGCTTGGGATTTAACAGAGTATCCCCATGAGGAACAATCTTTGAAACTATACATTAATTTTTATTTTGCCTGAAGGGAATGTTGTCGATTTTTCCACTGGAAGCTGAATCTTAGGAAGCCAGGAGTATTTTTATTAGAGAATTTTATTGTTTGTATCACCTAAAAATAAACTGTACCGCATAACCACAGAGCAACATTGAAATAAGTGTTGATAACATCGAGATGCTTGGCATGTTAAACTATTCTTGTAAGCAGTACTGTTTTAAGAAGCTATAAATCTTCATACATAGCTTTGAAACTATCAACTGTACAAAATGAGAAGAACAGACAACCCAAACAGATGGAACATCAAGTGATCAGACTTCTGGCTGCAAAACAAATTGCTTGGGAATGTAAATGGCATGCTAACCTTTTAAGAGAACTCTAGACAGAGTTGTTCCTAACCTGAGGATACTAGATAAAGTCTGGATTTGCACATTCCAGTGTATTAAAAGGAGGCAAAAGGGCATGTTTCCAGTATCACCCATTTATGTTAAAACTGGTTCAATATAAGTAAACCAAGATATTTATTTTATATATATTTGAGATTATCTCTGTAATCACAGATCAGAGAGGAAAGTTTGACAAAACTAACATTTTTCATTGTTTATTATATAGTAGAACCTCAGATTAGAGAAACTTAAAAGGAGAGGGAATATTATGCATAAAGTAAAATAACAAAATTGGCTGATATTAAATCTTTCAGTAGTCCACAAGAACTGCAATAATTAATCAAATTATTTAAAAGTAAATCAGTGTTTCTGAACAGTGCTGGACTGGCATTCCTAAACCTGAAGTCTGTAGATCCACAACACAGGTAAAAAGCCATGGCAAATACTAGCTTCTTACTAACATGTTAGTGTGCTATCGACAGATCTAACAAGTTCACATTGTAAAAGCAAATGAGCACAACTGGAAGTGCCCCTGAGTGAGCCCTGGCTAACTCAGAGTATCTTTTTGAGCCCCTGTATAGGACAAGCCACAATTTAGTCCTATATGTTGAAAGACTACATTAATCAGCATTGTGAGTCCCCTTTCTGGGGATCGGGACACAGAGCGTAGAATGGAAAGGTTCAACAATTTAAAAGGCCCATTTATACAGTCAAGATGGGTATGTCTACAGGAAGTTGCTACTCATCTGAAGAAGTGGGTTGTGCCCACGAAAGCTCATGATATTGTATACATTTTTGTAAGTCTCTTAGGCAAGGGTCGCAAGCCATATATGTCTCACTTAGGAGCCAAATATGGCTCACATCTCGAGCTCAGCTCCCCTTCACTCTTCGGTCCTTCCCACAACAGGGAGCCCGTGTTGGCGCTGTAGCCTCGTGACCCTCACAAGACTGGAGCCAGCACCTGCTTCCTGCAGGCGCAAGGGAGTGGAGAAAGGCCTGAGCCTTGCTGCGCGATCAGGGAAAAAGCCGGTGCTACAAACGGCTCTGCGCACGCCTTTCCCCTCCCTGCTCCTGCACCCCCATTCCTACCCTACTCAATGGCCATTCTGTCCCACACACTGGACCCCTCATTTTTTGTTCCACCCCAGAGCTTTAGGAGGGCCCACAAAATCCACTAACCCTGGAACCCCAAAAGAGTTAATCTGGCCTGAGGCCTTGAACTTCAGTCCTCCCTGTCCCTCCCCCTCCGTGGGGCTGAAGCACCAAGGGAGTGAAGTATCTCAGTTGGGGGCCACATCAGTGAGGCTTTGGAGGGATTGGTTTTTTTTTTTTTTTTGCTTCTCACGTGTGGTCCCTGACTGATTTTTCTGTGGGTGAGTGACCCCTGACCCAAAAATGGTACCCCTGCCATAAATAAAGACAATGTTGAAACCTTTTGTGTTGGGCATAATATATTACTTTACTCAAAAATGAAGCCTTGCCAACAAGCCTCCAATTATGGCCCAGTCCCCGTCTGGCTTCAGCATCATAACACTCCTGCACCACCATAGCCCTGAGCCCATCATACACTTGAACCCCCTGTTCTGAGTCCCTCATACCCCCACATCCCCAAACTTATGCACCCCCGCATCCCCAGCCCTCTGCCATAAGATTGACCAAAGACAACCTGAAGCTGGTTTTGACTTCAAAGAAATGTGCAAAAAGATGCAGCAGCAGACGTCCCATTAAATAAAGTCTGTGAGTACTGTTTCATTTGTGCTATTATTAATCATTATTTCAATTTTCAATAGTATTAAGTTGTCATGCAACTGGACATTCTTATACGGCATTTTGTTGATCACTTGTTCTGAACTTTGATGTAATCTGGCTCTTTGGTTTGAAAAGGTTGCTGATCTCTGCTCTAAGGCCCACTCGTTTTTTAAGTTACAGACTAACAGGGCTACTTCACAGAGCATTTAGGACAGCTATCAAAAGTGTTTGACTCCATCTACATTACAAATTGCAATTGTATTATAATTAGTTTAGGAAACCACCATGTTCTGAGCCCCCTTACTCAAGTTGCATTTCTGGTATCATTGGTCTCCTGAAGTGATGCTCATCTAGCTTAGAATCTGATGAGATGTTTTTAGAGTCTAAATAACTGAAGGAGGGAAATTAATTCCTCAATTTTAGAACAAAAAAATAGCCATTATTTTGGCAAGTTACACACACAATGTATTATAAATTGACACTGCAGCAACAACAGTGTAACGTTGTCAGAGTTGTACTGAGATTAATAATTTCACGCACAAGAAGTTTTAGAATGACAAAATGCCACAGGGTCATGCTAAAAGTAGCGTACCCACAAGGCACCACAAAATTCCACAGCACCAGCTTGCAGCTGCCACGCTGAATTTGATTCACCTGAGAAACAAGCCTCCACAGCTGCCTATACAGCTTTTAAAAGTTGGGGTTGGTCTGATTTACGTTTATATTATATTAGACTTGAACAATGCAAAGCAATCCATACCTTGAGAACTAAATTTTCTGTCTTTGTCATCCTGTGTTTTGTTTTCTGAATAGTACACAGTGAACCTCTCTAAACCAGGACTCTGGTCTGGCAACATCCATGATCCAACAGGACCACGAATGTTCCTGGACCAGAGACCCAGCAGCGGGAAGTCCAGTGACAAGAGGGCAGGTAACTGGGAGCCCTGCCAGGCCAGCAGCAGCAGAGCCAGTGGCCCTCACGGGGGTGGGAGCCCAGCCAGGCCAGTGGCAGCAGGAATGGCAGCTGAGAGGAGATCTTTGGGAGCAGGGGCCGCCAACCAGCAAGGGAGCTCAGTGGCTGGGGAGAGACCAGGAGCCAGCAGCAAAGGGGCCAGGTGTTGACCTTCCCTGATGCAGCAAACGCCCTGGTTTGTTTTCTCCAGACTCTCTATGCAACTTTTTCCAGATATTGAATATGACAAATATAAGATTGGAAATTAAATAAAATCAGCCACACTATGGTCATATATAAACTATTTGGAAATTCACTTAGCAAACATTAATTGATAACCACTGCAAACAAAAACCTAACTAGCTATGCAACCACTTATTTCACTTTCTGTGTCCTGAACCTAAATTTCAAAGAATCTGCTATCTGTTGTAATTTTGTAAAGCAAAGTTGATGCAGTATGTTAATGCTTCCACCAACGTGCAGAAATGGTGGGAAAGCAGCATCGCTTGCCCCATAACATCAGCCGTGAAGAAAGCAATGCCATCCACAGCCTCAGAAACAACTCTGACATTATAATCAAAAAGGCTGATAAAGGAGGTGCTGTTTTCATCATGTATAGGTCAGTCTAACAAAAGGAGGCTGCCAGACAACTCTCCAACACCACATTCTATAGGCCACTATCCTCTGGTCCCACTGAGGAGTACACAAAGAAACTACACCATCTGCTCACGACACTCCTTACAAAAGCACAGGAACAAATCTACAGACACACACCCCTAGAGCCCCAACCAGAGTTATTCTATCTACTACCCAAGATCCATAAACCTGGAAATCCTGGACGCCCCCATCATCTCAGGCATTGGCACTCTCACTGCAGGACTGTCTGGATATGTAGACTCTCTATGCAAATCCTACGACACAAGCACTCCCAGCTATCTTCGAGACTCCACTGACTTCCTGAGAAAACTACAACGCATTGGTGATCTTCTAGAAAACACCTTCTTAGCCAATATGGATGTAGAGGCTCTCTACATCAACATCCCACATAAAGATGGAATACAAGCTGTGACGTAGTGGGGGTACCTGGCTGGTTTCTATGCTGCTGGCTCTGGGGTAACCCCCACTTGCTGCCGTGGGTACCACGACCCAGCAAAACAGGATGAGTCACTATGCAAACCAGTATGGCCAGACACCCCCCATGGAGAGGAACAAAGGAAGGTGGAATGCTGCCCTGGCTGGGGGGCAGGGCTGGAAGAGAGTTAGTTGGTTGCTGGCTGGGGGCATGGAGGAGACAGCCTAGGGAAAGGGGCTGGAGTTTAGGGGCCCAGTCTCCCCCATCTCAAGGGGGCCTGAGGCATCCTAGCCCAGCTCTGGGACCAGATTACATCTGTGCTGTGCTGTATCCTGGAGAGGCAATAAACTTCCTCTATTCCACCGGCTGGTGCAGTCTGTTTGTGCCATTTCGGGGTGCAGGAGACGGGGGACCCCCAACGCGCCGTCACACAAGCTTTCAGGAACAGTATCCCTGATGATGCCACGGCACAACTGGTGGCCGAGCTCTGTGACTTTATCCTCTAAGTTACAATCACATTTGCTCCAACCCCTCAGACAGAGACAAACACCTACAAGATCTTCTCCAAGCATTCTTAAAACTACAATACCCACCCCAGGAAGTGAGGAAATAGATTTACAGAGCCAGACATGTACCCAGTTGCCTCCTGCTACAAGACAGGCCCAATAAAGAAAATAACAAAACACCATTGGCCATCACCTAGAGTCTCCAGCTAAAACGTCTCCAAGGCATCATCAGTCATCTACAACCCATCCTGGACAATAATCCCTCACTCTCACAGACCTCTCTCAGACAGCCCACCAACCTGAAGCAAATTCTCACCAGCAACTATATACCACACCACAGTAACTCTCACTCAGGAACCAATCGCTGCAACAAACCTCGGTGCCAACTCTGCCCATATATCTACACCAATGACACCATCACAGGAGCTAACCACATTAACCACACCATCATGGGCTCATTCACCTGCACAGCTACCAAAGTAATATATGTCATCGTGTGCCAGTAATGCCTCTCTGCCATATACATTGGCCAAAGTAGATAGTCCTTACATTAAAGAATAAACGGACACAAATCAGATATCAGGAATGGTAACATACAAAAACCTGTAGGAGAACACTTCAATCTTCCTGGACACACAGTAGCAGATTTAAAAATAGCCATCCTGCAAAGAGACTTCAAAGAGAAACTGCACAGCTACAATTTATTTGCAAATTTGACACTATCAATTTAGGATTAAACAAAGACTGTGAATGGCTAGCCAATTACAAAAGCAGTTCTCCTCTCTTGGTGTTCACACCTCCACATCAGCTGCTGAAGCGGGCCACATCCCTGACTGAACTGACCTCATTATCTCTGGCCCTCCTCGATTGGTACTCTTTTCTTTTCATGTGTCTGTGTATATATATATATATACACACACACACACACACACACACACACACATCTACCTCTAGAATTTCCACTACATGCATCTGACAAAGTGGGTCTTTGCCCACGAAAGCTCATGCTTCAATAAATCTGTTAGTCTATAAGGTGCCACAGGACTTCTTGTTGTTTATGCAGATTCAGACTAACACAGCTACCCCTCTGTTATATGTTAGGCAAGTGATTCATCTTGTGCATTTTCATAAGCACTTTCCTTTTGCTCTTTAATATTTTCTGTCCTGTACACAAACTTGCACCAATGAATGAAACCACATTTTTTTGAAAGACTGTGTGAAAGACTGTGTTTACTCTATTTTGGAGTAAACTGATTTAACTGAAGTTAGTTTGCTACTGTCTTTAGCTTAAACAAAAAAAGGGCCTGGTCATCTATTTTGAAGCCAATTTAAGTGACTAAACTAAACTTGATATAAGCCTGTTGCAAACAGGTTTAAAGGGCCCATTTAAGTTGATTTAAAAGAGAGATTTTAGTTAAATGATACAATTTCAGTGTATGAAAGGCCACAGAATTAAAATGCATGGCTAATTCTCTGTATAAAGGAAAAAAACATATCAAATTTAAACATAGCTAACACTTCAGCATTTTGCCAAGATCCGAACTATCCAAAGGAATGCTTACTTTTTTTAAGCAAACGCAGCTATTAAAAAACTTAGGCTATGTCTGCACTGGCGCAATCTTGCACCAGAAGTATGCAAATGAGGCTAAGTGTGGAATATCGCCGAGCCTCATTTGCATATCTAATGAGCCGCCATTTTTGCAGAAGAGGCTCTTGCGCCAGAAGGAGCGTCTACACTGCCCCTTCTTGCTCAAGAAAACCCCTCTTGCACAATGCCGTTATTCCTGAAAATAATCAGTGTAACGGCATTGCGCAAGAGGGGTTTTCTTGCGCAAGAACGGGCAGTGTAGACAGCTCCTTCTGGTGCAAGAGCCTCTTCCACAAAAATGGCGGCTCATTAGATATGCAAATGAGGCTCGGCAATATTCCCCGCTTAGCCTCATTTGCATACTTCTGGTGCAAGATTGCGCCAGTGTAGACATAGCCTTATTGTGAACGTACAGCTGCACAAGCCACAGAATGATACAAATGTGATTATACTAAAAATAGGCTTAAGCAACTAATACTACAATTAAAGCATGAAGTAGGGTCTCAGCTATTTTTCAGGAAGATGAGTATTCTGAATCTACAGAAGATTCCTTGAAAAGGGACATCATTTTTTTTTAATGAAGTGGGAAGCAGAAAAAAGAAAAACTGGTTAATATGCGGCATAATTAACCCTTTGTTTGCTCTTATGCACAATCCAAATGTGTGTCTAAGAACCTACTCCCCCTAAAACCTGCTGACCCACTCAACTATCAGATCCCTCTTCCTTCAAAGAGAGTTGCCTCTCATGCACATTTTCCAGTGATCCCGTCTACAATAGTCTACGTGATGAATTTGAAACAAAATTACAAGATATTATTTCATTTTGTAAACTGTTTCCTGATCCTGTTTGCAGGCCTGAGGACTCTGTAAAATGCATTAATTCGGAGTCTGCAGAGTGACAGCCTATAGCAAGACAAGTACGATTGTGCCTGTTTTAGTTATTCCGAGTTCTAAGAAATAAAGTAGCATTGTGTTGCAGCATTTCATAAAGAGTTATGTTGTGATCTAATTTTTGTGTTTATGGCATGAACACAGGCCTTGGGGCTGGAGGGCCCCACCAGCTACTAATGTAGCTCCACCTCTGGTAGCAATGGCAGGAGCAGTTGTGCATGTTAGACAATGTCATGCCTACTACTGTAGCAGCTAGACCTGTTCTCAGCAGGTTTAGATGCCACAGTGGTAAAACATACCATAGGCCACCCTCCATTAGTATTCTAGCACGTCCCCTGGAGGAACTACACTGGGTGGTAATTCAATATTGATAGTTTTTGGTGGGAGCGGGGGGTAGAAGGAAGGAAGCTAGTGTAAACACAGTTAAGTAGAAGTGATTGCAAAATAGTTCTATAGAAAATTCTGATTTGTCATCAAAAACCGTTTTTTAAAGGAAGCAGATGCTATCCATGCGGTTTTGTATGACTAAAAAAAAGCCACAAAAAGACTCAGACAACATTTGACAAGTTATATGTTTAAGCCTCAATTTCCTGTTTATACCCAAGCCTTTTTGTTTTCCTTACCTCTTTGGTTGCAATGGTTCTGATACCATGCAAAAAGCTTTGGATGCTTCTTTTGATACAGCTTTAAGCAGCAAAGCCTTCAGGGATATATTAGAATTCCTTCAAATAAGTAGACCTATTGGATAGAAAATAAATGGATTCAGGGACTCTGAGTACTCTAATAGAGCTGCAGGCAAGGTTGTGATGAAGTGTTGTAGCAATATAGTACCACTACTGCCGTTTGCCATGGGAAACAGAAAGTAGGTTCTTATTTCATAACTTTCCTTTCAGTCTGTTCTGATGTGGGATTATGGTTAAATGTGACCTAGATCAATGAAAAATTCAGGACCACTGAACCATTAAGTCAAGAAGGGCCAGCTGCTACAAAAAATCTAGCATCCCTTTCTCCAATACATTGGAACAAGCTATGGGTGTCATAAGAGTACAGAGCCTAGATAGGCTGATCTACAGGATGGACCTTTTCAGCACCTATTCTGCTGACTTAGAGATAAAGTGTTCTCCCTGTCACTGACAAACAGATCTGAAAACAAGGGATCCTAATTCAAGGAGCATACTTGGAATAAGTAACTACAACAAAATAAAATTACTAACTCCAACAGCCAACAATACTCCTGGATACTTTTTCCACCTTGGCCCTAATACCATGCACACTACACTGACCATGATGCCCATCAGATCCTTCCTCTGCAAAACAATTAGATGCAACATAAGAATGGTCATACCAGGTGTGACAAGGTGGGGAATTTTTTTTAAATGATTTATATTAATACTGTGCATATTTAATCAGGTGCTGAGAGAGGTGTTTATTGTTGCAGAGGATCAGGCCCAGGTCCACGAACAACGGGGGGCAAAGGGGAAAATTGCCCCGTGGCCAGAAATGTAAAAGGACCCAGAGCTCATAGACAATGCCACTGCAGCAGTGACAGTGCCTAGATCCCCGGGTCCTTTAAATCACTAATGGTGTGTCACAGCAGCATGTTCTGAGTGACTCTGAGTGCTGGCTTGAGGGGCACATTGCAGTCTGGGCAGCGCTAAGAGCTGGCTGCCCCGATCCCACACCCTGCCCAGGGGCCCAGCAAGGCTAGCAGCTCCCCTTATCAGGTGTGACCTGGCCTAGCCAGGTGGACTACACACAATGCTCTGGACACAGTGGACCTTTAACAACTGATGACCAGGAGGCCTATCTTGGAAGCCAGCCAGTCTCATCCAGTGCGAGAATCACAGAAGTGAAAGAGACCTTGAGAGGTCATCAAGTCCAGTGCCCTGCCCCCACAGCAGGACCAAGCACTGTCTAGATCATCCCTGATAGGTATCTGTCTGACCTGCTCTTAAATATCTCCAGTGATGGAGATTCTACAACCTCCCTGGGCACTCTTGCTTCAGAACAAAGAGAGAGGGCCCAGGTGATATGAAAATCAGGTAGTTCTGTCAGTGGGAGAACAAAGGGATGACAAGAGAGGACCCAGGTGATCTGATTGTCTGGGACAGAAGATAAAGAACATAAGAACAAATATACTGCGTCAGACCAAAGGTCCATCTAGCCCAGTATCCTGTCTTCTGACAGTGGCCAGTACCAGGTGCCCCAGAGGGAATAAACAGAACAGGTAATCATCAAGCAGGCCTGCCAACTGGAGTGGAGGGGGGGGGGGGAGACAAAGGGGCAACTCTCCCAGGGCCCAGCAATTCAAAGAGTCCTTTTTTGAACCCTGTTTTAGTCATGGCCTTCAAAACACCCTGTGGCAAAGAGTTCCACAGGTTGACTGTGCATTGTATGAAGTAATACTTCATTTTGTATGTTTTAAATCTACTGCTTATTAATTTCAGAATGTGACTCCTGATTCATATTATGAGGAGTAAACAGCACATCCTCATCTCCTTTCTCTATATAAGACATGATTTTATAGGCCTCAGGCATGTCCCCGCATGACAATCTCTTTTCTTTTTCAAGCTATAAAGTCCCAGTCTTATTAATCTCTCCTCATACGGAAGCCACATGGGCGGGCAGGCAGGCAGTGCAGCTGGTCCTGGGGAAGGCAGGCCCCCAGGCCCATCTACAGCCCTTCCCCCTCCACTCAGGCCCTGCTCTCACCACAGAGAGGCAAGGAGGAGGAGCAGTGCACCAAGCATGCACATGTCCCACCACCACGACAGGGAAGGGAAGAGCATGTGTGTGCCCCAGCATCCCCAGAGAAGTAGGGAGGGAAGAGGCTGCACAGCCTGAGCCTCCCCAACTCCCAGAAGCAGTAGGGAGGGAGGTGGCCATGTGGCTCCAGCCTCCCTGGCTCTGGGAGAAGTGGGGAGACAGGCGGCCATGGCCTGAGTCAGCCCATACCTCCCCAGCCCCAGGAGCAGCAGGAAGGGAGGTGGCCACATGGTTCCAGCCTCCCCTGCCCCCAGAGCACCGGAGAGGGAAATGTCAGCATGGGCAAACCTGCCTCAGAGCACGGGGAGAGGGTGCTCTGGGGCAGCAACACTCCGCCCCCAATACACCTACAGCAGGCGTTCTGCAGGTGGGGCCAGGCTGGCAGTTTGGGAAGGCAGACCCTTCCCCCACCTAAGCCACACGACACCCATGAGAAGCTGTTCCATATGCCTTAATTATTTTTGTTGTCCTTTTCTGAACCTTTTCCAGTTCCAATATATCTTTCTTGGATGACCAAAACTGTATACAGTATTCAAGGGGGCATACCATGGATTTAAATGGTTACATTATGACATTTTGTCTCATTTTATATCCCAGTCCTAATGGTTCCTAAATGTTCTGTTAGCTTTCTGCCTGCTGCTGTAAACTGAGCAGGTGTTTTCAGAGAGTTAGTCATGATGACTCCAAGATTTCTTTTTTGAATGGTAATAGATGATTTAGACCTCATCATTTTGTAGTTACAGGTGGGAATATTTTTTCCAATGTGCATCACTTTGCATTTATAAATACTGAATTTCATCTGCCATTTTGTTGCCCAGTTACCCATTTTTGTGAAATCCCTATGTAACTCTTTACAGTTTGCTCCAGTGTAACAAGGTTCAGTAATTTTTGCATCATCTGCAAATTTTGATGTCTCACTATTTACCCCTCTCCACAGGCCCATCTTCAGGGAGGGATAAGAAAGGGTGTGAACACCTCCCATAGTCTCCCAAGTAAGCATGCTCTGGCCAGCCGGGGGAAGGCAGGAGTGGTGCATTGCCCGAGCCTCCCTCCTCCATACTCCCTCCTCCCTCCTCCGGCTGGGGGGAAGGCTGGGGCTGATTCCCTGTCCCCTCCTCACCCAGGAGCAAGGCACAGCCCTGCTCCTGGCCTCACTCCTGTCGGTGGGGGGTGGGAGGGAAATCAGCCCCCCAGCCATCCCATCACCGCTGGAGCATGGCGGAGGGAGGCTCAGCAATGCACCACTCCTGCCTTTCCCCAGCCGGTCAGAGCATACTTATTTGGGGGACCATAACGTGGTCCATTCGCACCCTTGCAGTCCACATTTACCACACGAAAAAAGCATCCCTCCCCACAGAAATTCCTGTGTACGGGCTGTTTCAGGTCATTCATTAATATGATGAACAGCACTGGTCCCTGTGCAGATCCTTGGGTGACCCCACTATTTACCATTCCATTGTGAAAACTGGAAACAAACGGTATGACTAAATGGGCAATCTTTTAACTATTTACTGATCCATGCCAGGACCTTCCCTCTTATTCCATGTCTGCTTACTTTGCTTAAAAGCTTTTGGTGACATGTCAAAGACTTTCTGGAAGTCAAAGTACACCGTATCTGTTGAATAACACTTGTCCACAACTTTGTTGACCCCCTCAAAGAATTCTAAGAGATTAGTGAGTCATAATTTCCCTTTACAACAGCTGTGTTGACTCTTTCCCAACCATATCATATTCATCTGTGTGGCTGATAAATCTGTTCTTTACTATGGTTTCAAATAATTTACCTGGAACTGAAGTCTTTCAGCACAAGATGATAGCAAATGCCCTGCCAGCTGTCCCATCTCTTTTAAAGTGAAGGGGTATCATTCCGATTACCTCTGGTGATCACGGCTATAACATGGACTCAGCCAAGATCACAGGACTTTATAATGTAATGCTGCTTGCTGGGGGTTGCTGGTGTAACAGCCTCCCTTTGCTAAGGACAAACATAAGAAGCTATTAGGCTCCATTTGGAATAAGATTGCTGAAACAATAAAAGCCATTGCCTCCTAAGACATAAGGCCACACACAAGGCTGGTCAGGCCCCACACTACAGAAGTTGTAAGGGGGAGGAGTGAAGGGGAGACTGAATGCTAATGCAGTCAGCTGGGTATTGTTTTTGATGGAAGTAAATGTTCTGCCAGCGGTCCTATATCGTTTTAAATGAACTGGTACCATTGTTTTTGAGTGAAAGTAAATGAAATCAGACACACCTCAGAAGTAGACAGAGAAGGAAGCAGAAACCCAAGGAGATCAGGAAAAAACTCTTGGTAGTGTAGTGTAACCCTTGAAAGCCAATAGCTTTTCGGGTAAAGTAGGGGTAGAAAAAAGAGGCTTGGACTATTAAGCAAGGAAACTGTCTCCAGTGTGATTCCTACCAGAGATTGTGTACACTCTCTGTGAAATACCTAGCTCCGCCACTCTTCTAACAACCACCCACAAGCCCCCAAATACTAGCAAACTACTCAGGTCAAAAGGGTTAATGATAGGTTTGAATGTAGGGATCATCTGCAGTTTGTGCACCTTGTAAGGACGGATTTGGTTAAATCGATGCAAACCCTTGTGAGGATGCAGCAGTTGTAGCAGCCACAAAGCATTGCAGAGCTATGCTAAGTATTGAAGCCAAGCTACCCAATAGCGAGCAACCCCTTCATGGTGAGAGAGCTGCACTCTGCCCCCGGCCCATATTGTGCCAATTTCATGAAATCGGTTTTTCTACGGGTTTACCTACAACGATCCACTCCTGCGTGGAGACAGGCTGCACAGGAAGCCACATGGCCTGGGGTTAACAATTAACAGGGCTCCCGGGAGTCTGCGTGCGCTCTAATGCCAGGATTCACACAGCTGCGCTTCGGAGCCGTGCACGTCACCGCCACCGCCCCTCCCGGGAGACGCAGTGTAAACACCCCCCCCCCCCCCCAGTCGGTCTCACGGCTGCACGGGTTGGGGGGGGGGGGGGAAGAGGGGACGGACACACCCACACCCCGCGGGCTGCCCTGCCCACTGCAAGCTGCAGCCGTAAACAGCCCCGGCTCGGCTCCCTCCCCCGCCCCTGTGTAGGAAGAGCAGGGGGGGGGGCAGCTCCGCAGCGACCCCCCCCTCCCCGGGGTGCGCCCAGGGCTGAGCCCTCCCCCACGCATGGGTGCGGGGCTCGCTAGGAGCCGCTGCTGCGGCGGGGGCTGAGCCGGAGGAGAGGCCGCGAGGGGGCGGGAGCTGAGCAGCGCGGGAGAGGGGAGGGGGGACGAGCAGCCGAGGGCATCTGAGGTGAAGCGGGGAGGAGCCCGGCCGCGGCAGGGTGGGCGGGAGCGGAGGCGGCGAGGCTGTGCCGCCGGGCGGGGGAAGGGGGCGGGGCGAACGAGGCTGTCGAGCGGGCGGGGGGCGCCCCCCAGGGGGGCGGGCGAGCGAGCCCCGGCTGTTTACCCAGGCGGGGGAGACTGGAGACGGGGGAGGCGAGGCAGGGAACACGCTGTGCAGCAAAACAGCCCCGGGAAGGGCTGCGGGACTGACTCATAGGGGTGGGGAGCTCCCCGGGGAGGGGGCCGCCTCCTCGCCCCCCCCCCCCCCATTGCCCCCAGCACGCATGGCAATGGCTGATCTGCAGGCATATGAGCCAGCCTGCCCCACGGCTTGAGCAGGTGCTTTTACAGCCACCAAAGGAGGGTGGCATGCCCCGACCCCCATAGTCCCTGCCAAGCACGAGCAGCCTCCCCCTTTGCCCTGTACCTCAGCATGCCCAGCCCTGTGCCCTCCCCCTTACCCGGCACAACACCAGGGCACTCCCCCCCCCCCCCCCAAGAGGGGGTTAAAGCGGATTCCGCTGGGGCTCTGCAAGGCGCGCCCCACAAGAAGCGCAGGGAACAAAGGGATACACTATTTGCATGGAATGACATTAACAGGGATGGTGGCCCGGGGCCAAAAGGCAGCCAGCAACCTTTGCTGTCAGAAACCCCAGCAATTGGTTCCCCTCCCCCGCCCTGCACTGTCTGTCTCTGAGGTGTAGGTGCTAATTTCAGTGCAGCTCACGTGGGCTTAGGCGCCCTGAGCTCCGTGCACGAGCTGGGGGCGGGCTCACCAGCCCCCAATCTAGGGCAGTTTGTTCAACTGCAGTAAAGGGAGCTCGATGTTCCAGCAGCGAAGGGATTTCTGAGAACTGGGACTGTGTCCTCAGATGAACTCCACTCCTCCATCTCCTCCTCCCTTCTGCTGCCTGCGGAACAGCGTTAAAAGGGCAATGCCTGAGCAGCCTGGCTGCGATACACGTACATCTGCAGCCTGCAGTGCAGTTTATTATTGCTCCCCCCACCAAGCGTCCCTCTGCAGTGAATGGGGCTGGTTTGAATTTATGCAAGGCGTGAGGGTGGGTGACGCTATAAACTTTGCAAAGACTGCATGTGTGGCCTTTTCTCTAGATAAGTTGAGCAGTCTGGGTACTGCCTGAACTGTGGTGCATTCAGGAGCCATGACCTTTCACCATACATTTACATTGTAATGTATAGGTTTTGCAGTTCTGTAGTATTTTTGTAACAGTAAGGAGCTTTAACAGTAGCCTCACTAGAACTTGAGCTAGTCAGCCTAGTCCAATCTGAATTATGATTTAGTCTACATATCAGACCTTTTGTCCATTGCAGTGACATCAGCCCCAATGCCCTCTTTATTTCTGTGTCCCTGCTTTCTTCCTTGCTGTCCCCTATGCTTAGAATATTCTCCCAATCTTTCCACAACAAACCTCACTCTCAGCTTATTCGTATCCCTCAAGGCATTTCTTTAACCCCTCAAAACCCAGTCAGAAAAAAAAAGAATAGAAAACCCTATACTAGCCTCTTCCCCTGATCACCAGTCCTAAGGTATGTCAAGCCAGTGTGTTAGAAAAATATATCAGCTGCCACAATAATCAATTAGCCAACTAGTGTAGACAAGAGAAAAAAGTCATGTGTAAAAGGTGAAAGGAAAATTAGCTTATCGTAGTTAACCCCAGAAATGGAAGGTCATCTAGGGTTTAAGACAAGGAACTTACAACTTTGTCTACATGAGAGTTTAAAGAAATGTTAGTTGTAACTGGGGGGGGGGGGGCGGCGCGCTGGACCAATCCCAGTGGCTGCATGGTACAATATCTGTTGTCATTTCTGATACAGGGAGCATGAAGTACAGGTCCATAGCCTTCTTGATGTCCATTGAACAGCCTAGTGAAACTGCTGTAATTTAGCAATGTAAAGCCACTTTGCCCTCCCTTCCTCAGATAGGTATTGCACAGAACCTCAGCTTTTGCTTAAGGATGTTCTATTTTCCTAGTTTAGGCATGACTGCAGCATAGATAAAACATTAAGACACTACTGTGGCTTATCTTATTTGCCTTTCAGGCTATACCTACTTTAGGGAATATTTTCCAGAAAAATCTCATCCATGGGAAACCTAGCATAGAAATACTTGAATGGCTTCTCATTTTTCCCCAATGGTCTCCAGTATTCTAACCATCATGTATGTTTAACTAACAGTGATAAAAACTAGTCTGTGGAGCTGTGTCCACAGTAAGATTCACACTAATATAGACAGAGCCTTTCATTGTAGGCTTCTCAAGTCAGGGAATATTTGTGTGTGTTATACAGTGCTAAACAGATTAGGACTTTAAAAAAAAAAATTCAGACTCAAATGTAGTAAGCCACTACATAGATACAAGTCATCTCCTTCAATGCACATGATTTGCTAACTTACACTAGCTTAATCCATTTCATGCCCATTCCTCTTCCATACTAGTTTGTAAAGTTTTGAAACATTCCAAAACCCTTGCATAGTTCCTGAATAGATAAACCTGTGAGGGTCAAAGGAGATAAATGTGCACATCACATGATCATTTCACTCACATACTCTGAAACCATGAAAGGAAAATTGTTAACTTTCCTACTTTACATTAGTCTGAATCCAGCTATGCAGTGTTTGCTACTTCCCTTTTGCCCCATCCCCACAATAGTCTCCCTAATAAAGCATTAGAGTATGGATCACTTGTCCTGACCTGAATCCTGATCCATTTCTTTATCCATTCTTCCAGGGGTCACCATTTTCATCTTATACACTCCCGCACAGCAGACAGCTACTATTACTGTGCACTTCCTCTTGGCCAGAAAGAGGAGGAACATCCCCAACACTGCACTACTAATGACCTCAACCCTAACATGAGTAGAGTTTGCTTCTCATGAAGAAAGAGTAATTTAGCACAGCTGGTGGCCTGTGTGTGGCTGGTTTACAATGAGAACACCTGTCCATTACACACTGATTCAAGGCCATAAACATCTATTTGGATTTGAACTTTGATCCTTAACAAGCAAATGCCATTTTCCCATTAAAGCACTCAAGTTTACAGAAGTTTTGTTAAATGGGATATTAAGTTGTATCCCTGCAAACTAAAATAGTCATTCATGGTCACTAAAATATTAATGCATTTTAAATATTGATTAAATATAATCAAATAGGTCAGATTGTGTGAAGGTTTTGTAAAACACATCTCAGATTTGTTTGTCTGGATGAAAACTGCTATATAGATACAAAATATTAATATACTTACATTGAAGTCATGGCCCATATCCTTGATTTCCTGGAAAGAACAAGTTACAGCAGTGCTAATATGCAATGTGCAAATTATACTACTTGGAAAGACATGGCAGTAATGATTACCCAGTTCCAGAAGTATCAATATGTTCTTCCAGGAATCAGTAAGCCTTTTTGAGTTTGAACTCATACTTTTGCCTTCATGATGAAGATGTGCAGTTTAGAGGCATATGGGGAGTTATTAGAAAGCTCTATGTACTCCACGGCCTCTAACTTTACCACAGAATCTTCCTTTGCCTTAGAACCAAGTGCCAATAGTTTAGCTTTAAAAATTATATTTGTAAGAAACATGAACTCACCAAGCAAGCTCCCCTCTTGAAGTTGGCTCTCCTCCACCCATGGCCCTAACAACAATCACTATATCCTTCAGCAGTCTGCTTCATCTTGTGACTCTGCCCTTCCTCCATTTTAGTTCTACTCCTTCCAGGTGAACAAGCATCCAAATGAATCATAGTTTCCATCCTTCCATTCAGTCTTTGAAGTCTTTTTCAGTACCTCAGTTTCCCATTGATAAAATGGGGATAAAAACTTCCCTGTCTCATATGGTTATGTCCACAAGTAAACATTTTGGAGACAAAACTCAGGTACTACACTGAAAGGATGTGTGAAAAAGCCTCTCCCCATAAGCACATGCCCTCATGGCTAGGCATGGTAGTAGTTTACCGCCTTTGGTGTCCTCCGAATTTGCAGTGATTTAGCCCTCTAGTTGGGTCACTTAGTCCTGCTCCTTTCAGGGAAACCAGAATCCAACATACCAATGGCCTGACATTATCACACCAGAGGTTCAATCCAACTTCAGGATTTTGGGCCTGCCAGCCCTTGGCACCAGGGTCTTCACATTCCCGCCCTAGATGGTCCAGGAGAGGAACCCAGAGCCATCCTTTTCTCCAGGTTCCAATCAAGAGACTCTACATGAAGCAAATGGGGTTTATATGTCCAGAACTTCTGCTGGATTCCCAAGCTGCTTCCTCTCATGGTTAGGAGCTAAGCATTTCTCACAGCCTCTTCTCCAGCTGGCTCATCTGCAAGTTCCTGCAGAGAGGGGGAGGTCCAAATTAATTTAGGAACAAAAGTAACATGCTATACTAGGTCTACTTGCCCCAAGGCAGCTCTGACATTTAGGTGTGTCTAATTAGATGCTAGCCTTCACTGGTCCTTCCTTCCATGAAGTCACTAGTTAGGCTCTAGCCCTAGCCAGGTTTTCCCTAATAGGGCTTCATTAAATTATATATTTCTTCCCACATTCAACCATCACTAAGTTAGGGTTTTCTTCTTTTATCTGCTCCTTCCATGTTTGACACCTTTCACAGGTTTAACAGCATGGGGGCGGATGGAGCTCGCGGACTCTCAACCCTTTTTTGGTCAGTGTGGTGGTCTTGGTAACATGGCAACATAAGTATTTTGGTAGATATTTCAAAGACTACTTCTTTGTACCCATATTTCCCTCTGATATTTACCACAAGATGGACTACAAAAGTTATCTAACTACAAATATAAATAAATTGTCCTTGTTCAGGAAATAATACTTTCTAGTCTGACAGCACAAGTTAGTTAGCCTTCAGGGTATGCTGAAAGGACTGTTTCCTCAGGGTTTTACTTGAAGTGATTTGGAGAAGGAGGATATGGTGCATTGTAAAGGAGCACACAGGATTTTCTATAATTTAAATTAGTTTTTGGGAGGAGTGAAAAATGGTTCTATTTGCTCACTGTGTTTTGTATTAACAACAAAGTCTATTTCACAGGTGCTTTCAAATGGTAAACACGTTTAATACATTAAAAGTAAACATTCTCAATAATAGTAGTAAAGCAGATGATATTTCAAACATTAACTATATGGCAATAAGTATGACAATAATATGGAGAAGACAAGCATTATCTCTACACTGTGTCCCATAATGTGCAGATGGCCCTGGTTTTGTTCAGTCACCAGCAGTTCATCAAGTTGTGTAGATACAAAAAAAAAAAAAGCAGTCAAACATTAAGGTGAGGTAAGTAGTGTAAAATCATAAGAGAGATGGATGGATAGTTAGAAACTAGACAAGGATTGGACAGGTTCTCAATGTCAACAAAAGGTTTATTCGTACCTGTGTATCAAATTGGCACCATCACCTCCATGAAGAGAATGCAGGACAATGTAGCACTTTAAAGACTAATAAGATGGTCAACCATCTTGTTAGTCTTTAAAGTGCTACATTGTCCTGCATTTTGCTTCAGCTACCCCAGACAAACACGGCTACATTTCTATCACTATTCTCCATGAAGAGGAAATTGTTAATAAATCCCACTCAAGGGAATATTAGCTCACCACTAATTTTCACAAACCCTACTGGGCGTTGATCTCTGCAACAAGTCGAACTTGCCACCACCTTGCTAAACCTTTACATCAAAAGGTCATATGTGGTTAAAAGTCAAATCCACCTATGGTAGCAAATTAATTCACAGATCTTGTTTAGATACTATCCGCCCAGGGTGAAACGACTGGCTCCAGCATGGCTGATTTTCTGTTCAAAGATGGAAAATTGCTCAGCGCACTCAGTTTAATGAGACTCCTCAGGCTACAATTTTGATGAACCAGTCTAAAAAATATGTGTATAAATATGTACAGTCGCTACTTGTCAAATAACTTTTCCCAGCAAAAGAAACAAGTTTCAAATAACAGAGATATGATCTATTTATTTGGTGAGGTTATATTCTACTTGTTTAATTAAAATACAAAAGTCTTTGAAGGGAATTACAAGATGTTGAAAAAAAGAAACAGCTGAAGTATGTAGCATTAATACTGAACTTTTATTAGGCTTGTCAGTGAAGGGAGACTATCTCTAATAGCAGCAAATAACCCACAAGCATTTTAAATGGATTAAAATTATTTTTTCACTATCCATAAGAGTTTTCCTCCCTGACAACATGTACCCATAAAAGCATTCCTTGGCTACAGTGGGCACCCTTAAGAAATTACCTTAAATCTTTATCTCTTTATTTGCTGTATTTTAGGTACCTAGAGTATGCATCGGGAAGTTTACACAATACAGTGCACATTGAAGTAACTTCACTTAAGACAAATTTAGCATATTTTGAAGTGTAACCCTTCTATTGATATTTTATAAAAGGAGGCCAAAGAACTATTTTTAAAGTTGCAATTCTTTCCCTAAATCCAGAAATTAGCCAAACTTTCAATTACTGGATCATGATGGGTTTCTCTTTCCATGAGTAATTGTGTACATTATGGACTTTTGCCCTGTCCTTCCTCTAACTCCCACTAACTTCAGGGGATAGACGAGTTAGTCTGTTACAGAAAAAAACAACAAATGGTCTGGTAGCACTTTTTGTTAGTCTATAAAGTGCTACCAGATCATTTGTTGTTTTTTTCCCATTAACTTGTCTCATTCTTTGTTTCCATCTGATACTAGTTTTTACATTAATCTGGGCAAGGATCGTGCCATTTCCTATATATGGCTATTGGATTCTTGGACTCTGTAAAATCAAACACTACTACTGTTTAAGGTTTGCAGCTCCTGGACGTTTTTAAGCATATCAGAAATCCAGTAGAGTCCTATCTCAGTTTAAAAAAACCTCCCTGGAATGGAATGTATAGGATTTTAACTGGGGCGGAGAGGTGGCTGCAGGTCAGTGACTTTACATTTATTTTCGCCCTATACGTCTGCAGTCTAAACTCCCACGACAAGCACACTCCCGATCGGGTCTCCCACTCCTGCTCTCTAGGTTTACAAGTATTGAGCCCTCTTTGGAATTTCTTTCTGATTGGCTAAACCAATGTTAGTGACATCAGTCAACTTACTTTCGATTGGCCAACTGGTTGCTGGGACTGTAGGACTTTCAGCTAGGCAGTTAACCCGATAAGTGCTGCAAAGACAAACTTGCAAACCTGGTAGGCAGGGAGGGCTGAGCGCTTAACCCAAAGGGAAGGGATTTAGCCCAGCTGGAAGGATCATGAAGGTGCAGTCAGAAGAAGCTCGCTAGAGAGTTTCATTCAGGCTGGCGCTGCAGACTAAGTTATGATGCTGATCTGTTTTTCAGGGCTCTTCCTTCATCGCCCTTTTAAATCGCAGCATTAAGACTCCCGGAGTAGCACGAGGCATTGGGAGGGAACATTAGGATTGGCCGGGCTCCTCGTTTATAGACACACCTCTCATGCAAAAAGGCTCTTCTGACTGGAAGGGGGAGAAGGTAAACAGAGTTGAATCACCCTCCCCGCTGACCAATTGGTGGGGGGCTTGGAACCTTACGTGATGGGATTCTGCGAAATTGTTACTGAGCAAGAGCATGCCGGAACAGTGAGGAGCTGCAGGCGAGGGGGGAGTGGAGCAGGCAGTGGGCAGAGGGGGGGCGAGTGTCTTGTAGACCTGGAGCTTTGTCTGCTATTTCAACAGAGCGTCTTGATGAGTGGGTGAATGTGCAGGGAATTCTAACGAAGGGAAAGCGGCTGGGTGCATCTCCTGAGCAACTCCTGCGATTTTGTTGGGGCGGGAGGGGGGGGGACACACCTTGAGTCCGTTTAAAACGCTGAATTACTTGAAATCACCACTAGTGACAGTATTTCCAAGAGAGCCTTCTTGTAGCCCGTCAAAGTGCTCGTCATTGGGATTGAATTGAAATCTGGAGTTTCTGGTGATCACGGATAAGGGGGCTAGGAGTGCGAGAAGCCCCAGTGTAGCACCAGATTGTGGATGCTGCTTTTGGAGTCATGGATTGTTATATAAAAACCAGTGGCTGAATTCGACTCCTTGCTTGGATACCAACGCACAGCGCCCCACCCCCCTCTACTGATCTGAGAGGCTGAAGGCACCCAGTGTGCTGAATAAAAAAACCCGGGGGGTACGACAGAGAAGTTTCGGTGCCTGGATTTTGGTTCTCTGGTGGTTACTCGTCTGCAGAATGTCAGCAGTTGCCTACATGGATTTTGTTGCTGCTCAGTGTCTGGTTTCCATTTCCAATCGCTCTGTGATACAGGAACAGGGGGCTCAGGATGCAGAGCTACTGAAAATGCCTGATGAAGAAGTGACCAAGGACCTAAATGACCCCAGGGATGCCTGGAAGGATTATTGCACATTGGTCACAATTGCTAAAAGCTTGTTGGACCTGAACAAGTACAGACCCCTCCCAACCCCTTCCATCTGCAGTGACAGTGTAGAAAGTCCAGATGAGGATGTAGGATCAGACAGCGACGTGACTACTGAATCTGGGTCGAGCCCTTCCCACAGCCCAGTGGAAAGACAAGATTCTGGCAGTGTGCCCAGCTCTCTCTCTCTTCTCCACAGTGGAGTGCCTGCAAAGGGGAAACTATCCACTGAAAAGAGACACAAGTGTCCATACAGTGGATGTGGCAAAGTCTATGGAAAATCCTCCCATCTTAAAGCCCATTACAGAGTGCATACAGGTTAGCTGTGGTCTCTCAATTACAGAGGGGGGATGTTGGGGTTAACCCAGTGGGTGACCAGGGCAGCATTGGCTATTTAAGTCATGCTTTTAAGTCATGAACATTAACCTCTGTTCTTAAATGCTGAAAATATAGACACATATTTATGTTAAAAATTGATTGTCCTGATTTGAACTCCTTAGAGATTATTTTACTATTTAACGTGTTTTCTCCCATCCTCCATTTTTGTCTCTCATCCTTGTTATTAGCTGTGAATGCAATGGCTTTCTGGCTACATTCAGTCTATGAAAGCACAGTGTGTTACAGAAATTGCATGGACCATATAGGGCAGAAAGGAAAGGGTGTTCTTGTGATTTGTCATGTTATTAAGATGTTTTTTTCCCCCCTCTTCCCTGTATCTGTGACACTGAGAGGATCAGACCAGTAGAGGAGCTGTTTAGACTCAAATGGTATAATCTGCTTCCATGAGAGTAGCAAGAATTAACCAAAAATTGCAAGGAAGCTGCACACCCATAGGCAGTAAAGCCTTTTAGGGAATTCTCTGTGTTCGTCCAGCCTTATGCTTGTTTTTGTGCTTGCCAAACTGCATTTACATTTGGGCAGGAGCCTTCAGAGAGTTTTAAAATAACATTGCTTAGTACAACATAGAATTTTTGACAAGATAGGGGATAGCTTCTGACTAGCTACTTACCAAGTCAGATTTCAGAGCTTCATTTTATTCATCCTGTGTGTTAGGACCTGTCCCCCTGAGCTCCGCTATAATATTAAGGGCGTGGTCAGTTTGAGGTTGTGGATTGATGACGAATTTTATGAATTCTCATAAGGAAACATGTAAACTATAACACCTACATGAATCAGAATGTGAAAGATCTAGTAATGAATGAGCTAAAATATGAAAAATGGATGAGGCCAAAGGCAGGGAAAACTCCAGCTTTAGAATTGTAACCATCCTTGACAAGACAAATACACTTTGATTAATCAGATATACTGAAGGAAAGTTGTTAGGTGGTTATAATTCTAATATACCAGTCCATCTTCTATGTAAGCCTCTTAAATCAGACCTGCTGGCATAAGGCTACAGCACACTGGGTCGTAAATTATGACAGCCACCATCACTATAGCCATTTCTTTTACAACACTGCTTTTACAGCAGACTATTTTTGTAAAGGTATTGAGCATATTTTTAATGAACAAATGCTTTTAAATAAATGCTTTTTTTCTCCAATAAGCACAGCAAGAATAGAGGGGCAAATTCTCTGCTGATGTAAATGGGCACACTTCCATTGACTTCAATGAAATCTTGCCCATTTATATTAGGAGAGAAATTGGCTTATTTTTAAAAAATACAAGCACATGAGTCTGATACATACTTAACAAGGAGGACAGCTGTTATTAAAGATCAGATGTAAGGTAAATCTCAACCTCTGTTAACTTTCAAAGCTATGTGCATTCCATCAGCTTTACAATTTGTGTTTTGATGGCACCTGTTCACCATCATTATTTTAGTCTGTTCCCATGAGGGGAATGGATGGCTCAAAATACTGGTAATACAGAGTTACAGAGCTATTCATTTTTTACAACAGTGTTCTGAGTGCAGAATAGGTTGGTCCTGGTGAAGGTAAATTATCACATTATGGCTGGTTGGGCCTATATGGAATTAACTGGTTGTCTCAGTCTAGTTTATAGTGGATGAGTTGCCAAACTGTGTTCCCTTTCTCTCTCACACAGAAGACAAACTCCATCATGACAAACTGACACCTTTATTGGCAAACTCAGCAGAGACCAAGGACTCCATGGACATGGAGTGAGGGGAAGATTTTCAAAAACATGTAGATGACTTAGGACCCAGATCTGTGATTTTCACTATTTAGGTGCCAGTAGCATTTTCAAAGTTGCCCCTGAGCTGCCACCTCATTCCATAGATGTCTAAATCTCCTAACTGCCTTGCCACTGACCAGCATTTGCAAAGCTACCCCCCACAGTTAAAGAGCTGCTCAGAGCTCCAGCCCAAGACAAAGCCCCCAAATGAGATTAGAGGGGGGAGGCTTGTCTTGCCAATGGGGCCTGGACTGATAGGCATGCTCTGAACATGTCTGGAGACCTGATACCTGTTAGAATCAACAGCTGAAACAGGTCATCAGTAGGTGGAAGAGCAGCATAGTGCCATACAAAAGACACATGGGGGTACAGAGAATGTAGAATGAGTGGGAGAAAGGTATCAAGCATGAACAGGGGAGGAAGTGAGAGTGTTTTGGTTGGTAGGACACTGGCTAAGTGGCTGATCTGGCTTAGGTGCCTAACTCTAGGAGCTGTTGACTCTGACTGAGGGTCCTGATTGGCAGAACCCAATCTCTAAGCCAGATGCACCAGTCATCAACTAGTGCCTAAGGGCCACACCTCTCCTTAGCATTTCATTCCTGGCTAGCTTAGACAACTCTCAGTTCTGCCGACTGGCTTCTGAAAATCCCTTCATTAGGTGCCTAATTCTCCCCCTGCATTGTACAGAGCATTTCTGGCTGTCTGCTTGGGGTTTTCGCTGTCAGACACTGAGTGGAGCAATACCTAAATACCTTTAAGGATATGGGCCTTAGTCCCATGACTTCCCAGGGAAAATATGCTCCCTATCATATCACTTGGCAATTTAAAAAATGTTACCCTTAACCTAATTTTTAACCACACTCTACAGGTGGCCTATTTAGGTGGGGTCGGGGGGACAGGACACAGTTGGGTCAAATTGACAGGGCAACAAGGGGACTACTGCATTAGTTCCATAGAGGACATCGGTCTTCAGTAGTGTCACAATGGTGTTTTTCACCAAGACTAAGTTAATAAGACTGTATATGCTACCTCAAGTGGGTGAGATAGTATGGCAAAACATTAACCTGACAGTAAAATAAATAAATAAATAAATGTTTAAAAAAGATCTGCTATAGTAATTCAGCTGTCCCTACACACTCCTCAAAAATTATAAAGATAGTCATTGTCAGCTTTTTAAAAAAACCGTCATAAGTCCTTTTAATTCATGTCTGGATGAAACCATTGCAACACATGTACATTGCAATAGTAGACAAAGCTGGTGCACAGGACTGATTAAAAGTTGCTGTAAATAAGAGTTGTGCATAAGTGCAAGACTAAAGTCAGAGGACACCAACATCACCAGAAGTTGGAAGTATACCTTCCAATCATATAGTATCTCTTTTGTAGATTACTTGGTTCTTTTCTGAGCTTTCTATAAAATGGTGGCAGTAGGAAGAGAAGAGATTTTTAATCACAGAAGATCTACCACAGGGCACTGCGGTAATAGTTATGCATGAAGAGCAGTTTTATGAAAGAAAATGGCTAATTCAGAATTACAGTTAAACTCCTGTTGAACAAGATTTCCCTTTAGCCTAGCAATACTACTGTACATTACAATAAGGTAGACCTGAGTTTGATTACCTGTCTTGTGCTCTCCATGCTATAGGGCTACTCAGCTCAGGGAGGACAGGTGGACAAGGAGAATGTTGGCATGTCATTCAACAGCAGGTTAATTAAGGAACCTCACTGATTGCCTATAGGACCAAGGAAAGGAGTGCAGTCGTGCTCTAACTTGTTGGGCTGGTAATAATGCCATAGAACCTTATGGAGAAGGAAAGTTCACCTGAACTCCTAGTTATCTTCCTGGTAGTGAACTTTGTGGATTTCTAAGCTTCAGAGGTGAACTGTGTGAAGAAAAAATACTCCATTTGCCCATTTCCAGCTCACAGATACAGATAGAAACTTGAGAAAGGCCTAGGAAGGGAAAGCCATTTATCAAAAAACTAGATTTAAAAAAAAAGGCCCACCATTCTCAGTCCTTTAACCTACCCTAGGGCCTGTGTGGTGTCTGACCCGTTATTTCATGTCTAATACATAATCAGAAATATGGTAGCTAAATGTAGGTGAAGACTTGCAAATTTGTGGCTTGCAATAGACAAAGGAAATGACAGCATCTTTCCAATTTGTTCCCAGAAATCCATCTTGTTCTGATGTACATATCAGCTGGCATATTGCATTCTGCATGCTGACATGTAAATTAACATACTACATTGCTTCAAAATTCCTATCATTAGTTTTGTTATAACAAGTCGGTTTTTAAGTGGAATAGGATTTACCTAGGCCAGATATGAAGTGGATACCCATGGAAATCTAATAAAGGTTAATGCTAATAACAGTATCGTTTTCGGTCATTAAATATGAATATAGCTGAATATTTGTGGTGTAGGGTAATAAGCTCTCAGCTCTTTCCAGTGTAAGCAGAGTTACCTTTAGCTGATAGAATAGTAAATGATACTCATCAAAAGAATTACTTCATGAATGGGAGAACTGAAAAAGCCGTGTGTAGCCTCTAAGTTCACCTAAAATCTGTACTTATAAATCAAGGATTACTCCAGTCCTATCTTTGGAAAGGGAGCAAAACAGATAAGTCACTAAAGGAAATCAAGACAATACCCCCTAGGCAAATAGGATTCTTGAACTCTGCAAACAATTATAAAATGCATGTAGCAGATTTGAAGTCATTCCAAGAGTGATACATTCCGTAGCCACAGCTATGTATTTCTGGATTGGATTGACCAGGAATAGACATGACTACACATTATAAAGTTAACTATCCATCTTCAGTGATTCATTCATTCAAAAAAGTTGCTGTCCATCATTTCATGAACCCTTAAAATCAGCCTGGCATTTCTAATGTGAACTTGCTTTCCTAGGCAAAGATTTGATTTCTCACTGCCTTTGCAGTCGTTAGCACTCTTAGTTAAAATAGATCCTCATCAATAGTTACTGGCTGCCATTGTAAATATTGAATGTTTATCTTATTCTGTCTTGAAAAACGGTTTCTGAATGTCTACTCATTGTACCCATGGTCTGTGTCTTACTAATATAAATATCCCCTTTCACTCATGTATACTCACTAAGTAAGTTAAAAAAGTTTAGTGACTACTTATGTGCATGTTGTATTGGTGTGAAATTAAAACCACACTGGCACATGTTGTACAAGCTGATAGAAAATGAGGGATGAAATACCAGACTAAGTTACAAGAAGAGGGAACTACAGATCAGATAATTATTAGTAACATGCAGACTCTTTTATCCCCTTAACTGCTAGTTCAAACCAGCCCCTCTTGCAGACTCCAAAAGGAGCCATCTGAGGACTGGATGCTTATGGCCTGTTTCATGACTCCTGCTCAAAATTAGCTTGACAATTAATATTTAATTTTGGTGATGTCTTGGATTTTGGACTGAAACCCAAGACATCACTAAAATTAGTATTATGAATTATTTCTTGTAGCACCTATGAAGTGGTTGGGACTTTTCTGATGGAAGAGAGAGCCTGACCATATTCTTCAAGGATACCACAATCTAAAGACTTTCTCTCTGCCTTGAGGCTACAGGAAGGATGCAGTACACATACAATTAATCTTTAGAATGTGCATATATACATATAATGAAAATAGGATATGCAAAATTATACCCAAACTACTTTTCAGACTTGATATCAGTGGTAGCTTTCCCAAAACCATCATGACAGAGGTCAGGCTTCAGGAGAGACTTGAATATGACAAGGGTACAGTTCTTCCAGATAAATGCCATAAGGCCATACCATGCACAGAGAGTAGCATAGAAAGCATAGAACCACATAGGAGATGCAGTTGCAGACAGATGGGCAGTCAGGGCTGAAGTCTCCGGTGCAGAGGAGAGTCCAGGTGGAAGTGGGTGGATGGTTGATTTAGAGTAGCACGGGGCATTCGTTTGGCAATACAGAGTCTTTGTTGTCAATTTATATTGTTAATGAGGGTAGAGCTGGGGCTGAACAGTCTTTTTAGAAAGTTTTAATTAAAATATATATCTGAAAGGTGAAAGAAGGAGGGTGTGAACAAGGACAGCCAGTAAATGGACACATGCCACATGGGAGAGACCATCACCACTAATTGCCAAGAGAGGAAATGAGAAGCAGTATAGGTAGCAAGAGGCTAATTATGTGGGCTGTCTGTTATAGGGTTAGAAGAAGCCTCAGTTAGGAACCCTGTAAGGATGTTAAGTATTGAGTAAATGACTAATTGTGTATCGAGTACACGATTAGTTGATAAGGGGCCGCTGCAGCTCTGCAATTTAAATGTAGTAGGGGCCAGGCGTGCAGGCAGTCCAGCTCCTACTACATTTAAACTGCAGAGCTGCAGCGGGAATAGGTCTAGGACCCAGCACGAGCCAGGACTGCTTCAGTCCTGGCTTGCACTGGGTCCCGTGCTGCATCTCTGCTCCTCCCCCTCGCACTGCAGAGACACTGCTGGGGGAACTGGCTTTTAAGCTGGCTCCCCCAGCACTGGCTCCTGCTCCCCCTCTGTTTCCTGCCTCTGATATAGAGGCAGCAGGGGGGGAGAATGTGAATAGTCAACTCAACTACCCAATAAGCCTACATTTATCGGGTAGTCAACTATTCAACTACTCTTTTATATCTCTAGAAGCCAGAGAGACTAAAGGTCCTGAGTGCTCCATGTAGCAAGGTGCACTTGCTCCTAAGGTTTGGCTGATGATCTTTGTATCAAATATTCATAATGAACAAGGATTTCCCTGTATTATAAGTGCTTGGAAGATAAGATTTCCTAGAGAGTGCTATAAAGTGCATGATGAGGCATACACATTCTCTGCCTCCTCAATAGGGCCTTAGAACAACCCATGTCAACAGGAGAGTCAGAACCAGTGCAAGAGATTTGTAATACAACAGCAGTTATGCCCTTAAATGCTTCCTTTGACATTTTGCCCTTAATGATATTCAGTGGCAGGTTAAGGGCAGAGACATGGAACCACAGATCTGTATTCTGCTGTCCGGAGGGAAAGCTTACAGCAGCATTTCTGTCACAAGAGAAAGGCAACTGATTGATGCCACAACACAAACACTGCACCAGATAACCAGGCCCCTTACCTCTTTAGGCTGCTCCTGACTTCGTTACTTTCCCATTTATTTTCTGAAGTATCCCAAGTTTGTCAGAGACAATACAAATGCGTATTTTAATGGGCAGTTTGGAGCATTCATTGTCTTTTGAGTTTAAAATGGAAACAATCTGAAATCTAACAGTTTAAGTTTCTTAGTCGAGACACGTTACACAGGTAGCACCTTTATAATATGGCTGAAGATAACAGTGGTCACAGGGCATCTTGATAAAAATGTGTGAAACCATTATTCTCAGGGATTTATACAAATGTGAAAGTTTGTATTGTTATCAGAACAAATGGACAGGTTTTCTATCTAAGAGAAAATTGTCATATTTGATAATATTTGATTACATTGCTTGAAAGGCTAGTAGATTTTTGATGCTTTTTTGTATTTCAATTTTTAAAAACCCAATAATTAAGTATTTAATTAAATTTCTCATTGGGAAAATTATTAACCAGTGTTAGTGGTCACACTACCCATCACAGCAAGGAAAAGCACATGTGGAAGGGGAGCGGAGAACAACAAAGTGGCTGGACTTCAACTGCTTTACTTTCTCCTTTCACATCAACAATGTAACTCCTGTTGCCAGCAGAGGACATATTGGAAGTGTTGATTCTAAGGAGTTATTGCACCCTGTTGTGCCTTGGTATTGGAGACCACTTAGTATATTTCTTTCTCACCTGATTTTGTCAGTTCCTGTGCAGAACCATTGGGGTTGCTGAGGGGAGTACATTCCCCTTTAGTTCAGTGAACTGCAATATCGCACCATCCTCCCCATTCACTGATAGAGCTGCCAAACCTGAAAAAGCAGAAAGTGTTGGGGAAAAACCAAGTTAAGTTTAAATGGCCAAGTCCTAGGATAGCAAGAATAGGGCTCATTTTAAATTATCTGATGTTTGTTTTAACCCTGTGTTTAGATACCAGGTCACACTCTTGTATCTGAATGTTCTGAAATATCATGCTGGCAGTTTTTTTGGGGGAACCAAAATGGCGTTCCAATACTATTGCTAATTGTAAAATAAACTAACAATAGTGGTTATTACCTTCATTCTTCATCTTGTACTATTGGTGGTTGCACCCATTCAGCAAAATGGTGCATTCCGGCTCTTTTTTAATGGCTAGAGCGCTGATGCTAATTATAGTGACTTGCACCCTATAAAAACCTAAGACGGACAGAGTCTCAGGTTGTCCTGTTGAATAGTCTAGCGCACGTGCATGAATAAATAATCAGCTAGGGAATTCATAGACAATGATGAAAACAATGTTTTGTACTCCTGAATATAGAGACAACAGGTGTAAATTTGTGCAGAGGTGTACTGAAGGAATCATGTAGCATATTGATATTACGTTTGGTGATTATGTGTATGTTGTGGCTTTGGCTCTTCCCTATATTAAATCAATTTGGCAAACGAACTGCCATTAGCAGCACACCTTCAGCACACCTGTCACGTATCCGCACACAAAATTGCTCTCTAAAGGGCACAAGAACATACCACACTGTGGATTGTACTTGCTCTAAGCAAAACTAGCTATTGTCCGTTGATACAGTGTCAGTGCAGATATCAAAAGCTGGTGTAATAATCTCTATGGTGCAAATTTCCCTTCCATCATTGTCCCACAGAGCACTAGCCACCACAGAAGATCGCTGTTTGACCTAGTTCTTCTGCTTTGTTGATTCAGGATCAAGTTCTCCAGATATACCTTGCCTACTACTGCATACCTGTAATCTCATGGTGTGCTGTTCTTTGCCAGCACCCATAGCTTTGCAGTTATTGTGTTTCAGCAAGCCAATCTTGAAACACATTTCAGAAAGAAAAAGTTATTGTGTATGAATGCTGCCAGCTGGCCAGAAGCAGATACCCAGGTGCTTGTGAGATTCAATTGCATTTGTACTCTAATTAGGAAAACCTTGGATTATGACTGTATGACACAAATAGAATGTGTGGCAGAGAATCACCCATTTGGGAGAAACAACATCAAGACAAATGTAAAAGGGCCAAAGGAGCAATGCACAAAGGCCTCAGATAACTGCACCCAGTCTGGGCTACAGAGGAAAACCTGCCTTTTTTCCTAGTGAATTGGAAAGTATTTTTGGTACTCATCAATCTACAGTGTGTGAGGTACTTTGGATGGCACTGAGACTCCTAGCACCTGGGAGATCTGGAAAAGAGGAAGGACAAATATTCATCATAGCCTAATCCATGACAAGGGATTTGGGCCAGGACCACGAAATGTCTGAGACCTTACCGGGATTCCAAGACTGCTTTGGAGAAGCTCAAGATCTGGCTACAGCAGCCAAAGAGTTTGGGGTGAACTTAGGAGACAAAGGAGCACACAAGGTACATTGGATTTTATTATTTATAGCAATCAGTATTGGTTTTGCATGTTTGGGGACTGTGGGAACATGTTCTTGGGTTCTTTCAAGCATCATACTCTTACAGTGAGTGGTTATAATCTCACATGATGCTAGAAGATTCCGTTCTCCCTGGATCTGGCACCACAGTTAAGTGGTTGCTTCCTTTACATTCCCTCCCCTCCTGGTTGAACTTCTCTCGATTCTGTCAAGATGAACAAACTCACCATAATTCTCTGCTTTTGTCTACACAGCCACATGCCAAAGTAAGGGTAGGCATGTAGTGTCATCTGGCTCAGATGTCACATGACCAGACAAAATGGAGGTAAAGAAAGGAAAACCTGTTCCAAGAGTCAAACAAACTCTGAAATGTATTAAATGTAAAAGCAGAAGAGCATTACAAGAAACTGTATAATGAGCAGCATGATCCCACCACGTACATGACATTGTCTCAGCCCATGTAACAGACAAAAGCATCTGTTTAGCTTTCTGCTCTTATCACACTGCAATTATATTTCATTCTGCTTTTCTATTGAATGTATGAGACCCGGGCATCAGCATTACGTGATAACAAGCTGCTCTATACTAACTGCCAGTGAGGATGTGGAATAATGACTCTGTTAAACCTCACTGCTGGCAGCCGAAAAGGTAGGACAGAAATCTAGAAGAGAAATCCATGTATTTTCACTATAATTTTCTCCAGTCCACGCAGAGTAATCCCTGAAAGTATTTTATAAAAAAATCAGTGCTCAGTCTGAGCAATTAAACTACACTCTTCAGGCCCAGAACATATATTTAGCCAGTAGAACAACTCAACTGTAGGATTATCAACTTTGCCATAATTTGTTCAAACTAAACTTTCCTGTTCTGGAATCCTCAGCACAAAGGTTCTTTCTACCCTTTATTAGTCCCATTGAACTATAGCTACCAAGCCCTACCCCTGCACACATTGTTTTCATTCCTCCTGCTTAACAATTGGTTTTAATCTGGGGGGAGAAATATTAGTGTATGTGATTATCTTAAATAGTAGTGCAGAGCATCCTGCTGTAAGTAGGCATTGGCATGAGAAAGGTACCAGAAGTTGTTACTTGTATTATATTCCTTGCTATAGACAACCCTGGAATGTCATGAATTAGCTCATTAACATTCTACTTATTTCTTATTTCAGATGGCCCGACTGAAGCCAGGCCCCGTGTGGAAATGCTGGCACATCACAGAATGGGATCACAAAGGACTGAACACTTTTTTGAAAAACAAGACCAATTTAGGCTAGAGGACAGAATATCAATTATGGAATATATCTGACATGATAGTAAAATGAAGCTGCCGCTCAAGAAGTCCACAGAAAACTTCTTCAAAGAGAATATGTGGAGAAGCAAAGGCAGCTGACATCATTCTCCCATCACCCTGTACCTATTTGCCTTGTTCAGTCACCTCAGCATGATGCTATCATACAGAACTGCAGCACCTCATACTGGACTGCCTCCTTCCTATCTGCTCCCTCTCCGGTAATTTCATGGAACACTGGTGGTGAACAGGACAACACTGGAGTATGCAGAACATGCTTTTATGGTCCTATAGCCCCATTACCCAAATCTGTGTGTGCTTGATTTGTTTTTCTCTGGTTACTCATTGAAGCCAGCTTGAATGTTTCTGGTTTTAAATAAAGTAAATGTGCATAATTTATTTCAGTGTTAAGAATCCAGAAAACATACTTTTAATTTACTCTTATTACATCACCACTCCATTATGCCATAATCTTCTTTACCAGTCTCAAGCCAATATGCGCACAAGATGAAACCCACTGCCACCAAAGGAAACAAAGACATTTAAGGGCAGCACATGCTAATACTTTAGGCTTGAAACAGGAAGAATGATCATTATCACAACCTCCTCCTCTTTACACTACCCTGGCAAGATCTTACTCATTTAGTTCACATTCCTGGTATAGCCAGCATTAACATGTGTTACAGATTCCACTGGCAGTGCTCGTCTGCCTGTGCATGAATTGCTGCAAGTATCTCATTCCACAGTCTCTTAAAACTTCCCTGTTGCTTTCACAAATTTTGTGCAGAATGCAGTGGGCAGATATGATGCCTCCTGTTGCCGTTTGCACTATCAGTGCACGTTAGAAGACATCTCTACCTTGTTTAAAGCTTTCTAAATGCACACTCCACTACCACATTGCCTCTGTCAAATCAGTCAATTAATTACTATTTCTCGTTGAGCACTGAGTAGGGCTTCATGGCCAAGGGGAGCAGTCGATTTACAGGCTCACAGAATCACAAGCTCTGGACAAGAAGATGGTCTCTTCCCCTATCTCTATCTGCTCTCAAGAGTCCAAAGTTTAAATATTTTCCTGTATCATGCACTAAAAACTTATGCTAACATCTATATGAGACAGGAATGGAAATGAATTTTCTGTTCCACAACATTTAAGACATCAAAAATGTTCCCATTCTGCTTAACAATGAACCTGACATTTTAAAATTGTTTGTCCTGGGTGTGTGGGGGTGGGGGGAGGCGAGGGGCAGAAATAGGCTGGTGGTTAGGGCCTTTTGATTATCCATGGGTAATGCAGAGATACCATATATGGCCTCTTCTACCAAACACAAGTAATTATATTTTAGGAGCTCCAGCAGAAAATTTTCTGGTTGAGCAAAGAATGAGCTCTGACATTTCAGCCTGACTTCCATTTTAAGTTTATGTCCTGATTATTGCTGAGCTTTCCAAAAATTGATGGGATTTTGACCTCTTTTCCCACAATTCTCTTGGAGTCCCAGTATGCATTTCCAAACATCCTGCAAGACAGTGCTTTAGGACACTGATACAGAAAGTGAGAGAGAGGGGCACTCAATGGGCAGCACAACTGACATCCCTGAATACATCTGGGGTAGACCTTAACCCAAAATAAGATGGCTAACATGGACACACAACACCAATGCTCTGCACTGTGAACTCACAACAACTCCATTCTGTAGTATAAATGCAATCATGACGTGTGTGTGAATGTACAAGGTGGTCTTAGAAACGGAGAAACTTGGATAACGATATTCAGAGCTCCAAGGGGTAGAATTATTCAAACACATGGCTTCTCTCCGTTTCTACTGGTGCTCTAGAGTGACTCGCTATTTTGCTACTCCTTTCATTCGTCTTTGACCAAGGGCCAGTCTTTCTCTGGACTTACTCTAAATCAAGATAGTTTCAGAGTCATGATCCACTCCTGTAAGATGTAAGGGTACGTCTAGACTACATGGCTCCGTTGACGGAGCCATGTAGATTTGTTTGTTCGGCAAAGGGAAATAAAGCCGCGATTAAAATAATTGCGGTTTCATTTAAATTTAAATGGCTGCCCCGCTCTGCCGATCAGCTGTCTGTCGGCAAATCGGGTCAGTGTGGACGCTCCCCTGTCGACATGAAAGCCCTTTATCGACCTCCCCAGTAAACCTCATCCTACGAGGCATAATGGGGAGGTCGATAAAGGGCTTTCAGGTCGGCACGGGAGCATCCAGACTAGCGCGCTGAGCTGACAAACAGCTAATCAGCTGTTTGTCGGCTCAGCGTGGCAGCCATTTAAATGTAAATGAAGTGGCGATTATTTAAATTGCAGCTTCATTTCCCTCTGCTGATCCGCCTAATCTACATGGCTCCATCGACGGAGCCATGTAGTTTAGACACATCCTAAGAGTCCTAGTTTAACAACATACACAGCATTCTTGTATATCCTTTTCATTCTGGGCAGAAATGTCTGACAGCTCCCAAGACATGCCACTTAGCTAGAAGACTAAACTTCATAATACTTGATCTAAGTGAGTGTTTGCATCCATTAGACTTAGCTTTTACCACATTCACTAAAAGTCATGCATTCCAGTCACAAAGTCTAGCAAACTAGCTAGAGACGGAGCAGAAATTCTCACCTGGACAAGAGAGAATACTGGTGACAGCAAACTCCATCCCAGATAGGTCAGTGGCACTGCCAGAGCTTTCAACTGTGCAGTTAAAATGGTGGTTGGAAGGTTCTAAGTGTAGACATGAACCTGACCTGATGGCTCCTTTTACCAATCAAGAGCTCGAGCTGGCTATATATTGGCTGCAGCCTGACAAGGCTCCTGGTGTAGATTACATCCACGAGCTTCTCTCTTACTTTGAGCCAATTCTAAAAAATTGGCTACTTTTATTTTTGAATCATTGTACTTAGGTGCAGGGCAAAGTCTAGCTGTTCCCATGCCAGAGGAGCCACTAACAGACCCTGATCAATTTCTCTGCTCTGTGTTATTTACAAGCTGTTGGAGAGACTAATCCTGATGTGAAGTAGCAAGTTAGTTGGTCCTCAGCTTCCTTACATTCAGGGTGGAGGCAGGATGAACCCAAGAGCAGATACTCTAAAACACAGAAAATGCATGTGAGTCAGGAAAAAGAGTAGGCATAGTCCATATGGATCTGACAGCAGGCTACAACTCTGTGGCACATTAAGCTAATTGCCAAGCTGTTGCAAAATATTCCTTGTAGACTGATAGTGCAGTTCATTAAAGAAATGACCAACAATCAAAGCTACATTCTGCAAGTTGGGGAGAAAAATCAGTCACCCCACATATCTACACAACGGCCTTCCAAACGAGGGTCCATGTGGGCTCCACTTTTGTTCAATGTGACCTTCTTGAAACACAGGCCAAGAAGTACATGCTGCTATTTTGACCATATATTCCAGTGGCGGTGAAGAATTCTTCATGAAACTTAGCCAATGGCGATCATTTGCCATTTAAACAATTGCCTTGCCAATCAATTCATCTTAATCTATGTCCCAGGATGGATATTGAAATTCCCTCTAGTTATCAAACTAACATAATAGCCTCGCTTGAGACTCCTGAAAATGAAGATCTTTTCCCATGCTGCCTTGACATGAAAGCTGTTGGGAGTTTAACTTTGGTCCTTCTTCATTTGCATTGGCACTGCTGTTTGGTGTAGCTGAATAGGGCTCCATGGTCTGGAGAGCAGTTGTCACATTCAGCCTGTTGACATGAAGAATTGTATTCCTACACATTATTAGTGACAGCTTAAATTATACCCCAGCCTTCCATCTATATGTGCTAGCGCACTTAGCTCCTTCGATGACAAGCTGACATGTCTGACAAAACTAGCCTGTTACATCTCTGGCTGGCTGATGCCTTATTCTCAGACCAGAAACAACACACAGTGCTAATTCAAAGGTCATCTTATCTTTGGAGGAGGAGCACCACTCATGTGAACTAGGAATGTTGTACCCCTGCTAATCTCTTAATATCCATTTGCTGTGGAAACTCACGCACTTTTGGACAAGAGCACAATGTGCACAGGTGATCAGCATCATCAGGGAGCTGAAAACTGCATCATAGATTGTAAGCATCGGTAGGAAAGAGCACCTAACTCACTGAGTACATTCAGGAGTCCATCACTGCAGCTTCCTGTTTATATGATTATACAGCTTGGACCATCCTCAGTAGCTACTCTCTGGCTTGTATAGAGTTTCTAGAATTATATGATAGCTTGGCCTGGTTTGTTCCCTACACTCTGACTCTCAGACAGTATTGCAGACAACAATGCATGTGATAGAAGTGTGCCCAACCAATCAGAAGGGCAGTTTACAGTGCTTAGCCTCCATGGATTGGAGCCTGCATATTGAGCTCTGATGTTTTCATAGAGACTATTGTCTAAACCCACCATTCTCTGGCCAAACCTCAGAGAGTTTACTCCAATTATCATTCTCCCTAAATTCTTTGGTGCTTTTTATGCTGTTGGTCATCCTCTCCTTGACATCTTAGGGCCTTTGTGATACTTTCTTTTTCTAGTTCTCCTTCTTCCTCTAGTTATTGCTTTAGCTCTAACTCCTTCCCACTCGTGCCATCTTCACTGATTCATTTTTAAGATTTTGGTATCTGTGAACGCAACCTGTGAGAGCCTAAGACCCTTCTGATGGTTACTGCATTCTTGACATCTTTGTTTTTGAAAGTATTCAGTAATGCATTATGGGTTAAGATAATGGATTTTTCTCCCCACGCCCAGAAGCATACCAGTCCATACTGATGGACTTGAGGATAAAGGGAAGTTAAATTTTCAACCGAGGTGGTTGAACTGAATTGATTTCAAGCAGCTAACCAGGAGATTGAGCAGTTTTGTTTTTCTCTGTTTGGAACTGTGTCGGGGATGTGTGCGCCCCTTCAGTTTCTTTTCTCACAACTCCAGATAATTTGATTTAGTGAACAGGAATATAAGAGGAGTCTGTGTATTCAAAAAATAACCATCGCATGTTTGAGGGTGTTTGTTGGCATGCTTCAGAAAGCAAAGAGAAAGCCAATCCAAGTTTTTGGATACAACTCACACAAACCAAATTCTAGTCATTTTGTTCTATGTAGCTCTTTATGTTGCACTCATCATCACAGGTTTAAGTGTCTATAGCAAGGTATCCCATACTAATGCGCTGGGGGTTACCACAATGGCAGGTGAAAAGGTGAAAATTAAAGATCCCACAATACTAGTGGCCTAATCGGGACTCTCTGTCTCAATTTAGAAAACCAACAAGAAGTAACAGATTTTAGGCCCTGATTCAGAAAAGCAACCCTGTTCAGGACAGCACTTAAGCATTATGTAAATAAAATTAAGCATATGCTTAATTTTTTTTCTAAACCGCTGTAGATGACCTATTCATGGAAACAAATTGGCATTTTGCTTACATTGTCACTGTGCATCTAAGGTGAAATTCTGGCTCCACTGAAGTCATTGGCAAAACTCATTGACTACTTCAGGATTTCATCTCAAGTATTAGCATCGTTTTAAAGTGCTTTAGATAAGCCAGAGTATAAAAGGTAATATTATGGAGTTGCTGGTCTTGACTTCATAGTTTAAAAACAAATCACAAGTTTTCAGTGTAAGTTTAAAACCTTTGTTTTGTATAAATCCATTAAAATGGCAAAGGCCCAAAACAGACTATAAAAGATTAACACTGTATATTTTTTAATGGCAATTTAATTAAAATTGTTACAGAGACTAGTCAGCTTCAGACTGTCCCCTTTTCTGTATTTTTACACTGGATTGTCTCACCTGTTTTCCAACATCTTTTGAAAGACAACAAAATTGCTCTGGGATCTGTGCTTTGCATCACATGTTTCTCTTCATGCATCTGTAACCGATTCTGTATTAATAAGGTTCTTTAATTGACATCAGTTTTAAACTTTTCCCTGTAACTGAAAAGAAATGCATTACACTGACCTTGCTGTAATGAGCAGGGATGTTCACTTGCAGGTGAGAGAGAATGAGAACATGAGACACATCTGTACCCAATACTCCTCTAACCTCAGGGAAGCTGGACATCAGAAATTCAAATTTCATTTCTACTGAGTGAGAGTTATATGCCCATGAACCTCACCACCCTTATTATCCATCAAGTCCACGAAACCCAATTCTAGAAGACAAGTAGGAATTAACATGTCATTTTACAAAATATGTTAAAAGAGACATTGTACAAGGTCACTGCAGGCACAATCAGAAGTAGACAACAGGATTAACAATACCAGACCAATTAGCATCTCTTAGCCACACAGCCTTTCAGATTGATGTTGCTTTGGTTAGTCTGTCTTTAACTCTAAACTCTCTTTCAAGACCCAGTGATAGTCACTAGGATCTCCTGTATGATTCTGTTCTCTGGTAAACAGTTTAGTAACCCCTTGGGAATGTATAAGTCCCTCATAATTATGATTGACCTGATTGGAGGTAGCAAATACTCCTATAGCTCTAGTAGTAGAGATTGGGTTTGAGGGTTAAGGGAGTTCAAAGTTTGCTGCTGACCTGTGTGAGGGGCTATTCTGGTTGCACGTAACAGTTTATCTTTCCGATTTTCCTTTTTAAAAAACTGGTTTATTTAATTCATACAAAGTGACAATATCTCACACATTAATACTTTACTATAAAATGAATTCTTGCAATATGTAAATTATAGCATGACATAAAAATACAGATGTTATATTTCAGCCATTAGCTTCTTTCCCCTGGGGACCAATTCACTCAAGTACTTCAACCCTGTATAAAACATTAGGAAATGAACACACAAAAACTTAATTTAGTGACAGATAAGGTTGCTCTAGGACACTCCCCACAAACTGACAACATGAAAGTCATGGAAATACCAAGGAAAGGGAAAAGCATCCTGCATTTTTTGCCACTTTCATTTTGCCTGCAGTGCTGTCAATAACATACTGTCATACAGGTTTCAGAAGGGTAGCCGAGTTGGTCTGTAACTGAAAAAAACTTTAAAAACAATGAATTGTCTTGCAGCACCTTAAAGACTAACAAACCATGTAGATGCCCATTTCTCTGAGCACTCAGGGGTGAAAGGAACTTAAAATTTCTTACAGGCACTATCCTATCACAGCCCAGGTCCCTGTCAGCTCTGTAAATAATTCCCTGCTGGCTTTTGCTGTAGCTCAGCCAGTTCTTCTCAGAACTGTGCACCAGGGCACACCCCCTTACTTTAATCTCTGCTCCTCTCCCTTCCCTGCAGCACCTCCTACATGCTGTTTAACAACTGATCACTGGCTGCCAGGAGGCACTGGGGGGAAGGGAGAGGAGCTGACTGGCAGGACTGCTGGTGGGTGCAAAGCACCCAATATTTTTTTCCCATGGGTGCTCCAGAGCACTCATGAAGTCAGTGCCTGTGGTATCCCTGCTTTCTATGTGAGAGTTGGTGGAGAATCTTCTAATGCAGCCTTAATTGTCATAAGCAACATGTGTGTAAGCTTATCAATGTATGTGTAAGCTCTGAGTATTGCTTGGTTTTACTCTGCTGTCATCTTGATTCCTGTTTTTTTTTCCTTCTAAACTTTCTATTTTTGTTACCACCATCTTCCTACAGGTGAACGACCATTCCCATGCACGTGGCCCGATTGCCTTAAAAAGTTCTCTCGTTCAGATGAGCTGACTCGACACTACAGAACCCACACTGGTGAAAAGCAATTCAGATGCCCTCTCTGTGAGAAGCGGTTCATGAGGAGTGATCACCTGACAAAGCACGCCCGTCGCCACACTGAGTTTCATCCAAGTATGATCAAGAGAACAAAAAAGTCCAACTCCACCTCATTTTGAATGATGGACTACACTGGGGGAAAAAAGACATTGGTAAAGGCATAACTGATCAGCACAAGAAGTCTGCCACTGTATAATTAATATTCCCTACTTGCATTTTAAAGCACATGTAGCTGAAATTCAGAATAATTTGTCCCCCGTGCTGATAACAACAGTCTTAAACAAGTGACTGCTAAGTGAGGTGGGGGGCAGAGATGGGGATCAGAGTAGATGATTAATTTCTTTTGTAACTTAAAGAATCAACACTGGTGTATATATGTCTGACTGGGTGGTCTGACCTGTGACTCCACAATAGTGATTCCAAGGTCTTTGTGATTGCTGTGTCATAAACATGTTTTGTTGAACAATGTAATGCTGCTTGTATTTAAAATTTGTTTAGTAAAACCACTTTCCAAGTCACTTAAATAATTAAAGTAAAAACTCCATAGAACACACTTTAGAAGTGGGTTCACTTCTATCTCAGAATGCTCCATCATTTAAAGACTGTTAAGAAATGCATTACATGTGTTACTAATCTATCTGTTTGATACACAAAAGTAAGTTACATTTATAAAGAAAACTGGGTCTAATTTCTTTGTATAAACGACACGTCTGGATTTTTTTCCAATAAAACGGTGTCTAATAAGCTGAAAGTTTAAGCAAAAAACAAAACTCAAGACGACTTCTGACATCACGCACCTTTAGCTCTATTATTCAGTTGCCAGAAAAGTCATTCTAAATAACGTGGCAGGAGTATGAAAACAGAAATATACTTCTCTGAATTGTTCCTATAATTTCATTTGATAATATATACTGTACTATATAAATGCCACTAACAGTGCTTTGTTCTGTTGTTTTATTTGAATGGATGCATAACAACAGCTACCATCTTTAGAAACTGCTGCTTTTTAAAAGTTTTTTCCTATTCTTATACTTGCCTTAAAGGTTTATACTCTTCATACACTTTCCAACTCCTATAAATTCCAGTGGGAGTTGTGCGCACTATGGAGAGACTAGACCTTTCCTTAAGAGCATTCTATGGTAATGGAAACAGCTAAGGCTTCTTTATCTTTTCATAGCTGTTATATAGAGTTTAGGGGGAAATCATGAGATAATTAGAACTACAATAGAGAAGGCATGTCATAACATTCCTTATGGCATGAACCTCACCACTAGGTACCTTGTATAGTACTTGTGTATCATGTACAACATATTATAATGGCAATATTACATTTATTTAAAAGGTATGATTTGCTCTTTAAGAGGAGTTAAGACATCACTGAAGGAAAATTAAAGATAATATATTATCTGAGTTTTCATCTTTAAGTTAAAAGCATGAACTTTTAAAAAACTATTATGGATTTTTCCTCCTCATCCACTTATATGGTGGAGAATTATGTTTACACACACTTCTTTCCAGAAACAGTCTCCTGGTCTTTTGTTTTACCCCTCCTTCAAAAGAAGGAAGGTGAGGTGCAGCCCTATTACAGGCATCTAGGGCCAAATTCATCTCTGAATTAACCACAATGAAGTCAGTGGTGTTGCGCTGGGGATGTTATTTGGGTCCTCTTGTAAAACTTTGTACATAAAAAAATCTTGTTAGTACATTTGCAGCTACAATTTTCTTCTTCTTGTTTCACCTGATGAAAAAGCTTGCTTCCTAGAAAGAAACAAAAATCTACTAAGAAGTAGAATGTTTTCTTCTACAATTATACCTGGCTTCCAGCTTTAGAGATCAGTTTGTCTATAGCATTTCCACTTGTGTAGTTCATTAGAAATTCAGTCTATGTAAAGAGAACTGCTTTTAAGGCATTAGGGATATTGAGCAGTCTGTGGAATAAAAAGGGAGGAGTTTTCTTCAATGAAGACATCAGGAAACCAAGCACACTTTCTACCTCCGTTTCAGCTTTTTGAAACAGTTATTTAAAAAAAACATTTCTGGTGTCCAAAATAAGTTGTAGGGACATTTGTTCTTCCTAATAAAATAGGTAGCCTGGCTATTTCTATTGACCTAGTGTAAAAAAACATATTCTGCTTACCAGTACTGTAACTGCTGCCTTGGGGTCAGGACCATGTGGTAGCCCAGCAACTCACAAAGTAATATTTTTACACTCACCTTCCCCTTCTCTATCAAAAAATATAATACAGAGTTTAGAGTCAGTTCTACAATCCAGCAGTTGTTCTATGTGTACTGTTGCCATTATGTGGGACAAGTACAGTACTTAGCAAATTAGGGACTGATCATGTGAGATGCTGAGTGTCCTTACCTCATATTGACTATGTTGGGAGCAATACCTCTTAAAAAAACAAAAATCAGGCCACTAGCTACCAGCAAGAGCCTAAATATGGATATGGGTGTCAAGCTATAGTCAACGAAGCTTTACCATTTGGGGCAGAATGTACATTTAAACAAGTGTTAATTGCTTTTCAAATTCTAAAAAAATTGTAAGGTACTCTCACAGGTACAAAATGGAATGTATAAACTCATGTCTATATTTGTGAGAAGACCCTGTTTATAAAAATTCCCCAAAAGAAAGCAACATCTAATTTGCTTTAATATATACTGTATCTCAGTTCAGATGGGATTAACATGGTTCATTAACCACTAAAAATACATGAAGAAATATTTTTGTTTGTTTTGAGTGAAAACAGACAATGGATTTCACATACAAAACAAATTGCAGGATAGTCATATGTATCTTAAACTGAATTTCTGTAAGAGACTGTTGCAGGTGTTGGAAGAGAAAGAAAAATCAGGTTCTCTAATACTATATGTACTTGTCATACTATTTGGGAAATACTTAATAGTGCTGAAGTTAGGACAGCTCCTCTCCTCAGTTAAGAAAGCCCTTCACTATTGCATAGAGAAGCCATGGCTTTAAAGGTATAGGTATACAACACATTACATTCTATTTTGAGTTTGCAGACGGACTTCGTTCAGTACACACCAGACTGGGCGTGTTCTTCAAAATGCTGGTTTACTACAGATTAAAGATCTGTACACTGTAAAATACCAACCTTTACAACAATTTAATCAGTTTTATTTTTGTACAGTATTCGTATCCTTTATAAGTTATTTTGCTGTCCTGTTTTGTAAATCACATGAACTTGTAAAAAAAAAAAAAGTAGGCATAGGTGTTTTTGTACATATGTATATAAATTGTCCAAATAAAGAAAGGAATAAAAAAAATTATCTTCTTGTTATGATTTTAAATCAGAGTTTACCTGCAGAAAAGTCAGTTTGGGTGACCAAGAAAACATCCACTATTGCAGATGAACATCCAGGTACTCTGCAGTGGTCCCCATAATTTTTGTATGTCAATGTGCAGAATGAATTTTGTTATGTGCACCAGTATAAAGATGTACTGCACATCACCTCCACATTGGTGTCATGACAAAATTCCTTCTGCCTATGGAAGATCTCTGGCAGAGATGGGGCCGAGTGATTTAGAGTGTGGGAGGGGGCACAGGGTTGGGGGGTGATGAGGGCTTTGGTTGGGGCTAGGGCATTTTGGAAGGGGCTCTATGTGGGGGCCAAGGGGTTTGGAGTGAAGAAATGGGCTCAAGGCACAAGGTGGCGGTGGGGGATCTGGGTGGGAGTTGGGGGGCTGGAGCAGGATCAGGGCTGGGGCTTTGGTTTGGAGTATAGAGTCTGGGAGGGAGATAGGGATTTAGGGTGCAGGACTGGGGCTCAGGGCTGGGACTGAGGGGTGCAGGGCACTTACCTAGGGCAACTCCTATTTGGTGGTAGAGGGGAATGGCGTTCTGAGTGGCCTACCCTGCCCTGTGTTCATCTGCAGGCACCACCCCCCACAGCACCCGTTGGCCACAGTAACACAGCTCCAGATGGGGGAGGAATAGGAACTGTAGCACCTGGAGGAACTGTAGCACCCACATCAAGAAAGGCTGGCCCAGAACACAGGGGCTTTAATAGCTGCAGCCCTGAAATCTCCTTTCTTAATCTGGTCCTGCAACTGGGACAAGAGGAGCTCATGGCTGCTCCAGCTCCCTGCTGAGGCCAGAAGAGCACACCTCTCCTCCAACCCGAGGTAGTTGCCATGGCTGGGAACAGGCGTGCTCTCCTGGCCCCAGCAGGGAGCTGCCATGGCCTCAGCAGCTCCATCCACAGCAGCTCTGAGCCCCTGCACAGGGCTCATTAGGCAGCCCTTTAAGCATACACCTCCAAGTTAAACTAATAAAAGTGACATGGCTAAATCCCTGTGTCAGCTTCAAAATCTTAAACTTTGATGGTGACTTAAGAAATGGGGTCATATTCAGGACCATATTTTCTCCTTCACTAATAGAAGGAGCTGGGAGCTTAATTAACCATCTATAACTTGCTGAGGAGAAAGAGTACCAACTCTGCAGCAGGCTTCCCTTTTCTGGGAACCTGAGAAGCTTCTCTGCCATAGCACTGTGGTGTGAAGGCTCCACAGATGTTTGGAGGATAGGAACCAGAAAAAATGCGGCTGGGAAGCAGTCACTAGGCAGATACCCAACCAGGACTTAAGTCTGTTTGAAATTGTGTAGAGGCACTGGGCCTTTGCTGATATCCTAAGATGTGTGGGGTTCTTGAGACGGTCTCTAGTTTAAGTAAAACACCCTGATTGTTCCATGCCAGGAGGAAAGGATGGTGAATACCCAATTGTAGAAGCACAACAGTCACTATTGGCAATTCTTATAGTGAATTTCAAAGACGTTACTCAAAGAGCAGCGGTCAATGGCTTGCTGCCAAGCAAGGGGGATATGCAATAGGATCCTGCAGGGGCCTATCCTGTGTTTTCGGTACTATTGAATGTTTTCATTATTGACTTGAATAATGGAGTGGAGTGTACGCTTATTAAATATGTGGATGACACCAAGCTGGGAGCAGTTGCTAGCACTTTGGAGGGCAGACTAAGAGTTCAAAATGATATAGACGATTTGTAGAATTGGCCTGAGAATTAACAAAATGACATTCTGTAAAGATAAGTGCAAAGAGCTACAATCATAAAAAAATCAAAATGCACAATTACAAAATAGCTGGGTAGGAAGTAAAACTGCTGAAAAGGATCTTGGGCTTCTGGCAGATCACAAATTGCACATGAGTCAATGTGATGCAGCTGCTAAAAAAGCTAATATTCCATGGTGTATTATCAGAAATGTTATATGTAAGACAGAAGAGGTAATTATACTGCTGTATACAGCACTAGTGAGGTCAGGGCTGGATTACTGTGTTCAGTTCTGGGTGTACTGTACTTGAAAGAAAGATGAACAAATGCATGGAGAGAACCCAGAGGACAGCAACGAAAATGATAAAGGGTTAGAAAACTTGACATACAAGGATAGGCTAAAATACTGAGTTGCTACATCTACACTGGCATGATCTTGCGCAAAAACTCTTTAGTTCAAGAGTTCTTGCGTTAAAGTAGTTGTGCAAGAGAGCATCTACACTGGCATGTGATTTTGCGCAAGAGATGTGCTTTTGCGCAAGAGCATCCATGCCAGTGTAGATGCTCTCTTGCGCAAGAAAGCTCTGATGGCCATTTTAACCATAGGGCTTTCTTGCGCAAGAAATTCATGTTGTCTGTCTACACTGGCCTCTTGCACAAGAACAGTTGCGCAAAAGGGCTTATTCCTGAGCGGGAGCATGATAGTTCTTGCGCAAGAAGCCCTGATTTCATACAGTAGAATGTCAGTTTACTTGCGCATGAATACACGGCCAGTGTAGACAGGCAGCAAGTTTTGCGCAAGAGCGGCCTCTTTGGCGCAAGATCGTGGCAGTGTAGACACAGCCAGTATGTTTAACCTTGAGAAAAGAAGTAAGGGGAACTTTACCTGCTGTCACTATTCCTGCACCTCTGGAGGTACAGGCAATTGCAGCTTCTATTGGCCAGGAATGGTGATCCATGGCCAATAGGCCACATCCATAACTGTGATTCCCCCAGACCTGCAGAGGTGCAGGTAAATACAGCGGTGTGGGGGCCTGCCAGTGGATAAACAGGAGAAGTGGATCATCTACACATGCCTTATCTCAAAATAGCTATTTCAGAATAGGTGTTATTCATAGAATGAGGTTTACAGAACTCAGAATAAGCCGTCGGTTATTTCAAAATAATGGAATCCATGTGCAGATGCTCACATAGTTATTTTGGAATAATGCCCGGAATAACTTTGCTGTGTAGACACACCATAATTACCCACCCCTTTTATAAAGGTTATTTAAATACTAAAATAGGCTTCCTTCCAAAGGAGTTTATGCAATCCCACTCACTGGAAGTTTTAAAGTACCAGTTGGACAAACACCTGTCAGTGATGTTTTATGTTTGCTTAGGCCTGCCTCAGTGCAAGAAGCTGGACTAGATCAAGGTCTATCCCTGATCTATATTTCTGTAATTATAGGATAAAGGTCTATCTCTCTAGAGTAATTTAATTATCAGAAAAATCTTACCTTTAATCTGAGGGTGGGGGACCCAAAAGGGTGTCTTTTGCTCTCAGGGTTGCAGAGAGAAGCTTGAAAATGAACATCAAAGGCTCAACAAACCCAAGACAAGCAAAAAAAACCAAACAGTATTTATGTAAAATCGATTTTTAAGCAACTTTCGTGATTTAGGAGGCCAGATTTTTTTTTAACTCTTCAGAGCTGCAATGCCATGTTCTTTTTGTAGGTTTCACTCTTAGAGGGGCAAATCTGGCCCTAAATTAGGGGGCTCTCAAGAGATGCACTTACCTGTTTTTAGAGGCATCAAGTTGGCACTGAAAGGTTCCCAATAAGAAGTGAATTGTATCATTGTAATTGTGTATCAGTTGATTAATTTTTGAAAAGTGATTACTTGTTTGTGTAACATGATATCCGGGGATGTTATCTTTAACAAAGATCAAATGACTGATCTCTGCATCGTAAAATAGGACTCTTTATATGCCTTTGTTATAGGACCCAACTCTGTTATTGCAAAGACTGTACAGCAGTGGTCATCAACCAGTAGATCGGGATCTACTGATAGATCTTGGAGCTTTTGATAGGTGACCCTGACAGTTTTGGCTGGGAGGCTATTTAGTGCTGTTATTTCATCTGCCCCTCTCAGCACTACCGTGCTGCTCCTGCCCTCTGCCTTGGAGCTGTCCCCCACTTCCGGGGGCCTCTTGTTTGCTGTACAGGGCACAGGAAGAAGAGGAAGGGGGGAGGGGTGATGTCAGAGTGCCCCGCCCTCCAAACTTTTCCTCATCTCCACAGAGCAGAGTGGGGACAGAAATAGAGAGTTTGCTGCCTGCTTCTGGGAGTGGTGCAGGGCCAGGGAAGGGAGGAGCCTGCTTTAAGCCCTTGCACCACAACCCAAAAGCTAAGTGTGATAAGCAGTGCCCAGCTGGAGCCAGCATTTCGAACCCCAGCTCCAGTCCTGCACCCCAAACCTCTTCCCTAGCACTGAGTCCCCCTGAACCCAAACTCCCTTCCAGAGGCTGAACCCCCTCCTGCACTTCAACTCCCTGCCCCAGGCTCAGTTCAGAACACCTTCCACACTCCAAATCCTTTAGCCCAAGATCAGAGTCTGCCTCAGTGAAGATGGGGTGGAGGAGGGAGGATGTAGTAAGCAGGGGTGGGGCCAGGGCTGGATTACCCAATAAGCAGTCTAAGCACGTGCTTAGGGCACCAGCAAAGCAGGGGCACCAAAAAAAAAGAGATTGTTTTTAAAAATTTTTATATTTGATATTTCAAAAAAAAAGCATCAAAATAGTCATCATGGGAAAAAATCAGAACTCCGCAGAATGTTCTTTTTCTCAGCTGAAAAGAATAAAAAACCCTCAGAGAGCAACATGTCAGGACAGACTTGATTCACTTTCCCTATTGTGTATGGAAGCAGACATGCTACGTCGAGTCAGCTTCGATGAACTTACCCAGAATTTTGCAATCGGAAAATCTAGAAAAGAAGCTATTTTAATTTCAGCAAACATGTACGTGTTGTGTCATTTCGAAAAATAAAGTTTTATTTTACAGTATAGTATTTTTATTTTGAATTACATATGGGGGGCACCACAATCTTTTCAGTGCTTAGGGCCTCTAAAGGTCTTAATCCGGCCCTGGGTGGGGCCTTAGAGAAGGGGCCGGAAAGAGGTGGGGCAAGGATGTTTGGATTTAAGGTAGATCCTGGATTGCACTTACATTTAAAAAGTGATCTCATGCTTAAAAAGATTGTAGAACACTGCTGTACAGAGTAAGAAATCTATGTATGATTCAGCCATTAGGGCAAGCCAGAGCCACAGGGAGTCAGCATGGTTATAGCTGCATAGTAAGACTTTTAAAAACAGTAAGGCCATGGACAGAGGGTGGCAATCTTTGTTTAAAAAAGGCATATTGTCTATTATATAAACAGAACAAAAGGAGGGGCTGGTTTAATTTTAAATAGAAATTTTGCAGACAAAGTAACAAAACAGATTGTCTAACAATTTGGGATTCTGTCTTTAACAATGGGAGGTGGGGGCATTGTCACTGAAGGGCCACACTTGACTGTGGTTTATATCCAGTGGGACCTTACAGAATGTAAAGTCAAGGCAGTATATTGTTCTTCATTTGCAAATTTAAAATTACAAAATAAAATGTAGAAGTAATTATTTTATCCTTTGCTTACCCTCTGAGACCTAAGCTTAGGGGTTTGTTTCCACATTGTGACAGTAAAGGGCCTCACCTAATCTTTCCTTTGATAAAATGAACATATTGAAAAATGGGAAGGAGTTCAGAAAAGAACAGCTTATGTATCCAGCAAGCTGGAGGGACTGCCATTGGTGGGGAAGTAAGAGATTTGAAAATATACAGACTAAGGAAAGGATGTTATCCCCAATATTTGAATAATGTTGACACAAGGAAGAAAGCTTATTTAGGTGGTACAAGAGTATTCACGGGATGAAGTTCAGGCCAGATGTACACTTAAAATGTTCTACTGGCATAGTTATATTGGTTAGGGGGTTGGTTTTTACCAACATAGTTATGCCTGTAAAAGCCCTGGGCAGATGCAGTTACATCAATATTACACTGTGCTTAAACTACCCCATTTTTATACTGTACACTTAAAATTCAGGTTGATATCTCTCTCCAAGAAGAGTGTGAAAAATCAGGCTATGCCATGTTAATCTCTTGTGTAGATGCAGCTAGGAGAGGAGGTGATCCTACAGTGACAGAATAATGTGTTCCATCACTGTGGTCTGCCTCTATACTGTGGGGTTATGATGGCATAGCCCCCATAGTGTAGACACACCTGATACTGCATCCACAGTAACAGGTTGGGGACAGTGTAACCAATTGGCAAAGCCCTCTTAATGTAGATAAGGCCTCAATTTCAGGCAAAATCTTCATGATAATGAGCTTTCCCCAACTGTGGAATATTTTCTCCAAAAGCAAGAGTAATGCACCCCTCAGTGCATGAACAATTTAAACACAAACTGGACTAACCACTAGGTAAGATGAATGGCAAGTCTCCATTGGAGCACTAGCCATAACATGTAGTTTAGTCCACAGAGTAAGCAGATCTATGACTCCAGATCAGTTGATTAAGAAAGTTCAATTTTTCCATGAAGAAAAAAAAACGATTATTGTTTTCATTTTATTTATGCTGAAAGAAAAAAAATGTAGGACTCACAAAGTATGGAAAGATTCTGGTTAAATAAGAACATAAGAACGGCCATACTGAGGCAGACCAAAGGTCCATGCAGCCCAGTACCCTGTCTGCCGACAGTGGCCAATGCCAGGTATCCCAGAGGGAGTGAATCAAACAGGTAATGATCAAGCGATCTCTCTCCTGCCATCCATCTCAATCCTCTGACAAACAGAGGCTAGGGACATCATTCCTTACCTATACTGGCTAATAGCCATTTATGGACTTAACCTTCATGAATGTATCTATTTCTCTTTTTAACCTGTTATAGTCCTAGCCTTTACAACCTCCTCAAGCCAGGAGTTCCACAGATTGACAATACTTATTGCTGTGTGAAGAAGCAAATCTGCACAGTTGTTCAACAACAAAGACACAAAATTAATTTTTTTCTGCCAATAAGATTTCTCAGTGCCATAACATGCCAGCCTAGACAGTGGGTATTAAATCCTTCTTGCTGTAAAGACACGGGAAACAAACTGAAAGGAGTGTCCATGGAAAAACAGGCAAGTCTGAGTGGGATACTGCAATCAGATATTGCAACACATAGAACTTTGGCCCAAATTTCTAAAAGGTATTTTGGCATTGTTACACTCAGCTCTGCAAGACTAACTGATTTAGGCACCTAAGACTTTTTTCAAAAATGATTTCACAAGTCTAAATCCCATAACTCAAAAGGATTTTGGCTCTTAAGTGTCTAAATATCCTTGAAAATGAGATTTAGGCCTTGCAATGCTAAGTGCAGCAGTTACCTAAAAACCTTTAAAAATCTAGGCCCTTCTGAATAATGCAACAAGGATACCCAGCCAGGTACTAGAGAAATAGTGGCACGTGGGACTGTAGCAACGAATCTAGTAAATAAGACACCTTGGTTTTAGCTTGGTTGCAGTCTTTAAAGCATCCACTTCCCTTTGTAAGAATCATGCCACTGTGAGCAATTTATTTATATTATCTTTATTTATCTATGTTATCTTAGAGCCCTGACCACAGAGACCTGGCCCTCAAGGCAGCATGAGCCTGGCCTCTATGTAGACCCTCAAACAATAAATTTTTATATATACACACACAGACGTATGTGTACATACATATTATCATGAGCTTGTGGGCAAAACCCACCTCCTTGACTCAAGCTCATCTGAAGTGGGTTTTGCCCACAAAAGCTCATGATACTGTATATATTTGTTAGTCTCTAAGGTGAAACTCATTGTTTTTAAAGTTACAAATTAATATGACTAACCCTCTGAGTCTTCTATACATCACCTATTTATGGTTGTGACCAAGACTCGTCATCAGCCTGCAGTTTTCTTAAAATTCCCTTTAACTCCTGTTACTATTATCTTTCATTATCTTTTCAACGACTATCTGCTGCAAAACAAAATATCTCTGCCCTTTTTATTTATTTCAGAAGCCCTGAAGTACTAGATTTCATATTAAAAGCAAACAAATGGAACTAGAAAACCTTTGTGGACAAAAAAATAGAACTAAAGTGTTGAAGACTTTTGGAGGGGTTAATTATTTTGCTAAAAGGGTAACGATCAGGTTGGTAGTAGGGATGTGAAAGTATTACCATGTACATGGTTAACTGATGAGTCTAGACTCACTGGTTAACCTTCACAATTACACGCAGGTTCCCGGTGCACATTGGGGCTCCCCGTGCCCACCAGCTCCTACCTGCCCCACCCTTTCCACACTGCTGCCTCTGTATCAGAGAAAGCAGAACAGGGGGGCAAAGCACAAGGTACACATGTCTCCTGGGGAGCCAACTGCCCTTCCCTCCATGTAACCGCAGAATTTTTCAGCGGTTGCATGCTTACTTAACTACATTTTAACATCCCTAGTTGGTATAAACTACTATACCCTTTGCTATCTGTTTCTGGATTATAAACCAGGACAATTTATTATCAACCCTCCCCCCCAAAAAAAAATCCTTTGCTCAAGAATTTTGCATATAATAAACAAAAAATCCTACCATCAAATCCTGTATTTTTGCACACCTCAGCTTTAGTGGATGATGGAGAAAGGAAGTTATATTTCTTTTAATGAAAAAGCTAGCAGAAAAATAAATACCCTATATACTTACTTTTCTTCCGAATGGGTCCAGATTCCAAAGTTCAGAGCAGAATCCAAACTTTTCACAGCTCCAAATGCTTGGAGATTTGGTTTGAGACCTTTCTTGTTATGAATTGAAACAGAACGGTATGTACAGTACTAGCATGTGACAGGTAACATGTCAGATCCTCAGCTGATATACATTAGCTTAAATGGAACAACGCTAATTTATACCAGCTGAAGATTTGGCTCAAAATTTAGCTCTATCATATTTATTTATATTATTTTTTTTTCTCTGAGGTATTTACTGTAATGGACATGGAAGGAAAAATGAACTTTCTTTGCAAAGTGTGACCTATCATTAGAAAATAGGAGAGAAAAACACTGAAAAATCCCTGTCCTATTTATGGTACTCTTTCCAGCCTTTTAAAAAAAATGGTTAGAAAACCTGAACATTTTACCACATACAGGTTGAGCCTCTCTATTGGCATTCTCTGGTCCAGCAATATTCATGGTCCAGCATTGATTTTAGTTAACCAGAAGTCCATGTATCATGTGTGTGGCCAAGTTTTCTGAGGTCCCATAAAGTTTATTTACAGCGACCAGTCCTGGCTCTATGTTCTATGCTGTTATTTAGCTCTAATTTACCTTTAAATGTCTCCTAAGAGCCCAGTAAGCAGTGAAAATGTTGGTAATGATGCTAGAGCTCTTTTCCTCCCCAAAATGAGAAATGTGCCATAGTTGCCAAGTATTTTGCAGCTCCATGTATAACAATGTATTGAAATTATTTGCAAGTATGAAAAACTCTATTACATAATTTATAAACTTCATCTTAAGGTGAATACACCTGTCTGCATGCAGTGGTGGGTGTAGGTCATCATACAGCTGCACAAATGTCACAGTTAGGTGGGTGCTGAAGAGTGTCTGGGAAGTGGACGGGTTGAAGATGGAGTGGGCAGAGGTCACAAGATAGAGGCAGTAACTAAGAAAAGTTGGATTTATAGACCATGTCAAAAGAGACAGGAACGGGGAACTGCTGAGTTTATGGGGAGTGCACAGAAAAAGGGGAATGGGGGGTAGAGATGGGGTGGCTGTGGGAGCATCTGAGAGTACATCGTGGCTAATGGCTGATGGAAAGATGGGACTTAATGTGGATGGGATTGTCAGATTGCTGTGAAGGGAAGCCTGGGCCAGGCCTGTCCCAATCTTACCTTATGTAACTACTGTTGCCACCTGCTGCTGCCACTGGCTTTTTCCTTGCTCATGTCCAAAAGGCACCACACACCACAGCATCTGGCATTATTGAACTGCAGTTACATGACATTTAGGGCCTGTCTACATTTGGAAGTTAATATTAAGTGTTTATTTCTGAATAACTCCATCCTTAGTCTGGGCTGAGCGAATGTGCTTGTGTGAGTGTGACATGAGCTGCATTGACTCCCATGCAAGTCCCCTTGCAGCATACCTGGTAGAGCTTTTTGAAAGAATTCTGCAGAAATTCCAGTAAAGGTTGGACATCTCTTATCCTATGCCCTTGGAACCTGACCAGTTCCAAACCAGGGAATTTGCTGGACTAGAGAAAGTTCCTGACCACAACCCCAAGCCACCAAATTTGTGGCAAGCTGGGGCAGAGAGGGCAGTCAGGCTTCCTGCTGGGTTGCTGGCCCCGCCGCTGCCGCCCCAGCCAGACTGCTTGATGGGCTCTAGCAGCCTGCAGCTGGCTCTGGCCCTGGTCAGGTTGCCAGGGGCTGCTGAGTACTTGGGCTCCGGTCCCAATCCTGTGGCAGCCTGAAGGCTATGGCCCTGCTTCCACAGGCTGTCCAGGGCTCCAGCCCCATGCTGTTGCGTGTTGTTGAGGCTGCTGCTGGTTTCGGTCCTGCGGGCTGCCGAGAGTGCAAGCTCCTGCCCAGCACCAGCCCGTGGGATCTGGTCCCACTTCTGTGGGCTGCTTGGGTCTCTGGCTCTAGCCCCGCATTGCCACGGGCTGTCAGCAGTCCAATCCTGCACTGCAGGGGGCTGCCCGACCTGGTTCAAGTGCCACAGACTGTCAGGAGCTGCTGTTAGCTCCAGCCCTGCTGCTCCAGGCTGCCACCCCTTGCTTCAGCCCAGCCCCTCCTGAATTTCCCTCCTGCCACTAGACTACCAGGGTTCTCTGATCTATGGAACATCCATTGTCCTGCTAGATCACAGATGTTTCCAGACCAGAGAATTCCAGTTTGGGGAGGTGCTACCTATATTTTGAAATTTGTTTTGTTCCAGTTAGGGACAAATCTGAAACATTAAATTCTTTTGTGGACATAAAAGTTTTCTGACGTTTCATTTAGACATTCCCAAATTGACAGATTCCGTCTTAATTCAGTCTAACAATCTACGGCTTCATGAGCTGCCATAGAGTCTCATGGCCCCATTATCCTCTATGGCTGGGCTCCCTTGCCAGGCTATATCTCCATGCTACATTATGATCATGTGACTTCCAGAATACATTGTGCTAGTTCATCCTATAGGGAAGTCTATTATGCATCATGGGAAATGGGCCATGCGCCCTGCCTAGCCTATGGAGAAGAACGGAAGCCCGAGGCACTCAAACTACAATGCCCATGAGGCACTGAAGCAGCTAATGCAGACACAGATTAACATGGGACTAACTCAGAGATACCTGTTTCTTTAACTGCTGTTCTTCGAGAGGTGTTGTTTGTGCCATTCAGTGTAGGTGTGCGTGGTGTACTGGTACTGAATGATTTTCTCTCAGCAGTACCCATAGGGTCCAGCTTCAGTGCCCCCTGGAATGGCATGCATATGCCATGCTATATAGGGTGTTGTCAGACCCCCTCCATCCTCTGTTCCTTTTGCTGAAAACTCCAACAGTGGGGAAGGAGAGCAGGGTGTTGCTTGGACATAAGCAACATATCTTGCATAACATTTGCAGAAACAGGTAGGTCTTTTCTTCTTCAAGTGCTTGCATGTATCCTTTCATCGTAGGTGACTACAAACAGTATTTCCGGTGGTGGGTAGGAGTTTAAAGATGTACTGTTTACAACAGGGCTCTGCCAAACCCAGAATCCTCTAGGGCTTGTGTGATGGTATATTATGTTGTGAATGTATGAACCAAGGACGTCACAGCCTTGCAGATGTCATGTATGGGGATATGAGCCAGGAAGGCTGCTGAGGAAGACTGTGCTCTGCTTCAGTGTGCCCTCACCAATGGAGGAGTCTGAAGACTTGCCAAGTCATAATATGCCCATCTATAAAAATGGAAATAAGAACAACCCAGGAAACTATAGACCAGTCAGTTATCTTCTGTGCCGGGGAAGATAATGGAGCAAGTGATTAAGGAATTCATCTATAAATATCTGGAAGATAATAAGGTGATAGGAAACAGCCAGCATGGATTTGTAAAGAACAAATCATGTCAAAACAATCTGATATCAAGCCTTCTAGGCTAAGGGAGAAGTGGTGGACGTTGAATACCTGGACTTCGGTAAAGCATTTGACAAGATCTCGCATGACCTTCTTATCATTAAACTAGATGGGGCTACTATAAGGTGCATAATTGGCTGGATAACTATTCTAAGAGAGTAGCTATTTACGGTTCACAATCATGACGGAAAGGCTAACAAGTGAAGTTCTGCAGGGGCTTGTTTTGGGACCAGTTCTGTTCAATATCTTCATCAACGATGTAGATGATGGCATAGAAACTATGTTTATTAAGTTTGCATATGATACCAAGCTGGGAGGTGTTGCAAATGCTTTGAAGGCTAGGCCCAAAATTCAAAATTATCTAGACAAACTGGAGAAATGGTCTGAGGTAAATAGGATGAAGTTTAATAAGGACAAATGCAAAGTACTCCACTTAGGAAGGAACAATCAAGTTCACACATACAGAATGGGAAGTCATTGTCTAAGAAGGAGTACTGCAGAAAGAGATCTAGGGGTCATAGTGGACCACAAGCTAAATATAAGTCAATTGTGTGACACTTGCAAAAAAAGCTAATATGATTCTGGGATGTATTAACAGGAGTGTAGCGAGTAATTCACAAGAAGCCATTCTTCAGCTGTAATCTGCACTGATTAGGCTTTGGTTGAAGTACTGTGTCCAGTTTTGGGCACCGCATTGCAAGAAAGATGTGGAGAAATTGGAGAAGGTCCAGAGAAGAGCAACAAGAATGATTAAAAGTCTAGAAAACATGACCTGTGAGGTGAGACTGAAATAACTGGGCTTGTTTAGTTTAGAAAAGAGAAGATTGAGAGGGGACATGATAGCAGTTTTCAGGTATCTAAAAGGGTGTTACAAGGAGGAGGGAGAAAAATTGTTCTCCTTGGCCTCTGAGGACAGGACAAGAAACAATAGGCTTAAATTGCAGCAAGGGAGGTTTAGGTTGGACATTAGGAAAAACTTCCTAATTGTCAGAGTGGTTAAACAGTGGAATAAATTGCCAACAAGGCTGCAGAATCTCCATCACTGGAGATGTTTAAGAGCAGGTTGGCTAAACATGTATCAGGGATGATCTAGATGGTACTTGGTCCTGCCGTGAGGGCAGGGATCTAGACTTGATGATCTCGAGATCCCTTCCAGTTCTAGTATTCTATATCCAGATATAAGAGGCTATCCAGTTGGAGATTCTGTGCATGGAGACCAGGAGCCCTTTCATTCTTTAGGCATGAGCAATAAAGAACTGGGATTACTTATGAAAGGGCCTAGTGTGATCAAAGTAAAAGGCAGGTAGTCTCCTAACTTCCAAGCTGTGGTGGTGTCACTCCTCATTTGAGTTATGTGGCTTGGGGTAAAAGACTGGAAGAAAGGTATTTTGACCCACGTGGAAAGAGGAAAGTACCTTCAGGTGGAAGGTTGGATGGGGTTTAGGGATGTGAAGGATTAGTTGACTATCCAATAAGCAAATGCTTATCGAACAGTTGACAGGATAATAGTAGCTTCCCCCCAAAATCTTGCTGCCTCTATAAAATAGAGGCAACAGGGTGGGGAAGAAGAGAGGGTACTTCAAAGTGGCAGCACCGCTTGAAGCCTGGGGCCAGCTTCTGAAATAAATAAAAATGGTAGAGGATGTTAATAAATAATAAATTAATGGAGATTGCCTATCTCCTAGAACTAGAAGGGACCTTGAAAGGTCATTGAGTCCAGTCCCCTGTCTTCCCAGCAGGACCAAGTACCATCCCTGACAAATTTTTGCCCCAAATCCCTAAATGGCCTCCACAAGGATTGAACTCACAACCCTGGGTTTAGTAGGCCAACGCTCAAACCACTGAGCTATCCCTCCCCACTGTGTATCACAAGGGGATTTGTGATTAATTACTTAACTATGAATACAATGTATGTGAAAGTTTTTTATTCTTTGCCTGTTTCTCCAACACTGATTCCTCACCCTCTAACATAAAAGTACTAAAGGTCTATGGAATGCTTTTACCTGTCCTCTAGTCATAGAATCACAGGACTGGAAGGGACCTCGAGAGGTCATCGAGTCCAGCCCCCCGCCCTCAAGGCAGGACCAAGCTCTGTCTACACCATCCCTAACAGATGTCTATCTAACCTGTTCTTAAATATCTCCAGAGAGGGAGATTCCACCACCTCCCTTGGCAATTTATTCCAATATTTGACCACCCTGACAGTTAGGAATTTTTTCCTAATGTCCAATCTAAACTTCCCTTGCTTCACTTTAAGCCCATTACTCCTTGTCCTGTCCTCAGAAACCAAGAGGAACAAATTTTCTCCTTCCTCCTTGTGACACCCTTTTAGATATTTGAAAACCGCTATCATGTCCCCCCTTAATCTTCTTTTTTCCAAACTAAACAAGCCCAGTTCATGAAGCCTGGCTTCATAGGTCATGTTCTCTAAACCTTTAATCATTCTTGTCGCTCTTCTCTGTACCCTTTCCAATTTCTCCACATCTTTCTTGAAATGTGGCACCCAGAACTGGACACAGTACTCCAGCTGAGGCCTAACTAGTGCAGAGTAGAGCGGCAGAATGACTTCACGAGTTTTGCTTACAACACACCTGTTGATACAACCTAGAATCATATTTGCTTTTTTTTGCAGCAGCATCACACTGTTGACTCATATTCAACTTGTGGTCCACTAGGACCCCTAGATCCCTTTCCGCCATGCTCCTTCCTAGACAGTCGCTTCCCATCTTGTATGTATGGAACTGATTGTTCCTTCCTAAGTGGAGCACTTTGCATTTCTCTTTATTAAACTTCATCCTGTTTACCTCTGACTACTTCTCTAACTTGCTAAGGTCATTTTGAATTATGTCCCTATCCTCCAAAGAAGTTGCAACCCCACCCAGTTTGGTATCATCTGCAAACTTAATAAGCGTACTCTCTATCCCAATATCTACATCATTGATGAAGATATTGAACAGTACAGGTCCTAAAACAGACCCTTGCAGAACTCCACTTGTTATCCCTTTCCAGCAGGATTTAGCACCGTTAACAACAACTCTCTGACTACGCCTATCCAGCCAATTATGCACCCACCTTATCGTGGCCCTATCTAAGTTATATTTGCCTAGTTTATCAATAAGAATATCATGCAAGACCGTATCAAATGCCTTACTAAAGTCTAGGTATATGGCATCCACCGCTTCTCCCTTATCCACAAGGCTCGTTAGCCTATCAAAGAAAGCTATCAGATTAGTTTGGCATGACTTGTTCTTCACAAACCCATGCTGGCTATTCCCTATCACTTTATTACCTTCCAAGTGTTTGCATATGATTTCCTTAATTACCTGCTCCATTATCTTCCCTGGGACAGATGTTAAACTGACCCGTCTGTAGTTTCCTGGGTTGTTCTTATTCCCCTTTTTATAGATGGGCACAATATTTGCCCTTTTCCAGTCTTCTGGAATCTCCCGTCTTCCATGATTTTTCAAAGATCATAGCTAAAGGCTCAGATACCTCCTCTATCAGCTCCTTGAGTATCCTGGGATGCATTTCATCAGGACCTGGTGACTTGCCGACATCTAACTTTCCTAAGTGATTTCCTAGTGATCAAACATGGAATGACCCTCCAAAATCTGAAGGTGGAAAGGGACCTCAAGTACCACTTCTGTTAGAAAAGAACAGAAGAAAATAAGCAGGAATTTTTTTTTTTTTTTTAAAGCAAATTCCATTTTCTGTTAAAAACAAAGGGCTATTTGAGCTGTCTTTTCAGTTCTGGTTTTGTGAAGGGTACTTTATTAAGCAATATTAAATCTTACATATTACCCATAATATATTAATCTGACATTCTGTCTGCCTTCTCTGATCCCTTTTCTCACACACACACCCCTACATTTACTATCAATTGAAAGGTTTTCATAGCATTTCAGTGTCTGAAGTTGCTGTTCTCAAACTTCATTGCCCTGAAATTCATCTTCTGACAACAATTACTACATAATGGGAGGAGGGAGAGGGAAAGGCCAAACCTACTCTAGTCCTGCTGCCCCAGGCAAAGGCGGAGAAGTTGGGGAGGTACAAAGCTGAAGTCCAGGGTTTTCTGTCCTGGGCAGAAGCAATGTAGCCTTAGCTCTGGGCTTCACCCCCAGATGGTGGGACTTGGGCTTTAGCTGGCCCTAGTCTAACACCAGCCTTGGCAAACCCATTACAGTGTAATCATGGCCTCCTACAAGAATAAACCTTAAGCCCCTAAATGTCTGTCATCCTAATATATGTGTACCATATCTCAGTGTGCAGCTTAATCCTCATTGGCATGGAGTAAAAATGGCATCCCTCTTACAATGATCTTCAAAGGATAAGCAGGATAGCACATTCATTTTAACCAAGTAAATTCAATATTAGGGGAAGGTCAACTTAGTCGTGGGGTTACAGACCATTTGTAAGGACCAAAAGTTAAGCTAAAAAAGCTTCATCTTCTGGTGAGGAGCAGACAGACTTTTATGCGCATATAGAGCCTCACTGAAGTGAATAGGAGGCTTCCTGCATCTACTACTACAGGAGTATACTGCATAAAATGAGTTCCTTTATTCATTCAGTCCCTCTCCCAAATATGATTTCTATTATATGGACACTGGTCCTCAAGAAATTGACCAGTTCCAGGAATTTATTTTATATTAGGACTGATATCTGTTGATTAATTTTAATCTGCAATTATCAAAATTCAAGCCAGTTAATCTAAAGGTATACAGTTCTTTACTCCTTTACCAACTCCTTCAGTCCCACCCTTGCTATTTAAAGGGACCCTCCAGTCAAAAAAAATTGTTAGAAAACAAACGTAAAGGTGTTTTTAAAAATCAGGGTAATTTAAGAACTGATTTTTTCAGAATCTAGTTTATGTTTTGCTGTTTATGCTATTCATTTTTTCTTCATTGTTCTCATTTTGGAGAATTAAAATAGTCACGTGAGCTTCACTTTCAGGTTCTCCATTTGCTGTAAACGGTGAAGTAGATGTCTATTGTAAGAGTGCATTAGTGAAAAAATCCTAAGTTTTATACAAAACCTACATAAAGGGCTAAATTTGACCGGACAGTGGCCTGTTAAATAAGGCTTTAATTTCTAAAATGTGACTTGTCTCACTGCAAATTAAATGGGATGCAAATCAAACTAATGCCATCCTTCAAATGGCTCTTTCAGTAGTGAAAATAAAGATATTACATATTGCTATATAGAGCATCTAAGACTGGTTCATTTTCCTAAAGATTAGATGTAAAAGGTAACTGACAGCAGTCTTCCAATTTTTTAGTTTTGTATGACAGATTAGTTAGACAGATAAGAATTTCAACCAGCTGACATTCTATTTTAGGAGTTCACATTTACTCTTGAAAACAGGATCTATTGTATATGTATGCTTCACAAATATGTCCAAAACCCCACCAGCAAATGTAATGGCTACTTCATGAGAGATCTATCCTTCACTAGGAGTATAAAACCATTCCAAAGAAATTAAGAGTTGTGAGGAATAGCTCTGTTCAAGTGTAAAATCCTACAGGAATAATTTCCACAGTCAACACCAAAAACAATCAACATTTAAACTGATTTTATTTCCAGAAGCTATCTTGTTTGTAGTTCTCCAGGAGAGAACACAATTGTTTTTGAAGTGATGAAGGAGTCTTCCTTCGGAGAAATACAAACAAGGCTAGTGACCCAAATACATTTTTTGTTTAAAAAGCTAAAATTTGGGGGGGAGGGGGGGAGGTGGGGGCAGAGTTTGGCTTAGGAATTCACTACTGATCCATTTGCTCAATTTGTCGTCGCCTCTTACGAAATGCCTTTAAGTTCCATTTAGTTGGTTCTAGCATAAAAGGTCCATTGTAGACAAACAACACTGTCATTTTTTCAACATATGTGAGATTCTGCAGGAGCTGTGAAAAACAGGGGGAAAAAAAAAGATCACAGTAAGCAACACCTCTTATGTCAAGCATAACTTTGTATTAGTTAAAACACATTAACCTTTCTCCCAAAGAATTTTTGCATTTGCTTTTACCACTGTTTGCCATTGACCACATACGCATGTCTCCCAGTGCCTCGACAGTCTGGGTTAAGGAAGTGAAAGGATAGAAATAATTACAAATACCACCACGACTTTCCCATTCTATAGCCATATCTGCATGAGAGGGACTGCAGTGGGAAAGCCAATGCACTGTAGTCACACCAACAAAACATTGTAGCGTAGACATAGCCTACAGCAATGGAAGAGGCTTTCCATTGCTGTAGGAACAGCATCTCCCCAAGTGATAGTAACCAGGTCAATAGAAGCATTACTCCATTAACAAAATGCATAAAAAGTGGAAACTAGGTCAAATTATAAAGGCCGAATACAAACAAATAACAAACAAGTATATAAAGGCAAAATTAGAAAGGTCAAGACACAAAACGATATCTAAAGGCATAAAGGGTAACGAGAAAACATTTTTCAAATATATTAGAAGCAAGAGGAAGAGCAAAGACAGTGCAGGCTCATTACTCAGTGAAGATGGAAAAACAGTAACAGCGTGGAAATGGCAGAAGTGCTTAATGTCTTCTTTTTGGTTTTCACCAGGAAGGTTGGTTGGGATTAGATGCCTAACATAGTGAATGCCAGTGAAAATGCAGTAGGTTCACAAGTTAAAATAGAAAAAGAACATATTAAAAATTATGTTGACAAGTCAGATATCTTCCAGTCACCAGGCCCTGATGAAATGCATCCTAGAATACCCAAGAAGCTGACTGAGGAAATATCTGAGCCATTAGCTATCCACTTTGAAAAGTTATGGTAGATTGGACAGAGACCAGAAGACTAAAAAAGAGCACCTATCTATAAAAATGGAAATATGGACAATCCTGGGAATTACAGCCAATCAGCTTAAATTCTGTACTTGGAAAGATAATGGAGCAAATAACCAAGGAATCCATTTGCAAACAATTAGAAGATAATGTGATACAGTCAGCATGGATTTGTCGAGAACAAATTATGCCCAACCAACTTGATAGCTTTCTTTGATAACTAACAAACCTTATGGATAAGGGAGAAGCGGCAGATGTGATATACCCTGACTTTAGTTAAGCATATGCTATAGTCTTGGATGACCTTCTCATTAATAACTAGGGAAATAAAACCTAGATAGGATACTATAAAGTGCGTGAATAACTAGTTGGATAACCATTCAGCAAGAATAGTCATCAAAGATGGTTCACAGTAATGCTGGAAGGGCATAACAAGTCGGGTTCCACAAGGATCAGTTTTGGAACCAGTTCTGTTCAACATCTTCAGCAATGATTTACATAATGGCAAAATTTGCAGATGATACCAAGCTAAGAGGGATTGGTACTTTGGAGGATAGGATAATAATTCAAAATCATCTAGACAAAATGGAGAAATAGTTTGATGTAAATAGGATGGAATTCAATAAGGATAAATGCAAACTACAATGCTTAGGAAGGAACAATCAGTTTCACACGTACTAAATGAAAAGTGACGGTCTAAGGAAGGGTTACTGAAGAAAGAGATCCCAGGGTTATTGCAGACCACAAGCTATATGCGAATCAGTGTGTCACCATTGCAAAAAAAAGCAAACATTCTGGGATGTATTAACAGGAGTGTTGTAAGCAAGACATAAGAAGTCATTCTTCTGTTCTACTCTATGCTGATGAGACCTCAACTGAAATAGTGTGTGCAGTGCTGGGTGCCACATTTCAGGAAAGACGGGGATACATTGGAAGTCCGAGAAGAGCAACAAAAATAATTAAAGATGTAGAAACCATGACCTCTAAGAGAAGATTGGCAGAATGTGTTTTGTTTAATCTTGAAAAGAGTCTGAGAGGAGACATAACAGCTTTCAAGTACCTAAAAGGTTGTTATAAGGAGAAGGGAGAAAAATTACCTTCCTTCAACTGCTGATAATAGGACAAGAAGCAATGGGCTTAAATTGCAGCAAAGGAGGTTTAGGTTGGTCATTAGGAAAACCTCCTGTCAGGGTGGTTAAGCATTGGGATAAATTGCCGAGGAATGTTGTGGAATGTCCATCACTGAAGATTTTTAAAAGCAGGTTAGACAAATACCTGTTAGGGATGGTCTAGATGGTGCTTGTTCCTGTCATGAGTGCAGAGGACTGAACTTCATGACCTCTTGAGGTTCCATCCAGTTCTATTATTCTAGGATTCTATATACCAGGGTATTAGGACATCATAGCTACAGTGCTCGGGGCGTGTTTTTTCACACCCCCAAGCATCACAGTTATGTCATTCAAGTTTTAAGTATAGGCTAAATTGAAATTATGCCAGATACTGAAGTTTAGGTGACCAACCAAAAAAAGTCAACTTTTGACTGCCATATAATCAGATCTGTTAGCTCATTTAAATAAAATAAGTTTTGAGATGTAGGGATATGATACTTAATATCCTCATTGGTGATCAAACAATTTACCCCTATAATCTCTAATTTCCTGTAGTAAACAGTGTAGGTACTTGCTGAGACTGCATTAGAGCAGGCTATCCCATTAATCCTTTCAAACCAAACCACTCAGCTCTGCTAAAGTACTTCAAATAAATATAACTTGTAAATAAGTTTCCTTCTTGGGGCTGTTTGGATGAGAGTATAAACCATTCATCTGGTTGCCAGAGCCACTGACAGTACTTCCTCTGAGGTCAGTCAATTCTCTGCAGCCCTTCTTCCAGAGAGTGCAACATAATTCCCTTTCAGTCTCTGCAAGCCATCAACCTTGTGCTCAGGCTTAAATAGTCTTTCCTCTCTAGGAGCAGGGCTCTCTGAAGTTCTCCTTCCCAGGACTGCAGCACTAACCTTCCTAAGCCCTCAGGTTGACTATTAAGGGAAATTGTCTCACCTTTATCTTCCTCCTTCATTTAAGCTACAGGCTTGCCTTTTATTCCATATCCCTGTCTCTTTAGGCTCCCCTGGTTGCCAGCAGTGCTTACTTCAGCTTGTTTGTACAATGGTTCATTCCAGGGAACCACAAGTCCCAGAATGCTTGTTCTTAAACAGGCTGAATCTTGGAACAGAGTTGGTTGAGCCCAGGCCAGAACTATTCTTAAAGGGGATAAACTGCCCTATTATAGTAATCTTTTATTTTATCCATCATAGGCTCAAATGAACAAACCAGAAGATATTTAGACATCACCTATACCTATGCAATTTATTGTTTTATGTGTGTGAGAGAGAGAGAGACACACACACACACACACACACACACACACACAGTCCACACAATAATCTTTTTACTTAGTTTCCAGTTACCTACCTTTGGTGTAATAAAGAAATACTGAGAAGTGCTCTCTTTACAAGCAGTCTTCACAACCATTTCAAAAACTCTCCTCTCATTGACTGGGTCCATTCCCTTTAAAAAAAGAAATTATATATATATATATATATACTTTTACAATCCCTTTGATCGCTCTATGGACTCCTGTGGAATAAAGTCTGGTTTCATGCACTCATGACATTACCTGATTTATTTCATCTACAACCCTGAAAGGACATCTGTTGAGTTCCTGCAGAGCCATCAAGTACAACATAGTTGAAACACTTCTCTCACCTCCACTCTGATGGTGGGGAGTCAGTTCATGCAGTTGGGTATTACTACGGAATTTAACTCTAATTCGAATCCCATATTTGTCGTATTCCTCCTGTGAAAGTAAACAGGAAACATTAGCTATCTACAGCTTCTTATGGTGCATCCTACTTGATGATGAAGCAAAAGTTAAAGGAAATCGTTTTACGCGTGTCCTATGTTAGGAAAATCAAAAGAATTTATGTATGGTTTATCTCTTAGAATTGATCTAGTCTTTTTACAAAAACTTTTCTCTATACCATCTCATAGCTAACCAATTTGGCATGTAATTTTAAAGCTGGTAAGATATTAAAATTGCTCTTATAACACTTTTCTACACACTTGTTAGTAAATTATCATCTCACAAATTAAACCTTGGCAGCAAGAGATTTATAAATAAAATCATAATTGAATACAAAAGTGAACGTTTCATGAGAAGTTTTGTTGTACTAATTCGGCCTAGAAATTTACCCTACTTGTGAGTTTAACTGGAAACAGTGAGTGAAAAGTTTATAAATGTCATAACCTGTAACTATAAATGTTAATGGCAAAAGGTTAAAAAAAAAAAAGAATCAGTAGAAATGAATTAGTTTAGACAAAAAGACCTCCTGATTTAACTCGAGGATTGTGTTAAGATTAAACTTGTTGAACATGCAAGAGTGGAATAAAAAAAATCAATTTGTAGGGATAACATATTAATGTATTGAAAATGATTCCCCCAAATGGAAGTGACTCCCCATAATTTGTTCCTCACAACTTAAAGTGTTTAGATTTATTATTAATTCTTATTATTATTATTAGTTAAGATTGTTAAATGTTTAGATTTATTATTATTATTGCCCCTTTAGAATATAATGTATTAGGTCATGTAACTTAGAACTGTTAAGAATATAATCCTATGTAGCCAGAAACAGCCCCCCCTCTGTGTCCCAGGGCATGCTCAAGCTTGTGCAAGGGGCTGCTTGAAATTGACATTGCAGAGATACATTGTAACAATGCATTGTCAAGCCACTAACTCTGCTATGGGAGCCAAGCCCTGTAATTGACTAAGGGCATTGTTACATAATTGACGCCTGTTCTCTTCAAAACAACTGTAACTAACTCAGCACTCAGACAGGGAATGTTTCAAGAAATGCCACCCAGAAACTTGCCTTTTTTGTAACTACAACTCTTGAATATGTAAAGTTGTTATTATACGAAATACTGTATGGGAAACATTAATTAGGTAATGTATGTGAGAGAGAGAGAGTGCTTGGACGATGAATGAATGGTTCTGAGAGGTGCCAGCCTGAGAATACAGAAACAAAGGGCTGAAAAAGGCGTCAGGTGCCAGGGCAACCAAAAGGTGTCAAGAGGAGAAAACCAAGTACAGTGACCCGATGAGATCACTGATGAGCACCTGGCAGCCACCCTGGAGACATCAGCATGATGCAGCAATTTCCATAGACTGGCATAGGAAGAAATTCCTATAAGAACTGGACTAAAAAACTATGGAATCAGAGTCCAAGGTTCTGCTGCCAGCCCACCAGGAGCTTCAGATGCGCATCTGATCATGACTTCGCTCCCCACTACCATCACTTGTGTACAGAGTACCTGGCCAGTATTCTGTCACAGGCAACTTCCAGGCTGGTAACTATACACAGAACTTGAATGAATGGATGTATGAATGGATGTTTTATATATATATATAAGTGTATAAGGGTTAAGTAGTGATAGGAATAAATAGTTAAACAACGTTGTTTGCTTCTATCTTTTCTTTATTCTTTATTATTTTTACAATAAATGTGGCTTTTTGCCTTATCCCCCTCATAAGATCCTGCTTGCTTTTATTGGTACAACAAATTGACCAAAATTGTTGCATTAGAAATTAGGCCTAATATTGAAAAAAATAATGATGGAATGGGCTATTCTGTCCACCACTTCCTTCTCAAGTTCTTGAAGAAAATAAAAGCTTTTGCTGAAGAAGCTGTCTGCCAACAACTGCTGCAGAGAGCCTTACCATTCTGGCTGCCACCCTCGCCATTTCTTGGGATTCAGTGTATCATTGCTGGGCATTTGTCACCCTAATCTCAAGAGATGTCCTAACTTCAGAGAGAAGAACCAACATGAAATCCCCACCAACTTTGGCTAAATCCCAACTTCTATCTGTGAAATGAGATTTTGTTCCCCCTTCTCATGTGTTCTTTTTCTTTTCCATTTTATTTCTTCTCTTTTCTACCCCTTTCATTTTGCCTTCTGTTTAAGAGTACTCTGGCATAGCCACCTAAAATTGCATATTTTGCAATGCTCCTGTGAGCCAGGGAGCAAAATGATAGGCAATGACCTAACAAAAGCAATGACCTAAACAGCCCAATGCTGAGATACATTTGCCATGTCTTGCAGTGGCTAATAAGACCGAATGTGTTTCCCCAACAGTGAGAATCAACACAAGAAACAGAAGCTTAATTTTCTCTCTCTTATCATCTTTTCTTTCCCCTGGGTAGGGGAGGGAAAAGAGAGTATGTGTGTGACTACACCAGTTTTAGCAACAATAACACCGGTTACAAACTATCTCAATTGTTTCTCTTTTTCCCCAAAAAAGGAGTTACCATCTAAGAATGGGTCAAAGAAGGGAGAAGTTTCTTTCTAAAATCCCTCTACAGCTGAAAAGGAACACGGGATACAGTTAAATTAAAACGCTTATTTAATACTTTACATTTATATGGTTTAACTTTTTCCTTCTTTTTTGTATCTTTAATAAAAGGTTGAAAAACAAGGTTTAATATTGTGTTTGCTATGGCATTAAGCATTGTGAGGGTGCTGTATACCAAACAAATACACTATCACATCCCTAGTTTCCAATCTACTGAAGCGAACAAAAAGGGAACTTGGGGTAAGGTCCATGGTTCTTTGAATCCCCTGGGTTTTTATGATGAAGCATTTAGTTAGCTATAATAGTCATTGATCTTTCCAGAGGGTTTTTCTTGACAGAGAGATACATGAATATCTAGGAAGCTGGGATCTAAAAAGTTTTAAACCTCCTTAAAAAGAATGTGACAGACAAAAAAGTCTTTGGAATGAGTGCATCACTCAGCTCCATCTGGCTTTGGAAACCCAATTTACTATTCCACAGCTGGTGGTAGTCCTTCTTTCCTCTGGGGACACACAAATTAGTGAGTTCTGATATTTAAAGAGAAGTTAGATTTTTAATGTAAAAGGTTCAAGAGAACCTAAATTTAATGCCTGAAGGTGGTCCTCCTTTCCCCATAAACCAGATTATTCCCAAATTATTTTGTATCCTTGAGACAATTGAGCACAAAAAAGTAGAAGTTATTATTCACTGATATGGAAATATAATCATACCTCATTTTCTGTATGAAGATCAACTTCACCAGCACACTGCATAGAACTAAAAAAACTACTGAACTTTTCATTAATTTGTTCAACCAGCTGTTTCAAAGGTGTTAGCCACCTTTCTTTAACCTAAAAATAGAGAGATTATTATAAAACAACGTTTGAAAGAATTTATAGTTTAAGTTATAATTAACAAAATAATAAATTTAACTATTATAGTAAAATTTAAATTAAAAATTGTCCACAGACCCCCACAGATCAAGTCCACAGACTTCACAGATCAAGTAACTACCCAAAATGTACCAAGAAATCTGTCTCTACAGCTAGGCACTCGCACCACAAAATATGCTGAGGAGAAAATCTGGGATATATACCTTAACACAGTGTTCTCCAATCTTTTTACACCCAAGATCACTTTTTACATGTCAGGGCAATCCAAGATTTATTTCTCCTCTTCTCTGAGGCCTCACCCATCCCGTTCCCCCCTCTGTCCATCACATGCTCTCCCTTACCCTTACTCACTTTCAGTGAGCTGGGACAGGGGGTGCAGACTCTGGGTCAGGCCCAAGGGATTTGGGTGCTAGAAGGAGTGAGAGGTGCAAGCTCTGGGAAGGCACTTGGGTGCCCAGGCTGGGCAGAGTGTTGGGTATAGAAAGGGTACAGGGGCTGTCTCTGGGAGAAGGCTCAAGGCTGAGCAGAATGTTGGGGTCAAGTGGGGGTGTTGGCCTGAGCAAGCTTCCAAGCCAAGGAGAAAGCTCATACTGCTTCCCATAAGCATTCAGTCTGCATTTCCCCCCTCAGAGCCCCCTAACATGCAGGAGGTTGCCTCGCAGGCTGGAGGCCCAAGGGAAAAGCCTGTGTGGATGGGCATGCCACAGGGCTTGGTGGAATTTGCTTGTCCAGAAGCCCTGTAATGGGATGGTCTGGGTTGTTATCTAACGTCATCTTTGCTACTAGCTGAGACAGTACCTTCTCCTCAATGCTCACAGGCACCAGCCCCAACTCCCTTGGCAGCTGGTTAGCCAATTTGTTATAATCTCTTCCTCCCCCACCTCTCAGAACTCCCTCCTGAATGCACAGGGAAATCCGTGCAAGCAGCCTCTCCTACTGAGGCTGTGGGTGCCGTACTCAGAGAAATACCTTCTTGCTGGCCAGATCCACCACTTGCCACAGCAGCTGGATGAACACTCTCTCATCAGATCCCATGTTAACCCCTCATGCACCAGCAAACTTCCTGAACAAGATTACAGAGTAGTGGCTTGACGTAGTAGCAGAGGGCTGAGGTGGCGAATTGATGGTGGGAACACCAAAGAGTGGGAGAAAGCAACAGCAAAAGGGTGAAAGGGTGGGGTTGGAGGCAGCAGCAGCAGCAGCAGCAAGAAGGATGAAAATTAGAGGGGTCCCAAGAAGGAGGGGGAAGGCAAGGAGTAGCAAAAACTGAGGGATAAGTGGGTGAGAGGCAGCAGGAGATAGAGGAGTAGGAGCACAGGGAAAGGGCAACAGTAACCCAAACGTAATAAGGCAGGAAAACAAGGCACTTTTAGCAAATGACAAGGTAGTCTATGAGATCAGAATGTCTTCTAGGGTTCAAAGGAGTTCAACTTAGACCCGATAGTTCAACCCCTCACTCACTCTGCATGCTCATTGCAATGGCCCTTCTCCCTGCTGGAGAAATGAGAACAGCTTTGACATGGCTTCATTATTGCTAGCATCTCAGTGCTGCTCTCTTGGGGCTCCATGAAAGGAGAAGGGAGGGGTTCCTGGTTTGTCATGCTGGAGGACGTTCAGAGACTATCGTGTTTACTGCCTACCCACCCCACTGAAGTAAAAAGAAACTCCAGCACTCACAACATTTTAAAGCCCAAATCAATTCCACAAGGAAACTGGCTCTGCTGAAGATTTGAGCAGAAAGGGGGGGGGGGTTAGAGGCAGGTTAGGTGGAGGGTTGGGTCACCAAAGGGAATGCGGATTGTGGGGAGTGGAAGATGGGGAGCTAGGCTTCTAAGGAAGAGGAAGGAGATGACAAAGCACAGGTAAGGTGAGTGCTGGGACTGGAAGAAAGGCAGGGATCCCGTGGAACAGAGGGATAGGCATGAGGCTGGGAGCAGACGGGAGGCAAATGTGCAGTTTGCCAATATAGCTTACAGGTTGAACCTGACTGGTGCTGAACCAGACCATTTACTAAACCACAAGAGATCAATGTAGTCTAGCAGCATTACCAACACTTCCACTGTTTACTGGGCTATATAGGGGTAAATTAGAGCTAACAGCACAGAACACAGACTAGTGGCCGTAAAAAAAACTTTATGGGATCATGGGAAACTTAGCCTCACATAAGTGAACATCCAGCTAACTAAAATCATGTTGGACCATGGATGTTGCCAGAACAGAGTGCGTCGGACAATCTGTATTTTGCTGAGATATGCTGATAAAAATGCTGGTTGTGATGGTCCCCCAGAGCACAGCACAAACACAGGCACACACCTGTCCACATAACCACCATCCTAGTTCCATTCTCTCCTTGCTGAACACCCCATAAAGTGACTGGATTTTCTTCAGGAAGGTATCCCATCTGCAGTTAGTGCAGCCCAATCCCCCGGCTAATTCCTTCCTACCCCAACCTGTTGCTGCAGCTGGGGAGCCTGCAATGATTGGGGAAGGAGACTATATATGGGGGGGTGGGGAGCGGAGATTCCGTTTGGCAGTGGAAAGGAAGCACTCTGACCCATTGGATATTGCTGGAACTTGTTCTGCATTACAGACACAGCTACTGCCCAGGTCAGTTCTCTGCTGACTCTTTTCAGGACCAGAGGAGGAAACATAGCAGCAATTCAAAGCAATAGACTCAGCCCACACCAGAAAAAGACAACCCAGCTCAGAAGGCAGCCAGCAAATCAGCCTGGGGCTACAGCAACATGCAGCCTGTACTTTTAGTTTAGCTGCTGTTTTGTTAAAGCATGGTCTGCTCCTGGAAAACAAAATGGAGGAAGGAGATGTGGGACTGAGACACAGATTGACTGTTAGAGCCTCCACGATCAACTGCTTGGAGCAGCTGCCTAACACATTCATAAATGCCTTCACCAAACAAAGACATGCCTCCAGGGAATTACATTGCATCATATGGGCCACCCAAATACTCCAAGAACCTGCTTCAAATACAGAAATAAAATTTGCTCCAAATGCACACTCTTAGTTGTCACTTAATACCCTCAGTGGAACCCACACAAGGTATTATCACATAACTACTACTCATAGTAGACCTATCCTGAAATAAATTTTTCCTCAACCCTCTCTTTTGAGCTTTATACAACTCCCACAACCTCTTCAAGCTCATTACCAAAAGCAAGTTCCTGACAGACCAGAATACAGCAACTCAAAGCAGCATCACACCATGCCAGAACAACAGACATGAAACCACTGAAGACACATCTCTACCAATACCTCCTACAATACATCTTTCAAGAACCACGTGTCCCTATTGCAACATGTGGAAAATCTCATCCACTGACTCAATGCCCCAATGGCAAATATGTGGGTGAAATCAGATAATCACTACGCTCTGGAATGAATTCATAAAGGAAAATGATAAAAGACAAAAACGCTATCACCTGTGGCTGAACACTTTTTACAAAGCATTCACTTTGTATCTCACCTACCAGTCCTCCTCCTCAAAGGAAACCTGCATAACGCTTTGAAAAGATGAGCTTGGGACCTTAAATTCATAACATTTTGCTAGATACTAAAAATCATGTACTGAATTGAGAAACTTGATTTACGGCTTATTATAACAATTTGTAACACACTAACATCCACCACCCTGAGTTACTCCTCCCTCACACTTCCTTTTCTCCCTATCATTGGAGGGCTGCTAAAGAGCTACTTCACCTTGAATGGTCCCTTGAAACATGTGTTAAATATTTGTGCCAATTTACCACTCTGCCCCCCTACCTTACATTTAACAGTGACACTAAGTTTCTCAGACTGAAAACTTTGTGTAAGCTTGTCTCTTTTACCAACAGAAGATGTCCCAATAAAAAAGTATGACCTCACCCACCTTGCCAATATCCTGGGATCAACACAGCTCACTACTGCATACAGGAAATATCAACATGTCAGTTTTCCTATCATCAAAACTTTAAATATCTTTTTAAATGAATATGGTATGTTTTAAAAGGAGTAAATGACATTCCATTTAAATTCCTCCTACATTCATTATACCACAGTAATGATTTCAAATATTACTTGTGAAATGTTTTGCCTATAGCTCTCCAATTCACTTTTCTTTTCCTCTAGTTCCTCCGTTACTTGCTGTATTTCTTGTGCCCTTTTATTGTATTCTTCCACAACCTGTCAGGAAAAGGCATCATCCTTTAAAAACAGTTTTTCATATTAACAGAATAGATACTTATAAATTCAAATTTTAACAGTAAAATACATATGTAAACACTGCATTTGTTTACATACAATTAAGTCATGCATGCATTGTTTATATACAGGCAGTCCCCGGGTTACGTACAAGATAGGGACTGTAGGTTTGTTCTTAAGTTGAATTTGTATGTAAGTCAGAACTGGCGTCCAGATTCAGCCGCTGCTGAAACTGACCAGCGGCTGACTACAGAAAGCCCAAGGCAGAGTTGCTCTGCCCTGGGCTTCCTGGAATCAGCCGCTGGTCAGTTTCAGCAGTGGCTGAATTTGAATGCCTGGGACAGAGCAGCTGGAGAGCTGCCGGGTAGGTCCCCACAGGGCCGCACCTCAGCACTGCGGGGACCAACCCGGCAGCACCCCAGCTGCTCTACCCCAGGCGTCGTCAGCGAGAAAATCCTGGTCTGCTGGGGGGGGGGGGGGAAGGGGGAGCGGGAGGCGCACTAGCTGCCCCCCCCCCAGCAGACCAGGGAGACGCGGGTGGCGGGACTGCCGAGAGGCGCCGCGGTCCTGCCCGCGTCCTCCGCAGCTTTGCTCCGCATCTTACTGGTCTGCTGGGGGGGGGCTCCCCCCAGCAGAGCAGGGAGACGCGGAGCAAAGCCACGGAGCACGCGGGCAGCGGGACAGCCCAGACGCGCCGCGGCTGTCCCGCTGCTGGCATCCTCCGAGGCTTTGCTCCCCGTCTCCCCGGTCTGCTGGGGGGGGGCTCCCCCTCCAGCAGAGCAGGGAGATGCGGAGCAGCTTTTCTCGCCCCAGAGGACGCAGGCGGTGGGACCATGGCGCATCTGGGCATCCCGCCACTCCCGTCCTCCGGGGCGAGAAAAGCCCCATTTGTAACTGCGAATCTGACATAAGTCGGATCCACGTAACTCGGGGACTGCCTGTATTGCACTGGACATGCTTGTCTCTTTAAAGCAAAGCGCCATTGCTGTATTTATGGTTAACCAACTATTTTCCTCTAAACAAAAGGCAGAGAACATGCTGTTCCTTTGGAAGAACCTACTTAAAATTCTAATAGATTCAGAATCTGGCATTTATAGCACATTGTTCCTGCTGTCTAGCTTATTATTACCAAGAGTTTCAGTACAGAGTGGGAGGCATGTACAGTACTGGAGAAAACATACTGAAGCATTTAGGCCTGTGAAGCAGGAAGCTCTTGATTTCTCTTCATTCAGTAAAGCATCAATTTCATCCAATGTGTTTGGAAGGTCCTGGAATGCCTACAGGAAGCAAAATAATCTATTCATTAGATAGTTTAATGTTGAGAGAGGCTTGAAAGAAGACTAAAAATAGGAAGAAACCAGACAACCAAGAACATTGCTAGTTAATAGATCACTTTACTAAGAAACAATCCATTTAAATTAAAGTGGCTAGATCAGTAGTGAGCAACCTGTGGCCTAAGGGGTCATGAGGCCCATTGGGTTCTAGGTGTGGCCCATAAGACATTTTGTTTACTGTTGCCCGTGTGCAGGGTTGCCAAATTCTGGTGCTTTCCAAGCACATAAGTTTTTTTCTTACCCGTATTTCTAATGTGACATGCACTTAAAGCAAAGGCACATTAAATGAGGTGTATGCTCATTGCACACAACACTGACTAAGAGCTATGTGCTCTCTCTGCATTTAATCAGAGAACTGCTATGGTTCAGTTGGCACATCCTGAAAATTCTAGGTACATAAGTACAGTTAGCAAAACTCCAAGAGATTATCTTGATTATGACAATCTTGCAGCCCACCAAGAGGAAGGAGGGTCACTCGTGCAGTCCACTCATTAGCCTAAGTTGCTCATCTCTGGACTAGATTCTTTCCTGACAAGTTCTTGGAGATGGAACTGGGGGTAGGGTGCAGTGAGGGGTGAAGAGGTCACGGGAAGCAAACTATGGCTCTCTCATTTTCTGCCTGTATAACCCCAACCCTGGTGCAGCTGCTCTAGCCTAAGATACCTGGCAATAGTCCACAAGAGCCCCACAAGTTGAAAAACTGTCAGGAGTGCAGTGATACTGCGGTCATCCACCCAGAAAGGGATGGCAGTATACGAGCTGGCTATGCCAGATGAGAGCTTCTTGATACAGGAGGAACACTCAGCTGGACAGACTGATCCAGGCACTGGTCCTTTCATGTTGCCTAAGCTGAGTCAGAAAGGAGAATCTGGCCTAAATTTTCCCCCCCTAAATTGGACATTTTGATTAGTTAACCTAATACATTATCCCCTCCCCCCGCATTGTGGATATAGAATAAGCTAGGAAAAAAATCTTTTTGTGATCACAGGATATATGTTTTCATGACAGCATAAAAACAAAAACAAACTACACTTAAGATACTATTTAGTTCCTAGAAGAAGAAGGGGGGGAGAGGGGCGGGGAAATGAAGGGAAGTAGTAGTTAAATTTATATAGCACCAACTACACAGACATGGTCCCTATTTGTAAGATGACAAAGTGCACAATGCAAATTTTTACATGAATAGTTCTTTATATTGAAGCAAATGGTAAAAACCTCATACAAAAAAGGTTTTGTGAGACTAAGTCTTATTTTAGAAAAAAATAAACAAATCACAAGGGTTAGATGGAGGATAGTAGGGGAAAAAAAGCGAAACTTTTTTTGAGAAGTGCTTGCCAGACACACACACACTTTCTGTACAGAAGAGATATTAAGGAATATAGAACATAACAAGATAAAATAAAACTCAAAGGTCTATGTAGGGTGCAGGTGAAGAGATCAGAGACAAGATGAACATTCAAAAAAGCTTACTAGCATATATTTTTAAACCATTTATTTCAGGATGATTTTAAAGTCATAGAGAAGGCAAGGATGGTATAAAGGAGAAATCAAAGGAAAGCTAAGAATTAATAAGAACAAAGAATAGAGGAAAGGACGGACAAAAAGAAGGGATAAGTTGATAAAAACAAAGGGAAGGAAGGCTGTCGAGGAGGAACAATATGGCCAGGAAAAGTAAGGCCAGCAGCAGAGGGACTATAGCAACTGGAATGGGTAGAAGATAGTACAAACAGCCAATCAGTAGACTGTCCGAAGCTTAGGTTATAAAAGGGTTCTACCTTCATTCAGTTTCTAAAATTTTAATTGGAGCTCAACATTTTTGAAGAATGGGCCACTTATCTAAACACAGTTTGATTTTCAAGTCTATTTACTCCCAATATCCCCTTTGAAAAATTTAGCATAATCACATACACAATTCATCCTAAGATAGAATATCTCTTTAAAATCAATACATTTTCAAGTTACAGCATTTTAAATATTTTACTCGCATAATGAAGTTTTTTCTTAACGTAGGTGGCCTCGACCTACTTTCAAAATGGTCTTACAAACTCCCAAATGAAGGATGTAACTATCCAGCAAAAAAAATTACCTTTGTAAAAATGTGGCCTTTTGTTTTAAACACTTACCATCTGAAAGTCTTTTGGAATTTCTTGATCAGGTGTGAGATTACATGCCTGTCTAGCTTTCTTCATCAATCCCTTGCACCTCTCCAAAAGAACACGTTTTCTTTCACCCAAGTCAGAAACTTGTTGCTAATATAAAAAGAGGGTTTATTTTAAAGAAAATTCCTTTGTCTTTGGTTACATAAACATTAAATACAAATAAAAAGCTATTTACTACCTTTACAATAATTAAAAAACTAAACATAATTTAAAATATTTGTTCTATACACCTAATCACTGACAGCACATACAAGGTGTAAGTTTAGTAGATGCTCTGTTTATGAACAAGTTTACAGCAAAATTATATAATAGATCTTTTTTCACTTTCAAAGTTTATATATTCTACTGGATCAAGTGTTTGTTTCACATTTTAAAAATATACTGACCACTCGATAGAGGGGAAATGTGTTTAAATTATTCTGTCAATGTAATTAGATTATTCTTATCTTTGTTCTAATGAATAATACCAAACAAGTAGTAGTCATAGTTATAATTAAGACAAATGCAACTTCAATTCTTAAAGGTGTTTGAGAGTTTGGCATGCATTTTTTTTGTGACTGATATTTTCCATGTTACGTATCAATCAAAAGGGAGAAGTTTTTCTTCCCAAAGCAAGTGTTAAAATATGTTCAAATTTTTAAGCTCTGCACTTCGGGGAAGGAGTGCAATTAAGTGCACAAAACAAATATCCCATAAATCTTGAGCAGAAATATTCACCTGTATAACTTGCAAAGATTTTAATCCAAGTGGTTCAGTATTTCTGAAGTTAACCTCCTTTTACCTGTTTCACTTTTTGTAAAATAAGAATCATACTTGTCTATTGCCTTTCAAAAGATGTTACGATACTTAATATATTTTTCTGAAGTGCTTCAATCTCTTCAGAAAAAGGTGCAATTCTTGACAGATGCTTGTCTAAACTGTTCTTAAAAATGTTCAATAATGGAGATTCCATAGTCTCCTTAAGCAATTTATTCCAATTTAGACCCAGAACTGAACTCTGCAGGACCCCATTCATTATGCCTTTCCAGTATTACTGAAAGTTTAATGACTATTCTCTGGGAACAGTTTTCCAACCAGTATTGCACCCATCTTATAGTAGCATCATCTAGGTTGTATGTTTCTAGTTTGTTAACGAGAAGGCAATGCAAGACTGTATCAAAAGCTTTATCACTCAAGACTTGTTACTGCTTCCCCTTATCCACGAGGCTTGTAATCCTATCAAAGAAATCTATCAGGTTGGTTTGACATGATCTGTTCTTGACAATTCCATGCTGACTGTTACTTATTACCTTACTATATTTTAGATGTTGCAAATTAATTGCTTACTTATTTGCCCCATTATCTTTCTGTGTATAAAATGTCAATTTTCTGTCATCTCTGGAAATTCCAAGGCTAGAAGTCCCTTATGGAAGGTGGGACTCTCAACTTTAAAAATGCACAAAGTCTCCATTTCTAACCCTGTAGGACTGCATAAAATAGGCCCTAAAGTGATAATTTTAAGCACAGAAAACCTATGATAGGCAAAGGACTGAATTTTGACTTTCCTGGGCCTTGGAGAGCTGTAATTTTGGGAAAACACATGTATTTGGGAAGAAGAAAAAAAGGAAACATATTGGGGCAAACTGATTATTTTTTTAAAAACAGCTGTTTGAAGCTGTTCTGGGCTGGAAGCATTAAAAAAAATACCAGGATAAATGGATTAGTGAGTAGGTGAGGCATTCAAATGTGTGTAATAAATTCATCACAACTGATATTTATTATATGGCTATTACATCCAGAAGATAAGATGGATATTTTCTCATTCACACTTAAGTATTTACAAATGTAACCTTCTACAGACCAATCCATTTAGGATGCTTTAACTATTTCATGGAAACACTAACATTGCGGCAAGTACAGTTAGTTATATAAGAGATATGGGAGTGCCCTTCTCAGAACAGGGAAATTCTATCTGGAATATATGGGTTTTAGAGGGGAAATTCTACCTAAAGAAGAAGGCTTGCAGTGATTACTGTTATCCCAACTGACAATATAAGAACTAATTCAGAAAGAGAGATTAATTTGGATAGTGAAGGAGATAGTTCCACTCTAGCATAGAACTAAGGCATAGCTACCAAGAGGCATGCTGATACTAGAACCCTCTGATGTTGTATATTCATAAGTAATTTGTATTCTTTTGTATTCATAAGCAGTGCAATTGGTTTTTGGGGGAAATGAGAAACTAGTCAAAAAATATAGTAGCCAGTAGCCAATATTTTCCCATGAAAGTTTGTTTGAATGCATTCACAGTGACAGCAGTTAAATAATTAAAGACGGGATATTCATAAAGAAGGAAAACAGCATTTGCATTTTCTTCAAACTTGGCCTAAAAGAAAAAAATTACGTACATACTGAGTTTAATACCAATTGTTTAAAAATTGCACCAAATGAACGTAAAAATTATCAAAGCAAGACAATTAGCAAGTCTCTTTCAATCATCATAAACACAAAGGCGACTGTGCCAATTATCTAATGAGCAGATGGGGCTAACAATCCTCCCTACTGTTCAATATGGGTCATAAACACACATTTGCTTCTCATGCTCATTAGACAAATTAAATACAAAAAGTTGTTAAAATAATACTAAGGTTCTGACTTGAGCTGCCATGACAAATAAAAAAACCCACAAATCTGTTGCTAACTAACATGACACATTCTGAAGCATACATGTTGGGAAGGAAAATGCCTTTCAATCCAAGTGTCTAAATTGCACCCAATGTGCTGCTATTCCCACGGAATCCTCGAGCTGACAACAACATATGCAGCCCTCTTTCTTCAGGAAGAGAGAATGAACTGGATTTTGAGGGCACTTTAAGTCTTACAAAAATATTTTAAAGATAATTTTGAATAAGAGAAACATTATTAATAAATGCAATGTTAGCAAAAGTACACTGTTTCTCCCAGGGGCACCATTAGAAAATGTTGACGTGGTATGTAGAACTTAACCATTCTTACTAACTCAGGACAGCACCACTCTAGTTTGGCCGACTGACCTGACCATAATCACAGCAGAACTACGGGATCAAATTTCAGCAAATAGTATTGTGAACCCACTATGCAGTGTTCCAGTGTCACTTAGCACCAAACACATGAGCAGTTTTACACCACCATCTGTGAAGTGTATATAGCTGCAGGCACCACTGGGTTGTGGGGTTTTTTGGGGGTTTTTTTGGTCCCCTGCTCTGGTCTTTGTAGGTTTTAATTTAGTTTCTCTATATAATTTCTGTAATACTTAATACTAATCACTTCTTGTGTGCACTAGTCTCTGTACCTTTGCCTGCAATTTAATATTTCTGAACTGAAGTGTTGGGACTCCTCTTGCATTCCTTACACACCCAAATTATCACTGCCAGGAAACGGAGTTTTGTACTTGCAGGATCAGGCCACAAATTAGGAAAGTCCTCATGTTTACCATATATGCTAAATTCCTCCACAGAATTGGTTTATGCGGAACATTTAGCACAGCACTTTTTAACAATTGAAAGTCACAGTACAGGAGAACTGGCAATGAGGACGGAACTTGCTCCCACTTACTCCACTAAGCCTCCGCAAGGCAGAATTTTAATAAAATGGATAAGCAAAATAGAGCTATGGAGAAACTTTTGTCCAGATCTTTGTTTGGGCTCTGACATGTTCCATGTGGATGAACCTACTACCAAATCTCAGCTCTGGGAGAGTGGTCCCTCACTGAACACTGTTTACAATGCACATCTTCACAGAAGAGGTAGCTATATTAATCAGCATAAGAAGTAAAGCTCCTTTCTATTTGGAAGGGAAGGGGTCTGGAGAATTGATATAAGCTTCAGAAGGCACAAAAACCTTAGCAACAGGAATAGATATCTCCAGGGGTCGACAAATTATGGAAAATCCTACTTGCCAGACAAAAAAGGGACTCACCACCCTCCCCCCCCAAAAAAGTGGTTTTTTAATGGCATAAATTCCTAATAAGAATAAGAACAGTAATTATTAATAAGTTATTAATACATATCACCCAGGTTATTAATACATATCATATCTCTACCTTTTCTCTCTGCTGCCATATCTCCTCCCCTTGCTCCATCAGCTCCCCTGGTGCCTGCTGCCCCCCAACCCCTCACCCTCTGCTGTCCTGACTCCAGCCCTTCTCACTGCCCTCAGCCTTCCTGAGACCTGCCCCCCTCCTCCAGCCCTTCTCTCCGCCCTGTGCCCACTCCTTCAGTAGCCCCACTCTGATCGTGTGAGGTACCCCTCCTCATCCCCTCTCCTAAAACCTCCCTCTACACACGTGCTCTGCCTCTCTCCTCTGGTGCTGGTCCCTCCCTTGCAGGTGTCTGCCCTTCTGCTTCACCCCCAGAATCCCCTGGCACCTGCACCCTCCTGGTGCCTCCCCCTTCCCTCACTGCTCCTTCCCCCTTTGCTCTCTTTTTCCCTGATACCCACCCCCTCACCACCCTCTGCCCCCGTTCCCCTCATGTCCCTGTGCCCTCACAGATGCCTTGCTCCATCTCCACCTTCCTCATGCCCACTCCTTCTTTCAAGCCTTCTCCCAGCACCTCTCCCTACCCCTCTAGCCCCAGTGCCCTTACACTCTCCTTTCCCAGCATCACCCTGTCCCCCCTCCCACTGACACCTCCCCTCCTGCCCTTTTCCTCATTGTCTGCACTTGGCCTCCTGGCATTTCTCTCTCCTGCACCCCTGTCCCTTGGTGCCTTCCCCTTTCTTCTTCTTCTTCTTCTTTTCCTGACCTCCTCCCATCAGCACAAGCCCCTTCCCCATATTTTTCCTCTCCCCTTCCCACAGCCCAGCCCCTTCCCCTTCCCAGGGGCCAGCTCTAGGTTTTTTGCTGCCCCAAACAAAACATTTTTTGTCCCCCCCCCTTTGTTGTTGTCTTTTACGTATGTTTGCATTTTGCAATGGTTTTTTTTGTTTTCTTTTTTGTCCTGGCATTTTAGCCCTATAAATAACAAATAGCATTTTCATTCGTTTTTTTCCATAAAGGCAAAGACGCTTCAAGTGAACTCCCCCTTTCACTCGCTGCTGAATCACAGCAGCCTTTTCCCTGCCCTGTCCAGCCCCTCCCTATGGGCAAGCACCCTTCAGTCCCGACCCACAGGGGGAGCAGGGTGCAGGGACAGCACAGAGCCAGAGGGGTGCAGGGAGCAGTGGGGAAGTACAGGGATGGCGCGGGGAACGGGAGGCACAGAGCCAAAGGGATGCAGGGATCGGGGGTAGCAGGGTGCAGTGGAGGCACGGGGAATGGGAGGGGCAGAGGGATAGGGGTCTAGGGGCAGTGCAGGAAATAGGCAGCACAGAGCTGGGGGGGCAGAGATCGGGGGGAGCAGGGTGCGGGATGTAAGGGCAGCGAGGAGCCAAAGGGTCACAGGGAAAAGGGAGAGCAGGGGAGGTGTGGGAAATGGGCGGCGTGGAGACAAAGTGGGGCTAGGGCCGTGGCAGGACTGGAGCCGGTGGGGCGGACCCTGGCTGTGCCACGCGCCGCACCCTGACTGTGCCACGCGCCGCAGCCAGTTCCGAGGGACATGCGGCCAAAGCAAAGCTGCCGTGGCCCTTTAAAATCAGCGGGGCCAGGTCACACCAGCATCCTGGCATCCCTCCCCGCCTCCTCGCGCCGGAGCTGCACGCAGGCAGCCCAGTGGGAAGAATCACCGCACTTCTCCCTTCCCAGCGGCGCTGTGCTCCTCCGCCGCCTGGCGGATATGATGGGGCCGTGCCGCCCGTAGTGCGGGCTTCTGCCAGCCCGTCCCAACGGCCCACCTGGCCAATCCGCCCCTGCACTCGCCAGCTGGAAAAATCTACTCACCACAGGCGAGTGCATTTGTTGAGCCCTGGATATCTCTATTACTAAGAAATTAAACAGAAACTGCCCATTTCCAAGTGGGGAAGCCTCCAAGCAAAAAGTGTGTTTTCATGTTGATACACTGAGAAATAAAAAACATAGCTTACCTCTAAAGCTCTTAGTTGTACAGTTGCTGCTTTATAATCAGATTCTAGTCTATTCTTCTTGGAAGTCACTGTAGTGCTCTCAAGAACCAAATCCACTTTGAGGATGTTCAATGTTATGCAGTTCTACAGAGCAAACACATACACACACATATTCACAAACCTCCTTTGTCATGAAACACTCAAAACTGATACACTGTCAGCAGCATCAGGCTTTAAAAGCATTATAAAAATGATATCTTATAAAATTTTTGGACTCCAGATTCAGCTCTCCAGCAACAAGGTTTTTTGGTTTTGTTTTTCTTGCATAGGAGACTTCTCGTCTCTCCCACACAAGGAACCTAAACATCTGATTTGTTTGTAGCAAAAGCGCAGCTTTGCTGATGCGTGAGATGAGCAACTAAATTAATATTACTCACAGCTGTGAAGATTAGGTAAAGAACATCTAGGAAAATCCTCTGCTTCAAAGTTACAAAAATTGTGAAGTAATATTTTAAAAAACCTAAGTCACGTTACATTATTTGAAAGCTGTGAAGTCTTAAAAGGTTACAACTATTTAACAATAATTAAAGTTCTGTAACAAAAGAGGGAAAGAAACTGTTAATTCTTTTAGGATTCACCCATGCCAAAAAAGAGTTCACAGTCAATTCTATGCCTCTGGAGCGTGGTAATTTGGCTGATAATTTAACTCTTCCGTTTGAAACACTGTAGTGAGAAGGTGGTGTGACTAAACTGTGGTAAAACCAATGATACATTCCTGTCATACTCAATTAACTATTATTATTCTTCCATGAAGCTGGGCAATAAAATACTTTCCAATCTGTATTGCCAAGGAACAGAAAGCATATGAGAAAGCCAGTTTTCTCCACAGAGATTGTACACTGGCCAGTAACTGTATATGCCACTTTAACTGTGCTGTGTATGAGAAGCAAAGGAACACTAACTGCACCCAAGAAGTATGTATGCTGACTGATCAACAATCATCCTAAAGTGTGCTGTTGCTCTCCTAAATGGATATTTTGGAACTAAATTTTTGTTTATAAAAATGTATTGTGTTTAAAAAGTGGTGGCTTATTAACAGCATATTACCTATACAAAATTACTTTTTAAAAGTAATTTGCAAACCCTGGGGGCACATCAGGCCTTAAAATTGTTTTTTTTTCTGCAAGTCTCTGAGATTTTCAAAGCTGCTTCAGCCAGATGACCATCTGTGAAAGATGCCAACCACTACCATTCAAGGATTACCAGTTTACACCAGGACAACTCATCTGTTTGACATGGTAAACAGAAGTTTCTTTTAATGCCAGCTACTCAGAGCAGTAGAACCAGTGTTTTTTCACAGGCAACACCCAACACTGACTGAGATCAAACACTTATCAAAACACTAGGGGCCACAGAGGGAAGATAAAAGTATGAAGTAGTTTGAAGAAGTTCAGAATATCCCCAAAGGCACCAGGAAGGTTTTTACATAACACAGAAGACTATTTAGCACAAACAGCATCCAAAAGAGTCCTGGGAACTGAAGAAGATAACTAAGGAGTTGGCAGAATATCTAGCGTGATTATTAAATCTTAAGGATTTTAGTTTATGGATATCTACCTTTCCCAAAGTGTCCATTACTATTTATATAACAAAGGTATATACAGTGTTTTAAAATATGTCTGATTCCAAATTCTAAGGAGTTTAAAATGATTAAAGGGCCACAGAAAAATTAAAAACTAATCAATCAGTTCTTTAAAACCTGAATTCAACGTAATTTCAGCTAATGCACCTGACCCTCCACCTCTTGATTTTTTGTGATTTTACAATTAAAAATAAGGGCAGGGTATGTCTCAGGTGCTCTATGAAAAACCCACCGGAAGTAGACAAATTAACTATGGAAACAAATAAAACGTGCACAAGTACCGTCAAAGACAAAATAAACATACCCGAAAAAAAGACAGCAATTTTATTCTTTTTTAATGATAAAAGAAGGTATTTCTTGTAGGACCAAATATATTTTCATATAGCAACAGTAAAAAAGAGTTTTAAAGAAAATAAAATTAATTGAAAAGTGTATAAGGTGATAGAAGAAATGTGGTGAATACATTTGAATACTGCACATTTATTTTTTAGGCAATTTCTTAGGCCGGAAGCCTTTTCAGACAGCAAGATGGCAGCAGAATTAAACTTAACCCTTAACAATAAAAACATGAATTTCAAAATATCTCCCACTATTAAGGCAGCTTCCCCTCCTTTGTATTGTTTTGAAAACTATAATAAGCCTTTCATGGCAAGGAAAAATGTGTATAAAGCTAAGAAGAATCTATACCTTTATGAGTTGCATTAATTCTGTAACAAATTTTGCTTTTTGGATATTAATTTCTTTGATCCTGGCATTTGTTTGTTGAGACTCCTCTTCTAGATTGATGGTATCTTGCTCCATCTGTTTCAAACTATGAAAGAAACCAATTTCTTCTTATTACTGATTAAATAATGCTGAGATACTCAGGTTCTTAATCCTAAAGGATCCATCACAAATAAATACACTGAAAATTAGAAAAGGTGCAATTGCCCTTATTAAATAAAGAAAAAGAGGAATTGATTTTTGTCTTGATTTCCTGCCCCTTCCTTCCTAAATGAGCTTGTAAAAAAATTCAGCAGAAAATGTTATCTGTAAATGGAATCTCATTTTTAACTATGCTTCTAAAACAAATCTTACATTCCTCTAGTCCCTTTCTTTATTGCCATGGTCACCAACCAGGAGGCTCAATCAGTCGATTGCGAGGCTTTGGGGGGGTCCCCTTCGCTCCCCCCACCTCCAAGATGAACGCTGATGCTACCTCCAGGGACAACGGAGGTAGCGTGGGCTTCCTGTGGGTTGGGGGAAAAGTTCTGCAGCTGCATGCCAGGCCCTAGAAGCGCACAGGCTGCTCTCCCCCAGCCGGCACGGTACCTAAAACACCGGTCTGTCGCGCGCTGGGGACTTTGTTCCCCTGCTGCCTTCCTGCGTGCAGGAGAGGGGATGGGGGTCTGGGACTGCGCCGGTTCCGGCCGCTTGGATGGCATGAACATGGGGAGCGGAGGAAAATAGCACGTGCGGCCCGAGTGGTTGGGGCTGGCGCAGTCCATGACTCCCCCTCTCCTTCCTCCCACGCTGGAAGGCAGCAGGGGAATAAAGTCCCCAGCACACCAGCTCCAGCTGCTTGGGCAGCGCGTGCTGCTATGAGGAGTGGAGGAGCAAGCTGTGCGCTGCCTCAGGTTACCCGCCCCTCTCATAAATAAAAACAATGCTGAAATCTTTTGTGTTTGAAATAATATTTTATTTAAAAATAAAGCCTGGCCAACAAGCCCCCAATTGGGGCCAAGCCCCATCTGGCCACAGCATCATAACACTCTTTCACCCCCCACCATGACCCCAAATCTGAGCCTATCATACACTCTAATCCCCCGTCCTGAGCCTCTCACATCCCCAAACTCCTGCACCCCCACATCCTCAGTCTTCTGCCACAACATTCTTGCACCATTCATACACTGCAAATCTGTGTCCTGAGCCCATCATACTCCCAACCTTCCTGCCCTGAGCCCCTCACACATCCCAACCCAAACTCCTGCACCCTCACATCCACAAGACTGGCTTGCTCAGCACCCCAACCTGCCACCTCAGCCCAACACTTTCCAGCCTGGAGCTCCCTCTCTGAGCCAGCATCCCATTCTCGACATCCTCCTGCATCCAAGTTCCATCCCAGAGCTTGCACCGCTCACCTTTTCCCACACCTAAACCCCTCTTTCACACCCCAGAGTCTGCACCTCTTGTCTCAACCCAGTGAGGATACAGCTAGATTGCAGGAGTTTTTCCAGCAAACATGCTCTTTTGGCAGCCCCTGTATTCCTCGTTCCACAAGGAATGAGGGGGCTTCCAAAAGAAGGGGATTTTCCAACATTTGGTCCAGTCTAGATGGGCCAAATGTCGGAAAAATTTCTTCCAACAGAAGGATCGAAAAAAAGCAGCAGTATAGCCATACCCTGAGAGTGTATAAGGGCCGGGGATAGCACGCGATGGAGAGAAGGGGAACAGAGAGGGCAGGGCCTCAAGGAAGGAGTGGGGTCTTGGGGAAAGGATTGGGTAGATCTTGGCTTGTCCTGAGTGATCTTGGGTGTAAAAAGGTTGGAGACCACTGCTCTATTGTCTGTAAGCTTTCCATAAAAGGTAATGTTTTTCTATGGAGTAGAAGACCATCTCTCTCAGAACTCAAGTCTGAATTTATCCTATTCCAGAACTTAGATTATTCTACATAATTGTACCATCACTAGATACTATAATAAAAAGACTTATGTAACTCAAACATCTTTTGACGATAAAAACTGAGAGTATGAACTGCTAAGGGTATATCTCCACGACAGACACTACAGTCACACAGCTATGGCTCTGCAGATATCTACACTAAGGATGTTAAGGACTAGTCGACTATCTGATAAGCAAATACTTATTGGATAGTCAGTCGACTAGTTGACTCTCCTCCGTCTCCCCCGCCCCCGCTTGCTACCTCTATCAGATAGAGGTAGCAAAGCAGGGGGGAGAAAGAGTGGGTACTTCAAAGCGGCAGCACCGCACAGCTGAACCAGGGCTCAGCTGTGAGGCACTACCCCTTTGAAACACCGAAGGTGATGTTTCAAAGCGGCAGCGCCACATGGAGTCTGGGGTCAGCTGGGGAGTCCCAGGGAAATGCCATGTGGAACCCCCGGTCAGCTGGGGAGTCCTGCAGTCAAAGCTGGCATGTCCGTGTGCAGCCCAGAGTCAGCGGGACTTCCTGCTGGCCCCGGGTTGCACATGGAGTTCCGCATTCCTCCTCTGAAATGTACAAGAGCCCCAGCAGGAACTCTTATACATTTCAAAGGAGGAATGTGGAAATGCCTATCGATTAGCCGAGTAGTCGATGGAAATTCCATTGACTACTTGACTAGTAAATTAACCGCTAGTTAACATCCTTAGTCTACACTACAGTGCTAAGGCAGGACACTTCCTACATTAGCAGAAGTGTTTTTTCCATCAATGTATGTAATCCACCTCTCTGAGAGGTGGTAGTTAGATTGGTATAAGAATCCTTCTGGCACCTTAGCTGTGTCTACAGTACGGGATTAGATCAACCTAACTATGTTACACAGGATGCAAAAACTTTTGCAGACCTGAGTGATGAAGCAACATTGACCTACGTTTTAAGTGTAAACCAGGACTAATTTTACAGTAAAGAATATAACAAGAATATTCTAAGTATCCTCAAACCAAGCATTTCCAATGTAAGAAATTGAAAGTGTTAAGATTATACCTGTAAGGAATCTGAACATGTTAAGGCAAGAAATGCACAATTAAGACACCCAAACAACCCTAACTCTTATAATGATGTCATTGATTATATAATTACTAAAGGCATTTTAGAGTGTGTGTTCCTTGACCAGATTTAATTGATTTTCCACTCCCTTCATGGAAATACTACAAGGCAGAGTTAATGTTGTATTCTTTAATTTCTGTTATATGTATTAATTTATAAAAAGCAGTGAATTATCTTCTATTATTGCACTCACTGCAGAAGAGTGTTAGGAATTGTGGCCTACATTTTTAAACTGGTTGCCCAAAGTTAGGCTTTTAAATAACAGTGGCTTTTCAGAAATGCTGAGCATCTGCAGCTCCCACTGACTTCAGAAAATGTAGCCACTTATTTAGGAGTTGAGTTTCAAAATTTTGGTCAAATATCTCAAAAGTGTTTATACACTGAACCAAAGAGCTTCAAAAATTATTTGACTTCTCTTTTAGTTGACACAAATATTTTTCCACAATAGGATAAACCTTAAAAAAAAAAAGGTGACTGAGTTTTCTGGTACTGAAGCAGTGCAACGTAACTCATCCTAACCAGCTGTAATGAGAAACTTCAGGAATTTGTCTTCATTGGAGATTAAGAGACAGGATTAGTTTTGAAGAGGAAGTTTTAATTTGCTGTAACCCATCCTTGGCTGGCCATCAAAGCAGAACTGAATCTGATTTTAGAAGCCACTGCCTATACTTTATGATGTCCTAGAAAAATAATGCAACATTGTAACACTAAAATGGAAGGAGACTACATGACCACGTTTAGGCCAGTCCATTTATCTTTGTACTACTTGTTAGAAGGTACCTTAATTTCCCATCTCACCAACAAAAAATAATATAATTGTGTTTCATGAGAGTACTGAGGTAATATATGAAGATGAAGTTTTTAGGGTTGAGGCTTCAGTTTGGTTTTTGAAATGTTTAAAAACAAAGACCAAGAAACTTCCTTGTGATTATCTTGTAACAACCAGATTAAGAGTTTGTCTATACACAAAGGTTATACTGCTCTAACTAGACTGGTATTTAATGTGTACAACCATCTAGTGAAGACACAATCTCACAAGTGAAGGGAGGGAGAATCAAGTCTGTGTATCACCTATATCAGTGGCTCCCAAACTTTTCCAGCATACTGACCCCTTTTCAATCCATTACAATTTTACAGACACCTCAAACAATATAGCTGTGCCTGCAGCCTGCATGTCCCGCAGCCTGCACTGCTTCCCAAGCCATGTCCCTCAGCCTTCTCAGGAAGCAGTGCGGGGTGAGGGACTTACTGGCTACCAGCATGGAGCTTCTCAGCTCCCAATTTCCTGTGGATCCCCTACAGTACCATCGCAGACCACAGATTGGGAACCAGTGACCTATATCACTCCATTTCTGAAACCCAACTCAGTTTAAGAACAAACGATATGTGGTCAGAATCTACTGACTACATGTAGCCAAGGTACATTTTAGGGATTGCTTGTTACTTCCATTTTGTTATTAAAATGCCCTAGTAACTGATGTACAAAATCATAACTGATATTAATATTTCAGACTTATTTCTGCATCTTAATGCTGTCTCAGCAAAACATTTGCAATCAAGCAGGCTCATCAGAAGTCATACCTATCATGTTTCATACTAATTTTTGATTCCAGTTGTTTCCTTTTGTTTTTTCTCTCCAAATGTTCTTTCTTTTGCTGTCTCAGCTCATTATCTTTGCGTTCCAGACACTTTTGCCTCTCAAATAATGTACGCAATTGGGAATCCCGGAGCTGCAAATTTCTATTAATTTCCTATATTAAATAATGGCACAAAAATGTCATAATTACAGTCATATCAGATGAAGGCCAAATAATTTAGTTGTATTGAACAAACAACTGGCAGTATTTCAATCTATGTACTTAATTATTCTTTTTTAAACACTCAAACAGTCTACCATTAGTTGGTTTTCCAACTGCTTTCTTTCATCTGCATCCACTGTGACGGTGAGAAACTGCGCTGGTCTCAGAGATGTGTTACTAGAAATAGTTTGGTTTGTATAAGATGACACTTTCACTGAATACCTTTCTTCTGCTGTGTAGATTTGCTTAAATTTGGTTTCCTGTATGACCTAAACATGAAAAACAAGATTTCTGTCAAATAACTGTGTCAGGCTAACCTATTCTGAACAAAGATTAAACAAGTTTGTTGTATCACAAATTTGTAGTTTTTGCCATCTGAATTAAAGTAGCAATAAAAATGGCAGTCATGTCATACCAGATTACACTCATTCTGTGCTGTCATACATTGTAAAACAACTGCTATACTTCTATGGTGACTAAATAACTCCTACGCAGACACAAAATTATACAGGTAACTCTTGAAGATTCTCAGAGAAAAAAGATGCAATATAAATGTTTGTTATGGTGTTCCAAAGAATTACCGGTTCAGGTGAGTTCTAAAGCAAAACTGAGACTTTAAGAACAGACACCTGAAAGGAGTAGAATTTATTACTAGAATACATATTTAACTATTCTTTGAAAATCTCATACATTCCTTGATATCTGGTACTTCATGATTCACTGAAGACACTCCAGATGGAAACATCAGAAATAAGAGAAACCTCATTACAACCCATGGTACTGCAATATTTCAGAAGGCTTATGTGACATTCTTAATGAACCATGATGAATCCAGAAATTTCAAAAATGGAAAATAATTTGAAAATTATTACTTAAAAATACCTGTACAAAATTCTCCCTACAAACTTGATACTATAAAGTCACTGAATACTGATATCTGTGCTTAAACTAAGTCTTCATTTTGTTTCACTGTTTGCCTTAAAACTGAGAAGGTAATTCCATTCTAACTCTTTTTTCTCTTTCACAGCTATGAGTAAAACTTCCGATGCTTGGTCTGAGACCAGAAATGAATTTGTTTGAAATGTTCCAGCAAAATTGGTTTAAATATTGGAGTTTAAAACAAATCTAAAGTACTTGCATTTTTTTTTTTAATCAAAACAAATATAGTCAGAAGGTTACAAGACAGACAGTACTTCCCAATTTTAATATGTCACTGTTTCAAGAAGGGGTCATGAGACTTCCTAGCTCCAAAACCAAAAAAATTAGTTGTAATATTTAGAAAATTAGTAAAATGCTTTGAATTATTTTACTTTAAAAAGTACCCATAGGTTTTCAGGCATACCCACCCAAAAAGCTAATATTGTTATTACAAAACAGAATCATATTTTTGACTTTTTACCATGATAAATTTCTGAATTTTAGACATTTAATTAGTTGCATTACTGGGTTAAGATGAACATTTAATTTCCTATGAGTGTTGCAACTGTTTGCGCCAATTTGTCAAAATATGCTGTGACGGGTTAGACCCGCACAGCTCGGGGACGCAGCCCCAGACGGTGCTGTACGGCGGCCAGCCGGACGGCAGCCGGCTCTGTCCCGGTTGCTTGGCCGCCGCGCGCCCCACTCCGACCGACACCGTGGTGATCGGCGCGGGCTGGAGGCGGCGGGAGCAGGAGGCACGTCGCCACAGCAACGCGCCGTCAGCCAGACGTGGGGGGGGGGACGGGGCCGCCGGGGTCATGGCCCCGGCGCTGGATTTAAAAGAGCCGGGTGGACGAAGAAAGGGGGGAGGGCGAGCTCGACCGCCTCGGAGGAGAACCGAGCAGGGGAGGAAAGTGGCTGACGAGCCTGAGCCCGCTACCCCTGGACCCGACTGAACTGCGCACCAGCGGTGAGCTGCGCGTCCGGGATACCTGGGACAGGAACCGCAGCAGCGCGGGCAGGGGAAGGAAGCACCCCAGGGCGGAGCCCAGATCGGCTGGCAGGCTGACGCGTTAAGGCTACACACCCCGTCAGCTGGGTCGGACCAGAGTGAGTCCGAACCCTTAGGGCCCTGGGCTGGGGCCCGTGAGAGTAGGTGGGCCCGGGCCCCCCTTCCCCTCCCGCTGTGCAAGGGAGTTGGGGAACCGAAGACAAACTGTGGGATTTATTGACACCCAAGGGGGTAGTGACACCTGAGAGCGTCACAATGCTCATAATATAACATAAGAAGAGCCATACTAGTCAGAACAAAGGTATCTTGCCCAGTATCTTGTCTTCCAACAGTTGCCAATGCCAGATGCCCCAGAGGGAATGAACAAAACAGGGAATCATCACTCTCCTGTCATCCATTTCCAGAGCCTGACAAGCAGAGGCTAGGGACACAATTCCTACTCATTCTGGCTAATAAGTATTGATGGACCTAAACTCCATGACATTGTCCATGGCTTTCTTCCCATTGAGTGAGTGAATTTTTTTGTATCCAAAATAAGGCAGGTTACAACTTTTATTTTTCATGTTGATCTTCCAGCAACTTTCCTAAATATAGCCTTGACAAAATCATAGTCCTATGCATGTTATTTAGCACCTCTCACCCTTTCAATCATGCTTCTGGTCTTCTCAGTTCCCACAGGGACTTCATGAACACGATACTGGGAACAAAGGTAACTCATCACAGGATGAGGAGCATCAAATAATTCTCGTAAATAAGAGAAAAAACCATATTGGCTGAGGAAGAGAAAAGGTAAGAAAAAAATCACAAACATATCTTTAGTCTCGTTTGTTATAACAAGTTAGCACAGATATTCAAAAGGAAAAAAACAAATATACAGATCTTGAGGTAAAAGATTGATTTGCAGGGAAAAGCATGGTTCACAGCTACATCATTCTGCACTGACACCAAAAAATACTATGTTGACAATGGTTTTAAGATTAAGTGTTTTAAAACTTACTGCAATTCTTCAACTGATCTTGAAGGTCTGTTTTCAGCACATGACTCATTGGGTGCACATACAGCGTTAACTTTTAATTTCTGGTGGTCACGCACCTGAACAAACATTACATCAAACAAAATACTCAGTAACAAAACCCAAAAATTTTGAATGAAATTAAAAGGATACTAAGATATGAAAAAGATGCATTTCATAGAGACAAACATTTCCTTTAAATTGATTTAATCTCCAAACCATACATTTAAAATTATTCTGACTCCCACACAATACCCAAAGTTATTTCCATCTATTGAGGGTTTTTCATTTTCTCTACATTCAGTTAGCATAGTGGTTCTCAAACTTTTTGGCCCAGGGTCTACTCTTCTCAATTCAGACCTTTCCGTGAACCACCAGTCAACCACTCATGATGACAAAATGGGTGCGGTGCAGGATCTGGCTGGGAGGTATGGTGCAAGAGCAGAGTGGAGGTGCATGGTCTCGGCAGGAGTAAAGATGTTAAATATCGTCTAATTGACTAATCTAATAGTCAATGTATGTTGCATCGACGATTCGATTAGTCGATAGGGCGCATCCGCCTTTGAAGTGCAGGGCTATTGCTACACTTCAAAGGCGAAAGCGCTGCATGGAGCCCGGGGTTAGCTGGGGACTTCCCCACCGACCCCAGTCTCCATATGGCACTGCTGCTTTGAAATGCCACGTGCAGGCTGGGAACACCCCAGATGGCCCTGGGCTGCATGCAGCGTTTCAAAGTGGCTGTGCCATGTGGAGCCCGGGGTCATCCCAGCTTCAAGCAGTGCTGTCACTTTGAAGTACCTCCTCTGATAGAGGCAGCAAGGGGGAGAGAAGGGGAGCGACTAGTCAACTATCCTAGTGACTATCCGATAAGCATTTGCTTATCAGATAGTCAACTAGTCCTTCACATCCCTAGGCATGAGGAGGGTGCAGGGTCTGGCATGAGGAATGGGGGTGCTTACCTGGCTCCATGCCTCCCACTACTCTCATTGGCTATGGGAGCAGCGGGGAAAGCCTCCAGGAAAGCAGTTTCCACGCTGCCATTCCCCCATCTGGGAGTGCAACAGTGTGCTGATCTGCTTCCTTCCCCTGCAAGCTGGATTTGGCCCAGAAGGTTTGTTCCACCTCCCCCTGCAGTGGGAAGCCAGCACTTGTGCTCCAACTTCATGGTGTGGGGGCACATGCGGGGTAGAAGTGCTAGTACAGGCTCCCCAGTGCAGGGGGCGCATAAGCCCTGAGCCAATGGCCCACCTGCAAGACAACTGTGGATCATGCTTTCAGAACTATTGCATTAGCAGAAAACTGTTGTCAGTTGGCCAGTAGAAAATAAGAAGAGAGACCTCCTCATGCTTATTTTTTCCTATTAGTGAACAATCTCCTTAGCAATATTGCCATGATGATCTACAAAATCCTGGGCAGAAATTAGTTACTATAGCAAGAAAATCCTTTCTGCATCAGCATCTGATAACTATGGAATACAGACGTGAAATAACCACTAAAACCTTGAGATGTTTAACTGATCTTTTTACCAATTCTTTAAATATATAAGTTTTCAATTTACTAGACAAGTTAAAATATCCAATAAAAAACATGTCTTAACACAAACATGAAAAGAACACAAAACACTACAAACATATGCAAGCATCCATAAAAGCCCACAACTGTGGTGCCCCAACCAGCTGAATTCGCCAAAAGCCACAGCCTGCCTAATTACTATTATGTAGGGAAAGCTTTTCAGAAAACACATTAGTCAAATCAATGACAGATTTTGACAGTCAAATTCAGAGCTCACTATCCCATCCAAGTAGCTGGTGTTAGTCAGATACACAGGAATGCAAGACCAAAATATCCTGCCCTATGGATTTTGAGAAATCTTGCTCTTTTATTTAAATTATACAAGAGAACAATCAGGTAGGAGTCTGTAGTATAAATAGTTTATTTAAAAATTATCGTACCTAGCGAAAGTATTACATAATAAAGAAATTATTTAGTGGTCCTAATAGGTAGGCCCTAAATTGTAGGGCTCCTACATCAATATTCTTTATTCTAAACTACATTTTAAACATATTATATGACTGAATACTTGCCTCCCGAAGAAATATTTCCATGTCCTCTTGACTTTCAAAAACAAACGCCCTCATATCATTAGCTGAAATATGATTTTCAACATACTTAGCATGTCTATGGTCTTTCATGTTTATCTGCGCAGATAAAAAGACAAAGGTGGATCATGAAAAGACTGATGTAATATAATTATTAGGACAGTCAAGCAATTAAAAATAATAAATGAATCATGATTAATCATGCTCTTAAACAGAATGCCATTTATTTAGTTTTTTGGATATTTTCTACATTTTCAAATAATTTCAATTACAACACAACAGAATGTGAAGTTTACAGTGCTCACTTTATATTTATTTTTATTACAAATATTTGCACTATATTTTTCTATCCATCTAATACACATACTACAATGCAACTTCTTTATTGTGAATACTCAAATGTAGAATTATGTACAAAAAACTGCATTCAAAAATAAAATATGTAAAACTTCAGGGCCTTCAAGTCCACTTCATCCTACTTCTTGTTCAGCCAATCACTAGGACAAATAAGTTTGATTGCAGTTTGAGTGCTGCCGGCTTCTTGTTTATAATTTCAACTGAAAGTGAAAACAGGCATTTGTATGGCACTGTTGTAGCTAGTGTCACAAGATATTTATGTGTCAGATGCACTACAGATCCACGCAGGGTTGGATTAGCCGATAAGCAGACTAAGCACATGCTTAGGGCACCAGCAAAGCAGGGGCACCAAAAAAAAAAAAAAAAAAAAAAAAAAAAAAAACATTGAAGTTGTCATCGTGGGAAAAGTCAGAACTCTGCAGAACACTCAGAGAACAACAATGTGTCAGGACAGACTCGATTCACTTTCCCTATTGTGTATGGAAGCGGACGTGCTTCGTCAAGTAAGCTTCGATGAACGTATCCAGAATTTTGCAATCAGAAAATCTAGAAAGAAGCTAATTTAATTTCAGAAGACATGTCAGTTTTGTGTCATTTCAAAAAATACAATTTTATTTTATGGTATAGTATTGTTTTTATTCTGAATTACATTTGGGGGGCAGGGTTTAGGGCCTCTAAAAGTCTTAATCTGGCCCTTGATCCACGTTTCCCTTCATGCTTCAACCTCTATTCCAAAGCATATGCATCCATACTTATGATGGGTTCTGATCAATCATGGTCCAAAGCAGATTGGACAACACATGTTCATTTTCAGCATCTGAGACAGACGCCACCAACAGAAAGTTACTCTTTATTTTTGATGGATTGGGTTCTGTAATTTCCACAATGAATTGTTCTTTTAAGACTTCTGAAAGCATGCTCTATACCTCATCCATCTCAGGTTTTGGACAGAACTTCAGATTCTTAAACCTTGGGTCAAGTGCTGTAGCTATTTTTAGAAATCTCACCTTGGTACCTTCTTTGTGCTTTGTCAAGCCTGCTATCAAAGTGTTCTTAAAACAAACATGTGCCGGGTCATCATCTGAGAATGTTATAACATGAAATATATGGCAGTGTGGGTAAAAGAGAACAAGTGACAGAGTTCTCCCCCAATGAGTCCAGTCACAAAATTTAATTAATGCATTTTTTAATGAGCATCATCAGCATGGAATCATGTCCTCTGGAATGGTGGCCAAACCAAATCATGAAGAGCCATATGACCGTTTAACGTATTTGGCATGTAAAGACGTTGTAACACTGGCTACATAAGTGCCATAGAAACACCCGTTGGCACTCTCAGGTGACATTGTAATGGCTGTGTCACTAAAAGTTAAGCAGCGTAAATCTTTTGTGCACAAAATACTTCCACCCTCTAAAAGCGGGGTTTGCTTTATCAACAGGAAAATGCTCCTGGGGACAATGAGCTGTTTACACTGCCACTTGGCTTTAGCAAAATTTTTGTTATGGGGAAGTGGGGTGGTTAAGTATCTGTGAATGACAAATATTTTGTCATTCAATTGGCAGTATAGACAAAGCCTAAGAAGCAAGGTCATTGCCTGTAAATGTAAACAAACTTGTTGGTCATAGAGCTTACTCCTTGTGCTAAAAAGCTGTATATTGTTTATCCAAAATATTTAATACATTTCAATTGGAATTCTATTGTTTAGAAATGTGATTAATCAATCATTTTTTGAGATAATCACATGCGTTAACTGCAATTAATCAATAGTCCTAATAATAATAAAAATACATGAAAAACAATAAATAACTTTAAGGTAATATACAAGCCAACACTTAATAAACCTAAGGAAATACTTTGTACTAAGGAAAGGTGTAAATATCAGAAAACGCCAAACTCATCTTTACGATATTCACATTCAGTTCTTATTGATTTTACTAGTAGCCATTGAGCACATCTAAACATATATATAGAAATCCACGGCCCTGTCAGGAGACAGAGGATTTGGAATTTACTAGAAGTTAATCTGATTTTCTCAAAAGAATTCTCAGACAAAAAAAATCCATTGTTTAGGATGAAGGAAGATTTTTGTACCCTGCAAAATATGGTATTATCAGGATCAAATATAGCTACTGAATACAGGCAGTCCCCAGGTTATGTACAAGATAGGGACTGTAGGTTTGTTCTTAAGTTGAATTGGTATGTAAGTCGGAACTGGTACATATTGTAGGGGAAACTCTAGCCAAACATTTCTTCAGAGCTCAGTTTTATTCTCCCACACCTCACTTCCCTCAGTCCTTTATTCTCAAGCTGAGGTGTCTGCTGAGAAAAGCTGCTCCGTGTCTCCCTGGTCTGCTGGGGGGGGCGCTAGCTTCACGTCTCCCTGGTCTGCTGGGGGGAAGCAGCTAGTGTGGGGTTGCCTCACCCCGTTTGTAAGTAGGGATCCGATGCAAGTCGGATCCATGTAACCCGGGGACTGCCTGTACACTAAAATTATGTCATAATATTAGCTTTAAAAGAATAAAATGTTTGAGAAAACCAATGCACACCACTATAAAATTCTGTTAAACAGGGTGTCAGTTGACCAAACCTGGATTGCTTCCCTTAAGGATTTCAGAACTGCTGAGTCAGTTTTAATTGGTCTAAAAAGTTTCATATGTTCCTATACCCTTCAAAACAAACAGGGATATTTTGTACCATACATATTAAGGGAAAAAAGATCCAGATGTTCAGGGGCATTGGGAAGACTAGCCTTGAAGGAGAAAGGTAATGTCCCTTAGAACAATATGGGTGCATCTAGACTGGCAAGATTTTGCGCAAAAGCAGTTGCTTTTGCGCAAAAGCTTGCCAGCTGTCTACACTGGCTGCTTGAATTTGCGCAAGAGCGCTGACTTTGTAATGTACAAAATCAGTGCTTCTTCCGCAAATACTTTCCCGCTCCCGCTCGGGAAAAAGCCCTTTTGCACAAGAATACTTGCTCAAGAGGGCCAGTGTAGACAGGGAAGAATTGTTTTGTGCAAAAAAAGCCCCGATGGCTAAAATGGCGATCGGGGCTTTCTTGCGCAAAATCGCATCTAGACTGGCCATGGACGCTTTTGCGCAAAAGCAAATCTTTTGCGCAAAGGCACTTGCCAATCTAGACGCACTTTTGCGGAAACACTTTTAACGGAAAAACTTTTCCATTAAAAGTATTTCTGCAAAATCATGCCAGTCTAGACGCAGCCTATATGTTTTTGATTAACTTGATATAACAGTGCTATATCCAGCAGAATCAAATCATCTGAAAAGGACAAAAATATTATTTGATTCTGATAATGCAAAACCATTTCTGGCATTTCCAAAAAACAGCACGAACAGGTTTAGAAAGTTTAGTTAAACTCAGTTACTGATTCTTGAGTACCCTAAAACCTATATAAAAATAAACATTACTGACTACCATTAAAAGTAATTGGAAAGTCTGGTCAAGAAACAAACCAAGACTGAGCGCAGACTGACTATCTCTGGCCCAGCAGCTATTTGTGGGAAAGAAGCAAGTGAAACTGGTGGGAAGCAAAGTCCTCTTATAACTTATGCTCTGAATATTCAGAACTATGAGAAAGTTTCCATGTAAGCCAACAGCTACTGCTTTTTTTAGAAGATGCTCAAATTTCAGAGGAACATGAGAAGGATACATCTCACCAGCTGAAATGTGTAGAGGCCAACTTGAAAAAGGGCAATTCCACTGCAACCCTATATGTTGGATGGCTGAAAGCATTCTGTGTTCCTCCATGATACTTAACATAACAAAGGTACAAGGGAGTCTAGTAAAACTTTCATACTTGTTACATTACTCACAGGAGATGTTACACATCTTAACCATCTGCAACAGTGATTTACATGTACTCTAGTTTTAGTAACTCGTAAAACAGTAGATAAAATAGTGTGCCTCTAGACTTTAGGTTTATAATAGAAATAATCAATCTAAAATTCATTTTTTAAGGAACATCATTAGCTACTAATTAGTATTAAATTCAAGCAACTTTTCTTACTGCAAGCATCATGGGTTCACAAACACTTCTTTTAAATTGGTCTTTGTTCTCCCTTAGCCACAGAAGAGCATGGTATGTGTCTCTGTATCTCCCTCTGAGCTTATCTTCCTTCAGATTCATCATATTATTAAACTGTACAATGCGATCAGTTACGCCTGTAATTTTATTTAAGAAAGTTTTATTAAGTCATGCCTATACAACACAATAAAGATGTCTAATAGTTAATAACTACAGTGCTACAGTATTAAAGTTAGGAAAAACATTTCTTATTTTCAAACACTTATAATTAGTACCCCCATCTATTCTAAAGCATATACTCCATTAACATTTTAAGTTTTAAATCCCAGAGCTAAGTGAAATAAACAAAAATGTACTCCAAAACAGTTTAACTATGTCCAGGTATAAATATTAATATTCACATAAAATTTTGCAATGGATCTATTCTAGCGTATCTTGGTGAAGAAACATTCAAGTAAAGAATTGCCAAAAATCCTGAACTGCCCCATCTTAAAAAAAAAAAAAAAAAAAAAAAAAAAAAAGAGAAAAAAACCCCCAAAACTAACCCTACCTTTTCCACTACTAGAAAAAAAAAAAAGAATATTTTATACTTTTAGAGGAGGTAGGGAATAAGAGCCCTCTATTTTGGAGTACTTTTCTGTTTATTTTCAAGAGAGAAAAGGGAGAATTCATTCTCCTTCTGAAGACACAGAGAAATAACATTCTTCTTGTCACCTCCTCATGGGAGGGACCTTGAGGTCTCCCCCATGATACTAAAATCTTGCAAGAATACACAAAATGCTTCCGATCTACATTATTCCAACACTGGGGAGGGAAGATAGTATTCTGCTTAAAATACTGGACTGGGATTCAGGAGACAGGGTTCAATTTCCTGTTTTGCTAGACCTTAGCAGGACACTTCGTAACTCTGTGCCTCAGTGCCACAACTATAAATCCATAAATATATGGGAGATATTCCAATACGCCCATGGAGGTCATATACATAAAAATGTTTGGAAATAAGTTAATCAAGACGAGCTCTAAAAGGATAATTTTTAATTCTACCTTTCAAGTTACATCAAGATAGAACTAACATGAAAGGCTAGGCTAATAAAAAAGTGAACCTAATTAATTAAAGATAAAAAACACTGGCCTTCAAGTTCATCTAACAAAGACAGAAGGTGAAACAGTCATTAAGATAGCACCATTTTACACATAGAAGCATGCATCACCCCACATTTAATGCGTTAGTTTAAATGATTATCAATTTAATAAAAAGACCAATTGTGAAGATTGTTACTTAATGTTACAAATAGCTAAAAATATTAATTAAAAAGCTGCCTGTATTTTGTTTACTTATGAATTTGACAAGACTGAAAAAATCATTTTCCCTATTTGTCCTGTACAGTTCATCGGTTTTCCTTTTATTTGTATGGGGATTTCCAACAAATAATTGGAAAAAACATACAAACTGGCAGCATCTGTGAAATGCAGGTTTACTGCAGCTACATGAAATCATTTTTTGAAATGGAAATGGTGTCCCTTCAAAAATAAGCTATTCCTGCCACTTTTACAGGCCTTGTAAGGATGAAAACAATAATGAGACATACAAAAATACAGTTACCAAGATTTGAAATGATTTAGTGTCACAATTAAGCAACTTCAACACAAAAGGATTTCATGTAGTAACCATAGTAGGAAAGAATCTAGAAATCTCACTTTTCTTTTCTCTCTCTAGGTTCTCTCTCTCTCTTCGCAGATCAGTCATTTCACCATCAATATTTGCCTTTTCTTCTTGCAACTGTCTCAGCTCGTTGTTAATATAATCAATTTGCGGCTGAAGATTCTCAGAGTTTTCTGTACTGTTAAGCTCATTCTGCCAGTCCTCTATCATCTTACGAGTGATGTGTATTCTTTTTCGTCGATCCATTTCTTCATCTTTTTTCATTCTCAATGCTTGCTGAATTTCTTCAATCTAAGAGAAATGCAAATATTTTCCCAGAATGACATTTACAAATGAATTTTTGCATGCACAACGAAAGACAGTTACAAAAGATTGTTGTAACAGATATTGAAATGTTGATGTAGCCAAGCAAGTTTAAAAATGTAAGGTCTCATACTTGCTCAAAAACCCACCTTGCCCCACATCTCAAATTGATGCCTTTTTGTAAAATAATTAGAATTTCTGCCGAAGTTTTAAAGAACAAATGTATTACAATCCAAATATTTAAACACATTATTACAGATTTGTAAACATACTTTATCTGTAATTATAGTAAAAGTTGCATGCTAATAGACAGTTTGAGAATTAGTACAGAATTGCATAAGTTTACCATAACAGAATGGAATGTGTAACATGAACTCTCCTTCTTATGTTTAATTTTCAGATTTCTTGACTGACTGCTTAGACATCTACCCTCTTGCTTTATCAGTTTTTTGCTTTTTTTTAATATATAGAAGCTCTCTAAATCAAGCAACTATTCTGCTTCTTCATCTGGTCAGATTCAAGCTATCCAACTATAGCAGATAAGAGTAAGTAAGCACTAGAAAAATATTCCAATGGAGTAAAAATAGTCAACAAAATCAGAAGCTTGTAATATGCATGTTGAATTCAAAAAGTAAATTATTTATAACAAAACACTGCATCTAGCTTTTCAGAGAAGACAAACGTTCTGTGAAAGTACTCTGTTTTACTGATAAGTTTCATTTTCTAAGGGAAAGCAAATTTAAGGAACTCCACAAGTCTGAGCGCAGAGGATGCTGAGAGATGCAATGAATCTCCTGGGTATTCTGTCCCTGTTGCCTCCAAATTTGCATCTCGGGAGGGGGCTGTATGAACCAGTTGAGGGTCCCTAGAGGAAAATAGGATGCAGACAGCTTGCAACATTATTTGTTTTCTATACAGATGAACTTTCCATCACCATCAGCTAAAATATGGGTGTCACTGATAAGATTCCAAACAGTGGCTCGGACACAACATTAAATCCCGTAATATTTACCTGAAAACTTTATGTAATGTATTTAGTATTATGTCAGTGATTCACAGCATCAGCAAATAAGAATACCCCCTCGCCCACATTACGGTTCTCTTACTAGTTTGTCTTTCTTTTCAACAGCATCTTGTTTTTGTTTACACCTTTGAGAAGTATCTTTGATTTCAGCTGCCTGCATACAACGAAATTATGAGAAAAAAACAAGAAATTAGTCATAATTATTTTGTATATCTACCTTTTTAAAAATGATAGGAAATATGAAAAAATATCAGACTTTGGAAGGACATTCAGTTTGGAGCACCAAATGTTCGTCTATTATAAAATTAATTTTTGATAAAAGCCACATGTTCATCAGAAGAGAACTGTTCCTAGACACCGTAGTTGCATTGTAATTACTCTAGTGTGATGTTTACTACTTTGACAATTCTGTATAAATTATACACACTTATACTTGCAAGTGGTTTAGGAGCTATAGTGCAACATCAGCAATAGATCTATAAATCTGAATATACTTGCCAATAAAGAAAGGCTCACAACATAATTCTGAAATTAAATTCACACCTTTAATTGTCTACCTTAGGAATGTGATAGTGTACATGGTTAACCTTCATGGTTACAGGCATGGTCACCTCCTCCCTCTCACGTTGCTGCCTCTATCTCAGGGAGCTGGCTTTTACAGAGGCAGCAGGGACAGCCCTTGTGTGTAACTGTGAAGGCAGCAGCGTGGAGAAGGCAGCACTTAAAAATTGGCTCCCTGCGAGCAACGACTCCTGCCTGCTCCCTGAAACAGGCAACAGTGCATGGGAGCTGAGGGGAGGAGGCAGGTGGCTCCATGGGAGCCAGTGCTTGCAGGAAACTGGCTCAAAAGTCACCTCCCCCGTGTGTAAATATGTAACCGCTGAGATTTTCAGCAGCTACACATTTACCAAAAAAATAAACTAAAGAGCTTTTAAACATCCCTAATCTATCTATTTTAAGAGAGTTTGTGCATCTGAGTTGTCCGTCTGTTCAAGAACTCCTTCTAAATGGTAAGTATAGCATGCAGCTTCCTTTTATCATAACTTAAAACAATATCAGGTTGTAGTTGTGCCAGGAAAACGGGATGTGACTGGCATGGGACTGTTTTCCAAAACACAGAAAGAGAGAAGGCTGATAAAATGAACAGTTATACAGCAGAATGACCCCTGGGAGCAGCTAGTGCAGGGGACAGCTATATTGTTGAGTAACCATTGGGGGAGCTGCCGCACCAGGAAGAGGCCAGGGCTCTTCATGTTGCCAGGCATGGGCCCAGGTAAGTAGCCCTGTTAGCCAGTAGCTCTGCAGCCTCAGAGGAGCCGCAGAGTAGAGCCAGGCAGCAGAGATCTGTCCCTCCCCATGAGAAGCTGCAAGCCAGGGCCAGGCAGCAGTGCCCCGGCGACATTCCTCCCCTCCCTCCGATAAGCTGCATGGTGTGAAGCCATGCAGCTCTATCCCTTCCCCAGAGGATCACCACCAGGACCAGGTACTGCAACTACACCCCACCCTCGCCAGTGTAAGATCACCAGGGCTGAGCACCGCAACCAGGCCTTCCCTCTTCAGAGGAGCACTGCAAGGGTACGTCTAGACTACATGCCTCTGGCGACAGAGGCATGTAGATTAGACTACCCGGCATAGGAAAATGAAGCGGCGATTTAAATAATCACCACTTCATTTAAATTTAAATGGCTGCCGCGCTGAGCCGATCAGCTGTTTGTCGGCTCAGCGCGGTAGTCTGGACATTCCGCGGTCGACATCAAAGGCATTTGTCGGCCTCCCAGGTATGAGAAGACAAATGCCTTTGACGTCGACCATGGAGCATCCAGACTACCGCGCTGAGCCGACAAACAGCTGATCGGCTTAGCGTGGCAGCCATTTAAATTTAAATGAAGTGGCGATTATTTAAATTGCCGCTTCATTTTCCTATGCCGGGTAGTCTAATCTACATGCCTCTGTCGCCAGAGGCATGTAGTCTAGATGTACCCCAAGGGTTGGGCACTGAGGAGCTGGAGGAGAGGGGTGCCAGCAACCGCAATGCTGTCCTTGCTGCTGTGGGTGGCCCTAGTAAGCCCCCCCCAAGCCTCCCAGTCCTGAGTCCCCCACCCCATGCCCTGAATCTTACACCCACCCGCCTTGAGCTCCCCAGCATCCAACCCTCTACATCCCCCACTACCTGCCCTGGCTCTTGAAGGACCCAAGCAACACCGGGTAAGTCTTTTAGTTGTAAATAAAAGAATTACATTTAGACTTTTATATTTAAAAAGGTGTCCACTTCCTCTTCCAAAACTTTTCCAAGGAAGATCTAATTGACTTAGTGCTCAACTGTTACTTTACAAAAATCCCAGAGTAAGGAGCTAGTGTATTGTAGAACTGCCCCAAGAGCGACGCAGGAGAGTGTCTGACTCAGAGTATCTCTCACTCCAAGGTCTGCTGTAGTTCAAGGAAGAAATTAAAATCTACTGCATCTAAACTAGGGATGTAATTGTGTAGTCAATTAACTTATTAGTAAAAGGTTATAGGTTAATGCTATAGACTACACGCATTCCCACCCCCCGGCCAGTAAATTGTTTAGCAGAATGGCCAGCAGCCCAACTCAGTCCTGGCTCATGCTGGGTCCAGGACCTATCCTTACCGCAGCTCTGCATTTAAAGTGTATTAGGAGCCATGCGGGCAAGCACTGGACAGGAGCTGCTGCCACCCCGCACTGCTGCCTCTGATACAGAGGCAGCAGAATGGAGTGGCAGAGACGCCAAGGGAGAAGGGCCGGAGCGCACTGGTTGCCAGCCCCATCCCTGGGGACTATAGAATAGTTGAATAATCAACAAGAATTCATGAGATTAATTGACTATTCAACATCCCTATCCTGAACATTTATGAAAGCTGACATTTTGAGAGTGAGATGGTGTACCAAGTCAATGTTCCTTTCCCAAGCCCATCCTATTCATTCTCCTTCAATTAACCAGTGAGAAGAAAGGGCATAGCAGCTCTGAAACCTGTTTTCTGACTGAGATGCTTTCATGTGGTAACTAGTGTAGGGCCATAAAGGAGGCAACTTGCATGGGGAACCTCAGGCCAGGGGCTGGATGCAGCCCCCAAGGCTCAGGGCCTCTCCCAGCATTGGGGAGCCCAAACTGGTGTTCCAGCCCCCACCTCCTGCTGTCCAACCATGGGGCTGGAGCACACAAAATCTATTAGGCTAGGTCCCCCTAAGCTGTGGTGTGGGAGAGGAATGTGAGGAGCATCTATCTCCTCAGTTGGGGACCATGTCAGTTTAATTTTTTTTGGTTTGCTTCTCACTTGTGCGTGGCCCTCAACTGATTTCTGTGGGTCAGCAGCCCGCAACCCAATAATAGCTCCCCACCCCTGTCTTTAACCACTGCCATGCTAAGCAGGCCATAATTTGGCTTAGTAAATCTTTCAAGCTAAAAAGGCAATTAAAAGGGACTCCAAGAATGAGAGATGTAATATGTATTTTTAAATGTACTAAAATAATTTCAGATACTATACATGTCTGAGTCCTTATGTATTCAAGACTCTTGCAGACAGAGGGAACTGATTGATTAAAAAGAGGAAACAGTGAAAATGACCACACACAAAGGGCATAAACTGATCTCAGAGTGTCTTGAATTCAATAAGGGTATGTCTACACTTGCACCCTCTTTCAATAGAGGGATGCAAATGAAGCCAAGATTTAAATATCCCGTGCTTGATTTGCATACTCACGTGATGGAGCTATTTCGAAATAGCTCTATTTCGGAATAACAGATGCTGGTAAGACGTGGTTATTTTGAGAGAAAAATCCTTCTCTCGAAATAATCCTTATTCCTCATACAATGAGGTTTACCGGTTATTTTGAAAGAAGGGTTTTCTCTTGAAATAACCGCGTCTTAACAGCGTCTGTTATTTTGAAATAGCACCATTTCGAAATAGCACCATAATGTGAGTATGCAAATCAAGTGCGGGATATTTAAATCCCGGCTTCATTTGCAATTTCAAATGTCTTCATGTGCATCCCTCTATCGAAAGAGGGTGCAAGTGTAGACATACCCTAGGAGTCTTTCCCTCCCTGCCCTACCCCTGTCACCCATGCTCAGCTTCTGATAAACAGAGGTTAGGGACACCATTCCTACCTATCCTGGCAAATAGTCAACGATGGACCGATCCTCCATACATTTCTTTTTTTGAACCCTGTTAAACTCCTGGTCTTCGCAACATTTTGGCAAGGAGTTTCAGAGGTTGACTGTGTTGTGTGAAGAAATACTTCCTTCTGCTTGCTTTAAACCTGCTACCTATTAAGTTCATTTGGTGACTAGTTATTGTCTCAGAAGAGTAGCCATGTTAGTCTGTAACTTTAAAAACAATAAGCAGTCCTGTGGCACTATAGAGATTATATATTTTATTCTCTAAGGTGCCACAGGACTACTTGTTCTTTCCCTAGTTCATGTGTTATGGGAACAAGTAAATAACTTTTCCTTCTTTACTTTCTCCACACCAGCCATGATTTTATAGACCTCTATCATATCCCTCCTTACTCTCCTGTTTTCTAAAATGAAAAGTACCAGTTTTATTAATTTCTCCACACGTGACATCCGTTCCAAATCCCTAATCATTTTTGTTGCCTATTTCTGAACTTTTTCCATTGCCAAGATATATTTTTTGAGATGGGGCACCCACATCTGCATGGAGTATTCATGAGTGTACAATGGATTTATATTGAAGTAATAAGATATTTTCTGTCTTATTCTCTCTCTCTTTTTCAATGATTCCTAACATTGTTTTTTGATGGCTGCTGCATATTGAATGGATGTTTTCAGGAAACTATCCACAATGACTCCAAGATCTCTCTTTTGAGTGGTAATGGCTAATTTAGTCCCCATCATTTTGTACATATACTTGGGATTATGTTTTCCAATATACATTACTTTGCATTTATCAACATTAAAATTAATCTGCCACGTTGTTGCCCAATCACCTAGTTTTGAGAGATCCCATTGAAGCTCTTCACAGTCTACTTTGGACTTTAGCAATTTAGTATCATCTGCAAATTTTGCCACCCGTTTACCCCATTCTCTAAATCATTTATGAATAAGATGAATAAGAATGATCCCTAGCATAGACTACTGCAGGATACCACTAGTTATCTCTCTCCATTCTGAAAACTGAATATTTATTCCTACTCATTGTTTCCTATCTTTTAACCAGTTATCAATCCATAAGACGACCTTCCCTCTTATCGACTTACAGGACCCCTTTTTGAAAATTGGTGATGCATTAGCTATTTTCCAGATATTTGGTACAGAAGACGATTTAAAGGATAGGTTACAAACCACAATTAATAGTTACACAATTTCACATTGTGTTTTTTTCAGATCTCTTGGGTGAATGCCATCTAGTCCTGGTGACGTGTTACTGTTTAGTTTATCAATTTGTTCTAAAACCACCTCTAATGACACCTCAGTCTGAGATAATTCCTCAACTTTATCATCTAAAAAGAATGGCTCAGGTTTGGGAATCTCCCCAACATCTTCAGCCATGAAGACCGATGCAAAGAATTCATTTAGTTTCTCTGTAATTATCTTATCATCCTTGAGTGCTCCTTTAGCATCTCGACTGTCCAGTGGCTCCACTGGTTGCTTAGCAGGCTTCCTGCTTCTGATATACTTAAAAAAAATTGCTATTACTTTTTGAATTTTTGGCTAGCAGTTTTTCAAATTCCTTTTTGGCCTTCCTAATTATATTTTTATACTTCATTTGACAGAGCTTATGTACCTTTCTATTTTCCTACTAGGATTTAACTTCCACTTTTAAAACAATGCCGCCCTACGTTTTTAACTTGGTTGTTAAGACATGGTGGCAATTTTCTGTCTCTCTTACAGTGTTTTTTAATTTAGGGTATACTTTTAAGTTGAGCCTCTATTATGGTGTCTTTGAAAGTTTCCATGCATCTTGCACGGGTTTTCCTGTACCTTTTAATTTCTGTTTTACTAACCTCATTTTTGTGTAATTCCCCTTCCTGAAATAAAAAGCTCATCAGATACTTGACCGGTTCCTCAACTAGTCGCTTCTCCCCACCCTTGCTGCCTCTATGAGCCAGTCCTGGGGGAGACACCTTAAAATCTAGCTCCCCCAGCACAGTTTCCGCAGGGGACAGGGGGTTGCAAGGACCGGGCACAAGCCAAGAATCAGCTGATTCCTGTCTTGCTCCCATTCTCGGATGCTGTGCCTCTGCTTTTTAAATGTATTAAGAGCCTACTGGCTCTTAATACATTTAAAAATCAGAAGTGCAGCACAGTAAGAGAATGCAGCACAAGCCGGGACATCTTATTCCTGGCTCGCACCTGGTCCCTCCGCTGTACTCCAGCCTTTTTACGTTTAAGGCTGTTGCACAGCAGGGGGACCCGGTAAAAGACAGGAATCAGCTGTCCCATCTCGCGCTGGGTCCCCCGCACTGTGCTTCAGCCTTTTAAATGTATTAAGAGCCTGCTGGCAGGCTCAAAATACATTTAAAAGGCAGAGCAACAGCAGAGTTAGCTCCCAGGGCCAGGAGCAAACCTTGCGGCAGCTCCCCCGCTTATCTACTAATCAACTAGTCAATGGAAAACCCATTGATTAGTCAATTAGTTGATTAAACTAAACTTAACACCCTTACTACAGTCTCCTCTTGGACCAGATCCTGTACTCCACTTAGGACTACATTCTATTGGACTCTGAATTCTGACAGAGGTTTCAAAAAATTTAAGAATGATTCATCAATATTTTACAGACAAATGCCATTTCTCTAAAGAAAGAGAAGAATACAATATCTGCTTGCTGTTATTATGAATGAACTGAAAGTACCGTATGGCTGCATATGGATGAAGTTTAAAAATACTATATTTGAGGCACAGAGCCAAAACACAATTGGTAGATAAAGTTCTATTTGGCTCCCTCAGCAATTGGTATATAGATGCAAGACTTTAAAAAAAATTCCAAAACCCCCCAAACATTTTCAAGGTCAGCACAGGGGCCCTTGATATCAAATGGAAAATTAATTTTACTTAGATTATGACAAATGTTAAATCATATGTACATTTGATTTATAGTCATACCTTATATATGTGAATAACCAACATATTTTATCTGCCTTTTCACAGAATCATAGAATACTAGAACTGGAAGGGACTTCAAGAGGCTGTCAAGTCCAGTCCTCTGCCCTGATGGCAAGCCCAAGCACAATCTAGATCAAAGCTGGGCAAGATGCGGCCTGGGGGCCAGATCTGGCACGCCTAACACTTTGATCCGACCCACAGACTGCGTTTGGTTGCTTTCTATTGATATGCTGTGGCCTGTGCCATAGAATTTCCAGATAGTAGGAAATGGCTCGTGGCTCACAGTTGCGGCAGATGATAGATCCATGAGGCCTTTGGCAGCAACCCCGGGTGGGTGCCAAGCAATGCGGTAGCAGCAGAGGCACAAGCCCTTTGCTGTGTTTTTAATTCAAAGCCTCCAGCCTCAGATAGCTCTGTAAGGAGGCTAGTCCCCAGCTCCTCCCCTTCTGCCTCAGGCCCCATCTCTTCTGAGGGTGGACCTGGCTGGTTAACAAGTACCAAAAATCATTAAGTGGCTCCCCTGTGAAAATTATTGCCCACCCCGATCTAGATCATTCCTGACAGATGTCTATCAAACCTGCTCTTAAATATCTCCAGTGATGGAGATTCAACAACCTCTCTTAGCAATTTATTCCAGTGTTTAACTACCCCGATAACTAAGCTTGCCAGATGCTTTCACCAAAAATCCCAAACATGGCAAAAAAAAAAAAAAAAAAAAAAAAAAAACCACACACCCCGGGAGACCACACTTGGTTGGGAAGGAAGGGTTGGGGAGGGAAGGCGCTGCACCTTAAGAATCCCTGCGTTCCTCACTTGCCCCCACCCATGCCAGAGGAAGATTGTCCTCACCCGAGAGAAACATGGTTTGTTTGTTTTTTACTGGACAGGGGCCAGAAAAAAATTAACTAACTGAGCAAAAACCAGACACCTGGCAACCCTATCGATAGCTAGGAAGTTTTTCCTAATGGCCAACCTAAACATCCCTTGCTACAATTTAAGCCAATTGCTTCTTGTCCTATCAATTTTTCTCCCTCCTCGTGGTAACACCCTTTTAGGCACTTGAAACCTGCTATCATGTCCCCTCTCAGTCTTCTCTTTTCCAAATTAAACAAACCCAGTTCTTTCAGTCTTCCCTCATTGGTCATGTTTTCTACACCTTTAATTATTTTTGTTGTTATCCTCTGGACTGTCTCCAATTTCTCCATATCTTTCTTGAAATGCTGTAACCAGAACTGGACACAACACTCCAATTGAGGCCTAAACACAGAGTAGAGTAAAAGAATGACTTTTCATGTCTTGCTCACAACACTACCGTTAATACATCCCAGAATCAGGTTTCCTTTTTTTGCAATAGTGTCACGCTGTTGACTCATATTTAGCTTGTGGTCCACTCTGACCCCTAGCTCTCTCTTTCTGCAGTACTCCTTCCTAGACAGTCATTTCCCATTCTGTATGTGAGAAACAGATTGTTCCTTCCTAAGTGGAGTACTTTGCATTTGTCCTTATTAAACTTCATCCTATTTACCTCAGACCATGTCTTCGGTTTGTCCAGATCATTTTGAATTTTGACCCTATCATCAAAAATATTTGCAATCCCTCCCTGCTTGCAATCACGTGTAAATTTTTTTATGACTGAAAAATATATTTTTGTATCCATTTGGCATTTTGGTAAAATATAGGGCCAAACAGCCTTCTTTGTAAATCCCTTTGAAGCTCCCCAATGGGAGGAAGACTCAGCCAGGTTCCCCTCAGGGAATTTCCCTAAACTGTTCAAGGGGAAGACTTTCACCTAACTTGCAAAATAAGCAGGATTGTCTTCCTCCAGATCCTGTGATTCTACCTAATGCATGAGGTCATCCCTTACGCTGAGATTCTGCTTTCATTCCAGTTATCCAGTCCCTAATCCTTCTCCTAACTGCACCTTCCTTTTCACTAAGAATGGGTTTCTTATTTAGAGAAGACTCATAGACAAGTTAATGTAATATCAGATTAGAAATGTTACATTGGGGTTAATCAGTTAATTGAGTAGTCGACGGAATTTCCATAGACTACTCATTAGTCAATAAGGGGGAGCTCACTACCCCCCACTGCAGCTCTGCATTTTAAATGTAGTAAGAGCCCACTGGGTCCTTACTACATTTAAAATGCAGAGCCACAGCAGGGTTAGCTCCCAGGGCCAGTGCAAGCTGGGACTAAACAGTTCCAGTTCGCTCCGTCTCTGGGACGCTGCAGCTCTGCACCTCCCCTACGCCCCATGGAGATGGTGCTGGGAGGGAACCAACTTTTAAACCGGCTCCCCCCACCACATGCTCTTGCTTCCCCTCTTCCCTATGCTGCCTCTGACATAGAGGCAGCACGCTGGGGGAGCAAGTAATCTACTTAACTACCCCATAAGCATATGCTTATCGAGTAGTCAAGTAGTAGACTACTCCCTTACATTCCTACATCAGATGCATTAATTTTCCTACTGATTTGCCTTAAGACTTGCCTGCTTACCAGGAAAGATGCCCAGAACTACAAAGGGTTTTTTGCAGGCCAAGGTTGTGCACTAGGGACACAGATGAGATAGGGGAGTGCAGATCTCAGGGAAACAGTCAAGCTTGTAGATTTTAGATACTGATGCATGTCTGGAATAAATGGCCTGAAGAAAAAGTCTGTTACACAATTGGTTATAAAATGCTGGAAACTGAAGCAGAACTTTAAAGTTGGACTGCTTCCACCCACCACCAAACTGAGGATAAACAGACCACAAAGTTCTTGGACCAAAAGTATAGATTTATATTGTTTTCCATAACAAAAATAAGAGTCAATCTTTTGATTCCAATTATGGAATAACAATGTTTTCTATGAGTAGATTGTTCATCTGAAGTTTGTAACTGGAAGGAAATTTTAAATAGACAGAGTATATTGACATAGTGATGCGTTTTTAATCTTTAAGAATGTGTGTAGTTTCTCTGACTTATTTTAAGAAGATGACAGCCATATGAAGTAGCCTGTGTTCACATGTACTATTAAACTGTTTGAGTCTTTAACATAAAACAAAAGAATGTGAGCGTAGTCTTCCCATGACGGTACAAGCACTTTAGTTGCTGCCCCCACATCTTTTGCTAATGATGCCAGTGAACATTCTCTGGCAACAAATCAAAGAGCATGCTTAGTTTTCACATGCCAAGAAAAGGCAGGATAGAAATCAATTACCAATCCTCAAAAGAGAATTACTGGCACAAACAATCAGTAAAACAATATCAGTGGCTCTATGGAAATACTTACTTACAAAATACTAATCCTGCAACAGTGAAAACGAGAATTTAATTTGCTTATTAGGACTATTCAATTTATGTGGTCCCTAATAGCATAATATACAACCCACATACACACTAACTTTTATTGACAAAAAATGAAAGACAAACAAATAATGGGGTAAAATCCTGGCACCATTAAATTCAATGGAATCTTTGCCATTGACTTTTATAGAACCAGGGTTTCACATTAATTGACTTGCCCAAAGTCATACAGAAAACATATGGCACAATCAGGCACAGAACTTGTATTTTCTAAGTTCCAGTCTATTGCCTTAACCACCAGGCCATGCTTTCATCCCCAGAACAGAACAGTGCTCCTCAATATTGAAGGGAACTGTCATCAAAACAAGTCATAGGCACACCAAATTAGGAAAGCAAATATTGATCAAAACAGTTAACTGGTTAAAATTATATTGTTTAACTGGTTAACAGTTGGTGGATTCAGAGTTGCTGGGGTGGGGGGTCCTACTGTGTCTGGGGGCAAATAGGCTGGAAACCGGATCCCATCTTCCCTTGCCAGGATAGCTGAGGGCCGGGTCCTGGCAGGGCCGCTGCAGCACGGCCAGCGTCCCACCTCCCCCACTGCGCCACAGCCAGGGATCGTATCCCGCCTGACCTTGCCAAGGCCATTGTAGCGTGGCCAGGGTCTTGCATGTCCCCACTAGTGCTGTCATGGGAAAGTTTGGGGCTGCTGCAGCACAGCCAGTGCTGATGTCCCCCTGACCTGGTCAGACTAGCAGTCCCGTTAACTGCTATACATTCTAGTAAGCTTAGTCCTTACCAGGTAACCAGTTAGCCTTTTACATTTTTAAACCAAATAACATCAGCACAAAATCTTGAGTTAAGGCAGTATCACTGCAGATTAAATCAACCATAACATAGCTATAAATTAAAGCAACCATAAAACAATGTTATAATATCTCAGAATATACTATTACTGTCTCATTTGGAAAAAATGTTTTAATTTCCACTACATCCTACTTATTTTTTTTGCTGGTAGGAATACAGATGGAGTACCACTGAACTACATGCACGTAATTTTTACAGGAAAAACTTAAAACACAACAAATAGTCTAGTTGCACCTTAAAGACTAATGAAATATGTAAATGGGATCATGAGCTTTCACGGGTGCAACCTATTTCTTCAGATGACTGGAGTATTAGAAGTCCAGATCCAAGAATAAATAAGGGGGGTGGGAGGGCGAAGGGAAAAAAAAGAGAGAAAAGGAGGGGAGGGAAAAAGAAAGCGAGACACTGAGTAGATGGTTCAAGTAATTACAAGAGACTGATTAGAACTATTAGCATCTCCATTGTTTGGTTGGTAGGTTAAGTCGTTAGGATGTGGAAGATAGTGTTGGAGGATGTGGAAGGTAGTGTTGGAGACAGCTGATGTCATTGTTCATACCATTTGCATAAGGATTAAACTTGTAAATGAAGTGGGACATTGTTGGCATTTGATGGCATACATCCACTAATGTAATCTATGTGATCGAATGCCAACAACGCCCCACTGCCATGTATATTGGCCAAACTGGACAGTCTCTACAGGAAAAAATTAATGGACACAAATCAGATATCCAAAAAGGCAATACTCAAAAACCTGTTTAATCTGTCTGGACACTCATTAATGGATCTTTAAGTCACCCTGTTGTTTCAGGCCAATTCCACAAGCCAAATACACAGGGAACGATTGGAACTTAACTTCATTTCTAAGTTTAATTCTCATGCAAATGGTATGAACCGGGACATCTGCTGGCTTGCACACTACTTTCCACATCCTAATGATTTAACCAAACAAACAATGGAGATGCTAATTGTTCTTATCAACCTGTTGTGACTACTTGAACCATCTACTTACTCTCTCTCTTCCCGCCCCCCTTTTTCTCTCTCTTTTTTCCCCTCCTCCCTCCCCACCTTATTTATTCTTGGATCTGGACTTCTAATACTCCAGTCATCTGAAGAAGTGGGTTGTGCCCACGAAAGCTCATGATACCATCTACATGTTTTGTTAGTCTTTAAAGTACTACCAGACTATTTGCTGTTTTTTAAGTTTTTCCTGTTACAGACTAACTCGGCTACCTCTCTGAAACTAATTTATACTCACAGGCCCTGAAATCACCATGGAACTACTCACTTGCTTAGAGATGAACAAATGAGTGTTTGTAAAATCAGGGACTGAATTTATTGATCTGACTTCAGAAAACCAATGTAGATTCAAATATATCACTCAGTAAGATAGTCTGACCCTTCTCCACTATTTTTCTCATTTTCATCATCCCATTAGCTTTGGATCTGACATTGACAGCACATATCCCCTAACAATGATTGTTTTTCTGTGAAAGTTAAAACAAAAATGCTTAAAAATGGCTACCTACTTGAGATGTGTTGTTCATGTCCATTCCATTATACGTGTGCATGTGCCCACATGTGTGATCACTGCAGATTTTTGCCTCAGTGGTATCCTTAGGGCTGGGCTGGGACACCCCCTGGAGTACCACGCTCATGCCACTGTATATCAAGTGCCGCCAACCCTATGCCCCTTCAGTTCCTTCTTGCCCACAACTCTGATAGAGGGGTAAGAGGTCAGGTAATGGAATGGACATGAACACCACATCTCAAAGAACAATAGTTAAAAGATTAGTTTACAAAAGGTTAGAAACAAAATAGTTTTGTTTCTTCAAGTGCTTGCTCATGTCAATTCCATTCTAGGTGACTCAAGAGGAATCTTCAAAGATGGACTTAGAATGTACAGACTTGTAGGTTGGAGCTGTGCCAAAGCCTTCATCATTTTAAGCTTGCTGGTTCAGCACACAGTGTGACGTGAATGGAATGATGGATGCCCAGGCTGCCACCCAACATATTTTTTCGACTGGTACCTGAGTGAGGAAGGCTTCCAAGGGCGCCCGTGCTCTAGTCAAGTGAGCAGTCACTGTCGGCGATAGGGGCACCCTGATTAGCTCATAACAGTAGCAGATGCAGGCTGTGATCCACAAAGATATTCTCTGTGCAGCTACTGGGCAACCTTTCATCTTGTCTGCAATTTCCACAAACTGTTTCAACTTACGAAACAGCTTTGTTCTATTTATGTAGAAGGCCTATCTCACATCCAGGGTATGCAACCTGCATTCCTCATGGGTCAAGTAAAGCTTTGGACAAAGGACTAGCAAGTATAGGTCTTGACCAATATGGAACCAGGGGCAGAAAGGCTGGGTGCAGCTGCAGATGGACCTTGTCCTTATAGAAGATTGTGTAAGGGGATTCAGATTCTAGCACTCTTTTTTCAGGCACTCGATGGGCCTAAGTTAGAGACTAGGAAGGAGATCTTTCAGGAGAGAAGCAGGAAGGAGCAGGAAGCTAGGGTCTTGAAGGGAGCACCCATGAGCCTTGATAACACAAGATTCAGGTCCCAAGGGGTACAAGGTCCCAGACATGCAGGTAAAGATGCTCCAGGCCTTTCAGTGCTGTTACACATGGAGCAGGGCTCAAAACCTTGAAACCAGGGCATGCCCCACGTTGGATCCTAAGTAACCATTAAGTGTTCAGTTAGTTAACTACTAATTAACAGAACTATTTACAACTAGAAGCACAATGCTAAGACAAGAGAAAGAACCGCTTGCAAAACAAGTGACAGAAGCGGCCACCAAGGATAGCAAGTGTAGCTGAAAGGGCATAGGGATAGTGGTGTCTGACATACCACAGCATGAGTTCAGGACTACAGAGCGTGCCCTACCGATACTGCTAAGGCAAAAATCTCTGATGACTGCTCACGTGGGTGCATGCACACCTAGAATGGAATTTATATGAGCAAGAACTCAAAGAAGAAAATATTTTCCTGTGTTTCTCACACAGAGCATCACTTTTTCATCAATACAGCCCTGTATTTCCAAGCATTATGACAACAGTGGTTCACAAAAGAATTTCCTCCTGCTCTTAGAAATCAGTAAAAACATTAATTAAAAACAAGAAAATGATTAAAATAAGCAGATAATACCAAGCTGTGCAAATGCAGCTTGGTATTTAACAAGCATGGAGGACTATATAGTATTATGCAAATTAATCTCCGGCTTCCAGCTGTTAAATTCCCCCTAAGGAAGCATACTTTAAAACAAAACAGGAAATAGTGCAAATTGTTTTAAAAAAGTCATTAGCAGCCAAAAATTTTAAACATTTTTGAGAGCACTTTTGTACAGCATGAAATGCAAACTTGTTTGCATTCATTTATTTGTAGTGGACTAGTTTAGCAAAAATGTTTTGTCTTTGAATTGCTTGAACAATAGAGAGTTTGTTTACTTTGAGCATCAGCTCCCAATGGCTGTTTTGCCATTCCCAGCCAATGGGAGCTGCAGGAAGCGGCAGCCAGTATGTTCTCTGTGGCCTGCACCCGTTCCCGCAGCTCCCATTGGCATGGAACAGCAAACTGCTCAACATACACATACTGTGTTGTGGTCTACCAGTGGATTACCCCAATGGTCTGCATGCCAAAGATTGCTGACCTTGCATTTATCTCTTAAAAACAAAGTAGAAAGAGACTTTACACTCAGAATCACACTAATGATACCTGTTCAAATTTCTGGCATAAATATTTGCTACTGAAAAGTGATATTGCACAGTACAATCCACTTAATCTGCCAGAGCAAAACAAATGATGAGCTGAGCCAAGTTCTTCTCTCACTAAAAATCAATGGTCAATCTTAAATTATCCTCAGTGAAAGCAAAACTAGATCCTAACTGATAAAAAATAAAATATTATTTACACAAGCTCCAATTTAAAATGATATAAAAGGTTCTCCTGATTAAAATAAATTGTTAAATTCCACATTAAATATATTAAATCATCATCCACCAAGTTAATACTATTGAGTTTCTTTTAAAGAAAGAACTTGATAAAAAGAATAAAGCTACTTAAACTGTGTTACGCAGGTATGTGTACAAATGATTTTCATTTTATCAGTTATGCTAGCTTAAACCAAGTGATCTGTGCCCCAATATGATGAGAAAGATCTTTGGCTTTTTTAACCTCTGGAGAAAATACAATGAACAGCTGGACCCAGACTATGTCAGCAGGACCCACCAGCTAGATACTTCAGAAAGAATTCATTTTCCTGTCTTATGTCAGAGTATTGGAGTGGGGGATATTTGCTATCAGACAATTCATATTAAGGATGTTAAAGAGTGGTTATTTGGGTAATCATGTAGTCAGTATAATTTGAAGGGGACCAATCTGCACAGCCACAGTGAGGGTAGCTCCAAGAGCCATCTTGAGCCAGAACTGAGCAGTCCCGTCTCGCACTGGTTTTAGACCACTGCGGCTCTGCATTTTAAATGTAGCAAGAGCTTCTGGGCTCGAGCTGGGACCACTGTGCCAGTGTTCCCTCTAAGCTGCGGTCCACCCACATCATTTTAAGAGCTGCTCAGCAGCACTCACCCCTCACCTTCCTGCTGGAATGGAAGGTGAGTGGTGGCAGTGGCGATGGTAGCCACACATTTTCTCTACCTGGAGCCGGGGCATGTGAAGGGAAGCTGTTTCGGTATGGATGTCCCAGCCAGAACAGCCTCACCTCGCGTACCCCAGCTCCAGCTGGAGCAAATCGGCAGCCGCAGGAGGCCCGTTCCAGTAAGGCTGCCCCAGCTGTAACGAGCCTCATGAGGCTGCCACTTCACTCCAGCTGGAGCCAGGGCCACTGGGGTGCTTTTTTTAGTACTGAGGTTCCACAGGAGCCAGGAGCATGGTATTAAAAATAGCAGTGCGGGTGGCCTCTGCTCCAGTCCCAGCACACAGTCTGACCCCAGGAGCACCTGGGGTTGGGGATGCGGGAGCTTCAGGGGCCAGGACTGCGGGACCAAAAATAGCACCGTGGCCCCAGATCCAGCCCCCACAAACTGCTTTCCACGTCCAAAGTAGAAAGGTAGGGAAGGGACAGGGGGATAACTAAGAGTAAGGGGGGGGAGTGAGGAGAGGAAGGGGCTTGTGTTGAGGTGAGAGGAGGGGGCCTGAGCAAGAGAAGAAAGGAGCGGGCACCAAGGGGCAGGATGGAGGAGACAAATGCCAGAAAGCCAAGAGGAGACAATGAGGAAAAAGGCAGGAGGGAGGGAGGAGAGGGAAGGTATCAGTGGGGGTGCCAGAAGGGAGGGGACAGGGTGATGCTGCGAGAGGAAAGGGGAGGGGTAATGGGGGCAAGAAGGAGGAAGAGGAGAGGGAAGGAATGGGTGCCAGGAGAAGAGGGGCTGAAAGGAGGGGTGGGCATGAGGAAGGCAGGGGATGGAGCAAGTCACATGTGAGGGCACAGAGGGGGCTGAGGAGAACTGGGGCAGAGAGCGGTGAGGGGGTGGGCACCAGGGAGAAAGAGGGCATGGAGGGCAGGGGCAGTGATGGAAGGGGGAGACACCAGGAAGGTGCAGGTGTCAGGGGTATTGTGGAGGTGAAGCAGAGGGCAGACACATGGAGGGAAGGGACGGGCACCAGAGAACAGAGGAGAGAAGCAGGGCAGGTAGGTAGAGGGAGGTGTTAGGAGAAGGGATAGGGAGGCGTAGCTACAGATGAACGGAGTGGGGCTAGAGGAGGAGTGGGCACAGAGGGAAGAGAAGAACAGATGCAAGTGTCAAGGAAGATGGGGAGAGGGGCAAGTCCCCAAAGGGCTGAGGGGAGTGAGAAGGGCAGGAGCCAGGACAGCAGAGGAGGGTGAGGGGTGGGAGGAAGCACAAGCACCAGGGGGGGCAGATAGGGCAAAGGAAGGGTGGGAGACATGGCAGCAGAGGGAAAAGGGAGAGGTTAAGATATTTATTAGGAACTTGGGTGCCACAGTGGCACACATCCAAATAAGCGCACATGAACTCAATACTGGTACACAAGACAAAATTCACTCTGCTGGGACCCCCATGGATAGGGGCTGCTATTCCCCCTGAATAGTCGAGTATTCACTTACATCCCTAACTCATACTATCCCTTTCCCCCTCCTCCCATAAACTTATCAAGCTCAGTCTTAAAATCAGTTAGGTTTGTTTACCCCACTGTTGTCCTTAGAAAGCTGTCCCAGAACTTCACTCCTCTGACTGTTAGAAACCTTTATCAAAATACAAGTCTGAATTCCATGGTCAACTAATATCCATTTATTCTTGTGCCACCTTTAGTGCTTAAGTAACTCCTCTCCATCCTGGTATGCTGAGTGTTTGATGAACTAAGCTATTAGTGCTGTTTCTACACGCTAATTGGATGACATGCCTTCAGGATGGATAAAAAAAATACATATATTTTTTTTAAAATCAGACTTTAAATTGGATTTTTGGAATTTAAATAATTAAACTATATGCTTATTTAGGAAAAAAAACTATTTAAAATTCAAATTTTAAACTGACTACTTATGGTAAGGCCTAAACTTTCTACCATCTATTAAAAATGATTCACATTAAATACAAAAAATAAGCAGTATGTGTTTATTGTCAAGTTTTAAAGAAAGTGAAACTAGTGCAAGTCACCGGAAAGCATTGTTTACTGAAATGATGAACCTGCTTTTGACAGCAGCAGCCCCTTCTACAGGTGCCAAGAGAATTTTTTTTTTCATTTCAGTTTATTCAATTAGTTCAGTTCAAGTACTAATTCATTCAAAGTTAAGAAACCATTTGGGAGTTAAAAAGCAGCAAAGCTTATTTTCCCTCTTCCAATTTATGAATAACATTACGTGTGAGAGGTGCAAGTATTTATAATAGAATGAAATGTAGATGGAGAAGCAGCTCAGGAAGTCAGTAAGGCCAAAATCTTCCAAGTTGGATGCATAAAGGTAGCTACCTAAACTAAATTGCCCTGAAGGTGCTCATCACCACAGTTCCCAAATTAAGTAAATTGAAAGTGCTGCAGATGCTCAGCGCCATTTAAAAAAATCAAGCCACATTAAATTGCTGCCTAACTTTATGGAAAGAAGTCTGAAAATGTTGGCCTAAATTTTTTTTTAGTAGGAGGAAATCATAATGCTGTGTCTATTCCGGGGGAGCTGACAGACACATTGGCTCGCAAAGCAAGGTGTGGGCCCAGCTCTATGCTCCCAGAAGGGGCCTCAGGCAAAAGGAGAGGAGATGAGATGAGAACAATTGGCCATCAATGCCATCAAAACTGTTGCGTCTTCCCTGCAATGCCTGGAACATGCAGCACCGAGCAGCCCTGAGAGCTGCCTGGAGCTAACTATGAAGTGATCTGGCAATGATGTAAAGGTCTCAGGGCTCTAGGCATGCCACAGTAGTGGCTGGGGCCCTGGACCCCTTTAAATCACCAGGGCAATTGCCCGTACAATCCCCGTCAATGGGCCTGATAAATTCCTATGGTACTTTCTCAGTAGTATACGAAATGTGATAATAGAAAGTCAACTAGGAAATACCTAACTCTGCACAGTCATAGTTCATTTCCTTTTAGGAGGAATAGCACAGGGGGGCGGAAAAGGATTTTCATTAAAATCCATCCTAAAAACATGCTTCTTCTACTATACAAAAATGAACATATTCTAATTGCTTCATGTTCCATTTTCAGCTTTATTGGACACATGGAACGTCTAAATATTTTAACCGAGAATCCAAAGTGCATACCTTCTCTTTGATTTTTAAATCCAAATTTTTCCATTGCTTTTCTACTTCTTGGATTTGTTGTGTCATTGGAGACTTTGCTTGTTGTAGTTTTTTCAATTCTTCCTTTGCACGATCACGGCTTTGTTTCACCTCCTCATGCTGTTGGCGAACATTTTCATATTCCTTGCAAGAATTTAAAGCAAAACAATGAAAGCTTTTTACCCTTCTGTGTTTTAGCTGGATACACATTATGCCCCTGCAGTACTCATGTTTAATTCAACAAGAATTGTACACAAAGTCTATTTTACAGAGAGAGAGTTTCAGTAGTAGTATCTATACTAACTTGCTAGGTAAGGATCAGCTTGACCCTGAGGTACAGTGGCCCTGCTATTCCCTGCTGATCAAAAGCATGCAATGACATTTAAACATTTTGATGTACAAGTATGAGTACACATCCAGTTCTTCTGTGAATGTCCTGACTTGTGTGTGTGTCCTGGACAATACTGAACCCCAGGAGTTTGTCCTGGTTTTGACTAGCCCATCAGTTGACAACATCAACCCATCATTCCTCTGCAACTCCCAACAATAGTCTACTATTCGATAAGCAAATGCTTATGGATAGTCGAGTAGCGACTTGACTAGTAGCTCCCCCCCACTTGCTGCCTCTATCAGTGAGAGGCAGTGGTAGGGGGGGAGTAGAAGCCAGTGCTGGGGGGAAAGCGGCTTTAAGCCAGTTCCCATCAGCACCATCTCCGCAGGGAGCAGGGGAGGCAGAAGCATAGCAGGCAAACGGCACGAGCAAGTACTGTTTCAGTCCCTGTTCACGCCATTTCCCACTGCAGGCGCTTCTGCTTTTGAAATGTACAAGAGCTCTGGGGGGCTCTTGTACATTTCAAAAGCAGAAGTACCTCAGGGAGCACAGGGCAAGCAGGGACTCAAGCAGTCCCCACTTGCGCTGTGCTCTCTGGAACCGTCCCTCCCCCACTTACTGGCTCTATGATAGGGAGCAAGGGTTGGGGACAGGAACCAGTGCTGGGGGGAGCTGACTTAAAAGCCGGTTCCCCCCAGCACTCTCTGGGGTACCTCCTGTCCTCCTCCGCTTCCTCTATCAGAGGCAGCAGGGGGAGGGGAGCATAGAGGTGCCAGAGCTGCCAGCAACAGAGGCTGCTCCGGCACCACGCCCTGGCTGCTGTAAACATGGGCTGTTGGACTCAGCGCGAGCCGGGACTGAGCAGTCCCAGCTCATACCGATCACTGCGCCTGTACATTTTAAATGTACTAAGAGCTCAGTGGCTCTTACTACATTTAAAATGCAGAGCTGCAGAGCACATGGTTGTGGAGCCAGCAGGAGCCAGGACTGCTCAGTCCCAGCTTGAGTCAGCTCCTGGAGCTACCCCCCACTGTCACTGTGCAGAACGGCACTTATCAATCAATCATGCAGTTGATTCAAATTGTATCGACTAAACTATCAGCCAGATAATCACATTTTAACATCCTTACTCAACACCAAGGTGATCTTGGATAGTCTACTGGTATCTCCATGACCCTGAAATGTGAGTTTAAAGGCACAAGTGTCTGAGGTAGTCCAAACTCTGGGGTATGTGAAAAACAGAAATGCTCAGATAGTAGTTTGAAATCCCAATATATTGTTTTTCCCTTACATGTTGCAGCCTTTTCACACCTAGATATTAATTTTTCTACTTGTAACCTGGGAACATTTTTGTATTGCTGCCAAGAAACATTCTTTGTTAATCCCTTCCAAAATGGTCAGTCTCAGAAGATCAACTTAATCTCTTGGTGACACTGATAAACAGTTTGCTCTCGAGTTATTGGAGTTCAAGATTACTGGAGGAACTAATTCATACTATTGGGATGCACCTCTCAATGTCACATTCTTGCTGGAAACATCTAGAAAATCTTGTTCTATGGACAATGTGGTATCAAATGTTGAGACCCAAAGGGGGTATATATAAAGGAAGCAAAGATCTGGCCTGCCCCTCACTATTTCCAAGTCGACTAGGAAGGCTCACAAATAGTTGGAAAGGAAGGAAGAACTAATGTCAACTAACTTATACAAGCTAGCACCTCCATGTTATTCAGTTATAAATGAATAGCTATTGCTCTTTGCAAATATTTTCTTGAGAGCGCTATTTGCTGAATCTGATTAGCAATGATTCTTGAAAAGGTGGTAGGAGGATCTAAACTAAACAAATATTCTACTAAGTTGAGTGTCAAATGTCAAGATAAATCTAGAATAACATGTACATGTACGAACAGAGGACCCAAGTTACAGCTCTACAGATATCAAGTATGGGGATTTTTTTTACAGAAAACTAGAGATTTAAAGTATATTCCATTGCTTTATTTGTAGATTTTTGGGAATCATAACCCTCACTAGATCATAACACTTTGCCTGTATACATATTCTCTACATATATACATACATAAATATATAATTTTAAACAGTAAAGAATCTGTAGAACTACCTGATGGATTTATTTCCACTAAAGGCAGTAGCTAAATGCTCTATTTATATCAAAACTATATAGCAATGATTTTCCCAGTAATTAATGTAGTCTTGGGAGGAAGTTGGTTTATGAAGAGACAGAGAAGATTCATAGATTTTAAAACCAGAAGAGGCCTTTATGATCAGATAGTCTGATCTCCTGCATGACTCTAATCATAATAATACCTGTACTGTACCCAATAATTTGTTGTGGACCTAAGCCATGACTTCTCAAGAAGACATCCAAACTTCCACCTCCCCACCAGCTTTGCCATAACAACTCTTGTTCCACTAGTTATGAATAATGATTGCCAGGTCATTTTCAAAGTCATAGACTTCCAACATAATCCAGTAACCTGGAAGTATGTAAATGATCTTACATAAAAAATTGGACTAGACACAAAATCACCACTGGATCTTTGTAGAGAAGCTTGATAAAGTGAAATAGTAGTCAAATAAATGGAGCTCAGCCTGATAATTGATTTTGTGTCAAAAGATAATCCAATATCACCACAATAGTAACAGATGTTGGGTTAATCTGGTTTTGGGCTGCTCAAAAAGGGAATCTCTTACAATTTGCAGCACATGTTTGTCTAGTAGAGTGCTTACAAATCTGCACCAGTAGCAGCTGCACCTCCAAAACACACTAATGATTCTGCCCTGTTAATATTTCAAAATCCGAACAGGTAGTTGCAAGGATTTTAGGTCCAGATGTACCATGCTATCATTTTCAGAAAAAGAAGAGGCAGAATTAGTGAAGAAAAGGATGAAAGCTCCAGATTAGCCCCTAATTGGACTTACTGGCTATAGATATATCAAACATTTTTGCTCCATCCTCTTCAATTTTCTGTTATTCTTGGGATCAGAGGCATTGGAGTTAAGATATTTAAAAAAAGAAAGCATGAGACAAGGTATTATACTTAGCATTCTCTTTCGTTGTCAGAAGATCTTTCTGAGGGGGTTTCCCATTTCAGAAACAAAGGACTTTTTACTTTCAAAATCATCTGTGCTAAAAGGTGAACATTTTGCTGAGGTTCTAGACCCATGAACATCAACCAGCAAATCAAGATTGACTGGTTGATTGTGGGGGCACAGTCAGTCAATCACAAGGTAGTGTTCCCAGCCCCTCCTTGCACACCCTACCCCCAACAAGGAGCTCATGCTGGCGCTACAACCTCCTGCCTCCCCCCCAAATTGGAGCTAGCTCCAGCTTCCTGCGGCATGGGGGGCAGAGGGAGTACCGTGGCTCTGTGCCAGATCTGGCCCCCAGGACTTCCTTCCTGCAGCATAGGGTGGGGGGTAAGGCAGGTAGGCAGCACTGAGAAGGAAGGGAAGAGAAGAAAGTGCACGCTCCTCCCCTGTCCACAACAGTGTGCATGCTTTCTTGTCTTCCCCTCCTTCCCCATGTTCCAAGAAGGTAGGGGGAGAGTGTTTTAAGATAGAAGCACAGGATCCGGAGCCGCTGGATTTTTTTTAAAGGAGCTGCATGTGCACTTCGTCCAGCGCTGCCCACAGATCCTGCCCAGAGATCCTTGTCTTTGGAGACCCCCAGGTACCAGCCTAGATGCCCCTATCCCCCCTCACCAGTGGCCAGACCCCCCCCCCCAGCAAGTTGCTCCTGCCCTCTCCTCTGGCCAGACCCACACCAGCAGCTTGCTC